>NC_134483.1:204623050-204985550 GCF_040206685.1 Ascaphus truei | reverse complement strand
TTACTCAAATTATATATGTCTACATTAATAATATACACCATTTGTTAGCCAAATGAGTGGATACAGCTTAACATTGCAGACAGGCTTACATGTAGCGTGCACAAAGACATTATTTCCTATAACAATATACTACACGACGAACCATTAGTACACATTGGTGACGGAGTCCTAAATCCTAGATTATTATCGCTTTTAAAGTATCATTTCAACATGTTTCACTAACTGTAACACACACACACACCTCATTGTTTAGCATTCAACATATAAAAACAAAGTGTCGCCCACAGATGACGTGGGACCGTGGTCATGTCCCAAGGCGTCCTTAAAAAGGTTTACCGATGCAAGCCCTGCCCCCAACCGACGTGCGCGCATGAAACCGTATTGGCTGTGCCCATAGCTTATTGTTACGGTCAGTGCAGTGTGTCATGCGCGCGCGTCGGTGTGGCGGTGCGTGCACAGCGCTGGAGGCCAATGTTAATTCAGTAGGAGGGGTGTTTGCGTGCATTTCACGGTGCCTTAACATGACGTCACATGTCTTTTGTTCGCTCATTGGTTGATCGTCCGTTTTTTCCGTGGGCACACGTCCGTTTACAAAGTTTAGATATGTACGTGTGTAGAAGTGAATTTGTTTTGCTTCCATATCATAACTTCTAGCCATGATATGCGTACTGCTAGCAGCACCATGGAGGGACATGTATAGAACGCACAGCGTACACATCGTTTTGCGCATGCGCTAAGACTTAGTCCACACATTCGTGACGTGCGCGCGCAACAGACGTTGTGCGCGCACATTATTATGTATACAGGCAACGGAAAAATCATATCAGTAGTAATGCCAGCAACGCCATTCGAAAAATGACACAGTTCTGTATCTGTAGTTTTATGCTTGCAGTTTCAACATACACGTTACTTATGCGTGAATATCCACAATCATATAGAGATGTGTTAAGCGTTGTCATGCTGAGACATATATAAATGTGCCATCTTTGAACATCCTGTGTTTGCTGTATTTCACAGATATCGCGGATGAATACATGGGAACAATGTATGATTTCAGATGAGCCAATCGTTATATTAGATGATTGTGATGACGAGAGAACAACTATTATCATAAATATGTAACAATGCTTTCAATGATTGGTGCGCAGATTAACAATCACTACATAATGTTATCCTCTTATGCAAATATTTACTATGCACTTAATTACATAATGATGTTGCTAAGCACTGAAGTTAGAACTTATATTGTTTTTTGGTTATTTTCTACTTACATTATATGTATTGACACACTTTATTCGAGCTCGGCTAGTCCCACGAATTCGGGTATACACGGGTGTATTGAGGTTTGTGACTGTTTTCTGCCCGAGTGCATTGCGTTATTTTCCAGGCAGGGATTGAAGCATTTTATTCCCGCTGGCTGCAATACTGCACAGTATATATATATATACTGCATTACAATTCATGAATTTATGCCATCTGGTAGACACGCGAAGCATTGCAGCCTATTAAATCCTAATCATTATCATTTAACAGATCAGCCGCCCGTCAGCCAGGCATGAACCGTGGCTGGGAAGGCAAACGCAACGGGGCTTGTCAGAGGTGAGGAGCGGCGCATTCCAGGTATCTGCCAGGTACAAACTGGGCATTTGCTCGAATAAAGTGTGTCGCAGCAGTAGTAGGTTTATTGTGTATGCATAACCAAAAAGAGCATGTACATAAAATATAGATTTAGTACACATTATTTCTTCATGTACACACAACACCTTTTATTGGTAAGAAGTATAATACAAGCTGTTGATGAATGACATACCGGTGCCACATACAATTGTCCACACAGCAGAGAAGAGAAAGGTGTGCGAACCATATTCATCTGTTTCCTAAGTGAATGGTATTTGGACAAATGTATTTATCATAACAAAGAATGAATACATCTATGTAGTACTATGAACATATATGTATTTGCTTACATGAAAAAAATGTGTTTATGACATTCAGACGTGTCTCAACCCCACTGGCTGTTTGGTCATTGTCAGCTGGTAAATTGATGGGATGCTCCTCCTCCAAACCCTGACGTATGTCTGTTTGTACATTATTGCGGAGTGCCACATTGCGCAAAATGCAACATGCAATTATAATATCAGACACTTTAGCAGGCTTATATTGAAGTGCCCCACCAGTTCTATCGAGACACCTAAATCTTGTCTTGAGAAGCCCAAATGTCCTCTCTATGATGGATCGCGTCGATATATGGGCAACATTGTACCTCTCCTCTGCTTCACTTTGAGGGTTTGCCACAGGGGTCAACAGCCACGGCCTAATTCCGTATCCTGAGTGACCTACACGTATAATCCATCGTGCACAAATATGAAACAATTAGTGTTAACATTATTACATACAACATTTCCTAGAAAACCAAGAGTTGTTTGTTAACACATCATAATATGTACTCACCCACCAGCCAACCAGGTCCAAAATAGCCTTCTTCGAAAGCATGGAAGACTGATGAGTTTCTCAGGATAGAGGAATCGTGACTGGAACCAGGGAATTTGGCTACCACATGCATAATCTTCATCGTGGCATCGCATACCACCTGTACATTCAGGGAATGGTAGTGCTTACGGTTGCGGTAAGCATGCTCACTCTGACTAGGCAGGATCAAAGCAACATGGGTGCAATCGATTGCACCCATCACACATGGTATCCCTGCTATGGTATAAAAGCCACTCCTGACCTCCAGCCACTCTGTGTGCTCTGTAGGAAAATGAATATAATTCCTAGCGCATCTATTGAGTGCACATAGAAACTGGGTAAAGGCCCGCGAGAATGTAGATTGCGAGACCCTACCCACTATGCCCACAGTTGTCTGGAATGACGCGGAAGCAAGATAATGTAATGAGCACAGCATTTTAACAAGCCCAGGGACTGCACGACCTCTGGCTATCACAAAATCTAAATCTCCCCTTATCTCTTCATAAAGAGCTAAGATTGCTACTGAACACAAACGATAGCGACTTACAATCTCCTCCTCACTCATCCCATCTAACAGGGTTCTCTCCCTGAACAAACGAGGATGAGGCACAACTTCTCTCCTCTCTCTTCTCCTCCCATCTCCTTGCCCTCTCCCTCTCCCTCGACCTCTCCCTCTCCTGTCTGCGTGCCTGTCCCTGTCACTGTCCCTGCCACTGTCCCTGCCTCTGTCCCTGTCCCTTCCTTGGCCTGTGACATCCTCTCCATCAGCAAGCCTCTCCTCCAATAGAATGTTCCTCCGTCTCATAAACATTCGCATCATTTTCAAGTCTGTAGCTGTGAATGCGCAGGTAATTGCCCTCCTTTAAATACCTATGTGATGATGTCAGGTGACTTGCTGAAGTGCAAGGTGTTACATTAACATATCCAAGTAGTTCACTCCCAACGTGTATGCATTAGCAATTAAAATAATTATTTATGTGTGTTCACCAGGCAATCATGATATTTGAGAATGATGTAACTTTAAGATTTGTACAAGCATTTATTGTCAAGTATTTCTGGAATGTGTAATGTATGTACCACTTCTGAACGCAACACTCAGTCATCTAATTAGGATACAACCATGACATTGACGTTGAGAAACTACGTTGCAACATGTGTAATTTGGCATGTTATTGTCACCTGTTCACATGAACTAATTGTAAAGTGCATATGCATAATTTGATGGCATCAGGATAGTTGCTATTGATTCAGTTTCAATCGTGTAAAAATGAGTAACTATTATAGATGTGTGTATAAGTTAGCATGAAGTGATTGTAATGCATCATGTACAATGTAAACATGCAATGTTATTGAGTGTCCAATTGTGGACCTCATGAAAAGAGGGAGGTCACAAAGCACATGTAAACATGAAAACAAACAACTACATTTACGTTTGATCATGCGTTACACATTACAAGCATTGTATAATGTATAGCAACATTACTATACGCTGGATGTGTTAGATGTGTGAAATGTTTTACATCATATAATAAATTGAAGCACACTTAAGTAACATGTTTGATATGATGTGACCTGTTCCTTTAAAAGTTTAGTATAGGATTTTCCCTTGACACATCATAACATTAAGACTAATGTGACACGCAAATCATCATAACATTGAAAAGTACAATGTTATGCAAATAATAAACGTAAGGGGTGACACGATGAAGTGAATGACCTCGACACTGTAATGCCAAGCACATTTGTATTATGAGCAATAGAACGTAAACACTACTATAATGTTATAAGTCCCAATCAGGGCCGTGGGAACCATATGACGAAAATATGACGTCATAGGCCTTTAAAAGCCTATGTCGTCTCATTTTGAAGCCAGACGCCGAGGAGGAAGGACCTCCTACTGAAGAAAGAAGACCAGGGTGTGGCACCGGACGGCAAGAAGACCCCGGAAGAAGGTAGAAGAATACAGATGAAGATGGATTACAACTAGAAGACCCCTGGATTGTCGTGTTTTATTATTTTAATATTTATTATTTTATGGTTTTTTATTTTATGGGTTCCTGTTCGTTGATTGGTTCGTGAGTAAGCTGATCAACGGGAGTCGGTGGGGGCAAGTAATGGTAAGTTAATTAAAGAAATGTATTTAATGTAACTGTGTTTTTTTTTGCTTTTTCATGTGTTCATTTTTTTTATGCATATCATTTCTTGCCACTGTATGTATGTATGTATGTTTGTATGTATGTATGTATGTATGTATGTCTAGAGAGATATATACATACAGGGTAAGAAATGATAGTGTTGTTAAAGCTTGATTTTCTGTATTGTAAATGATTGTGGCTGTACTGCTATGCATAGATGTGTGTTAAATGTATTTTATTATTAGAGAGATGTAAGTTTTGGGCTTTATGCTGTACTGTAGGTTATGGAGAGGCTTGCTTTAGTATATTGTAATTGTTGGTGTCCTTTTTTGTATGTTTTGAACTTGTTCTCTGTTACGATAGCTATAGTTAATTGTGTACACTGGCGACACACTTTATTCGAGCATGGCTAGTCCCACGAATTCGCGTATACCCGGGTGTATTGAGGTTTGTGACTGTTTTCTGCCCGAGTGCATTGAGGTATTTTCCAGGCAGGGATTGAAGCATTTTATTCCCGCTGGCTGCAATACTGCACAGTATATATATATATATACTGCATTACAATTCATGAATTTATGCCATCTGGTAGACACGCGAAGCATTGCAGCCTATTAAATCCTAATCATTATCATTTAACAGATCAGCCGCCCGTCAGCCAGGCATGAACCCAGGCTGGGAAGGCAAACACAACGGGGCTTGTCAGAGGTGAGGAGCGGCGCATTCCAGGTATCTGCCAGGTACATACTGGGTATTTGCTCGAATAAAGTGTGTCGGTGCAGTAATTGGTATGGATGGTATTTTAATTGTTTACGGATGTAATTCATGTGTGTTTATTCATTGATGGTGACTTTATTTGCTTACATAATATACTGCTTGTGATGTCAGGCTATTTGAGTTGGATTACTGTATTGTTAACATTGATTTGCAGCGTGTACATGTAGTTTACATGTTATGCTACATGTATATACTGTAAATGCAATGTTTTAAGTGGCATTTGAGGCTTCAGATTGAATGATTACATGAGATTTGTGTAGGAAATTGCTTTTTAATTCATTGAGGATGTTATGCATAAGTGGTGTTGCCATTGCAGGATGGCTTCACCCCTTAATTACCTTTGAGGTTAGTACCCGATAAGGTGATTAAGGGGTTCATTGGTATGTTAATGTCATTGATATGTATTAGGGAAAAAAGGGGGAAAGTTTGCGCCAATAAAAGAATTTTGCCTACTGTTCAATATGTGGTTCCAGTCCTTTCCACAAAGTGATTTCGCTGCCTGAGTCTTTCAGAGGTTATTCACCAACCTCTGTGTGGATTTGAGTAGAAAAAAGGGTGAAATGTCCTCGGGCACGTCACTCTGCTTGCGGCTCCACGGCGTGTATTATATGCAAGGCAAAGGAGAGAGAGAAGGGCCACAGTGAAAAAAGACAGCTCAAAGTTTTGCACACTTTTTCATCAGGGTAGAGAGAAGGGGGGGGGGGGTTTGGGAGGGGTGAGAGATGAAGACAAGGGATGACTAATATTAAATCAAACTTGTTGACTGGGGACACTCACATTAAAAACTCTCAAAACTTGATTTGATGTCTCCTCCTCTTTTTGTAGTTGGTGTCTTGAACAGATGTCTTCTCTTCTATGTGCAGTTAAATGGATTGAGGCCGAGGAAATGCCTCCTAATATCTTCCTTAGTAAAAGAATAAAAGGGAAAAAATAGTGCAATACAGTTTATTTACGAATAAAAACTAGAGATTTAAAACTTACAAGCGACCGATCAATTCGAGCATAGGAAGGAGATGCCGCCAGGCTCCACAGCTTGTCCCTTTCTGGGCTGTGGTGTCCCGTCTCGGCTGGTTCCCGCTTGGCAGATGTGTGCTGTCTGTGGCTTGGGTTGCAGGTGGCCGCAGTGCGGATGTCCAGAGCCCGTGCACAGGCTATGTCCTCCTCCTCCGGCCGCCTATCTTCCCCGTGCAGACAATTCCAGGCTTCCCTGCTCCGCTGTGCATGCGCATGCGCAGACGGTGAGACGCTGGGCCAGGGAAATCAAAACTCCTCGCTATGGTGGCTTGTAGAGACCAAAAAACGTCAGACGCGTTTCAACAATGCTTCCTCAGTGACGTCAGCAAGTTCGGGGTAGCAGTAGTCTTTTATACCTTGTGGAGTCTCCGATCTTAACCTTTACAGTGCTGGTTTTGCTCTGACTGTATATCATTTCATTTTCAGCCGGATATATACTAGTACATCAATTAATATACACAATAAAATTAGGTGTTGCACATAACAATATTTTAAAAACAGGTGGCATATTTAGAAAACCTTTATTAATCATATGTCTCCTGTGAGTGTTAAAAAGGAAGTCTAAAAGTAGAGATCAATTGAGCAGTTAAGGTAGAAAGGTAGTTAAAACCTATTAAATTGATTGAAATAGTCTTGTTTGTATTTCTGAATTCAGTTGGAAGTCTTCAATGAGGGAATTATTAAGAACATAATTTATTAAGAATGTGAGTGGATAGCTAATATAGTATTTAAAATCATGGATTTCTGAAGATGCCATCTGCTTCACAACAATTTATAACACAACGTATGCAATAAATACTTTATAATGACTAATATTATTTTGACATGCTAAATGACTAATAAAACATGCGTATTGAGACAGAGTTTTTGTTTGTTTGAAAGGATCTTTTAACTTTAAGGGAGAAATGCAGTAATTTCCATATCCAAATTTAACCCCTTGGGTGCCAGGGATTGGAGTGTGAAAATCCAGAAGGATTCTCTTCTATTGATTTTCTTAATGTAATCTCCTCCCCTCCAGTCGGGTTTAACAATTTCAATCCCAAAGAATTTTAGACAAGATGGGTTTTTGTTATGTTTAATTTTGTAGTGGTTTGAGACACTATGCGTCTCTAAACCATTGCATATATTTCTAATATGTTCTCCCAATCTTGTTTTAAGTTTCCTTATTGTTCTACCCACATACTGTAGGTTGCAACCACATTGTAGCACACCCAAGATTGATGCTGGCGACTGAGCCTTCTTATTGATGAGGTTAGTACAATTTTCTTTACTTTATTACAGTATTTAATGTGTTTAATAATGGCCAAATAATGTATTATCCATATGTGGATAATATTTATTTGGCACATTATTGTACTGTATGTGCTGGGGGAGGAGGTACTGGCCCCAAGGGTATTTGGTAGGACTCCCCTGTGGGTAGTGGGTGAGGGTGGTTAGGCCCCAGGGTTGGGGGGGTTAGTGGGGGAGGGTATGTGGGTGATGGTGGGTTAACCCCTTAATGACTGTAGCGGTTAATAACCGCTATGGTGATTAAGGGGTTAGGGGACATTACATTGGATGTTTTTATTCTTGTGTCTGTTTTGCAGAAGCGGATGGGGCATGGGCAGGATGAAGATGAGGATGGCCTTCATCGTGGCAGCCGCACATGGGTGAGTGCTATATGTATTGAATGTCTTTATTGTTGTGAATGTATTTTAAATGGACAACTGCACTATTATCCATTTGTGGATAATAGTCATTGTGCCCATTACTATACTGTATGTTAGGGGGGTATAGGTGTTGTTGGGGTCATATATATATATATATATATATATATATATATATATATATATATATATATATATACATATATATATTTATTTATATATTTATTTAGTTAGTTAGTGTGGGGCTGGTGTGTGTATTTTTTATTATTGTGGGTAATGGGGGTGGGTGAAGGGGTATTAGCCCCAACGGTGGTTGTTTAGGGCTTGCGTGTGGGTAGCGGGAGGCCTTAACCCCTTCATGACCGTAGCGGTATTAACCGCTACGGCCGTGAAGGGGTTAAGTGCACCCGCAACCCCCCCGCAAGCCCTAAACAAACAACAAGGGCCAAATACCCCCTTCACCCACCCCCGCTACCCACAATAAACCTGGCACGGCTCTTTAACCCCTTCATTGCCTTAGCGGTTAACCGCTAAGTTAATGAAGTGGGCTTTAAATGCATTTTTCCTGCCTCGGATGCATGCCGGGGGGGTCCGGTGCTGATATTAATGGTATCAGCTCCGGAGACCCCCGGCATCAATCCCAGCCAAGAAAAAGGCCTGATTTTTTTCTAAGTGCCGATCCGCCACTCATCCGCTGCCTCTGAGCAGCAACTTGCCATCTTTTTCTTGCGTGGCTGATCCGCCTGCAAAATGCCATTCTAGAGAGGTGAATAGCTCCGCTTAGCTACTCGCAAGTGCCTTTCGCCCCGCCACCGGCGGTAAAAAAAAACCGCCAGCCAAACTGGCGTTTTTTTTTAATCTCTCCACTTTCTCGCCCGTTACTGAATATGGATAGGCTTTTTAGGCGGGAAAGTGGCGAGAAGTGCCTTTCTGCCGCTTACTGCATTAGCCCCTGAGTCGGAGTTCCTAAAAAATTCCTCAAGTTTTTGCAATACAGAGCCTAATATGGGGCTTTTGCTTTTTTCTTCTCTCCAGCAAAAAAAACCCTATTTAAGGCTATGCAAAATTGAAAATTCTTTTGGAAAAAAAATTGAATTTTTATCAACAATGTGTACATTCTTGTGCTTCTTGCTAAAAGTTTGCTCGTATTAGAGCATTGCGAAATCTAGTGAAATCCACAAAAAAAATCCTAAAAATGCTAACCACTTTTAAGCACATCTCTATTAATCATATTTGTGTAGGTATGGTGATTATTTACACTATGAAAGCAACACATGAACAACATTCCACTCTTTTTAAGCTTTCTGCTGTAGCAACATTTCAAGAAATGGGACAAAATGTGAAGGTTAAAGTCACAGTAACACTGCTAAAGGGCAAGATAGAAAACAAAACCATAATAGGATTTTTTTAAACATTCTTTAACATGTACATCGCCTTTCAGATGATGGATGTTTTATTGCTTGCAGCAAAACTCATATTTAATGAGCTGCATACTTATGGTCATGTCCATCACTTCTCTGAATCTGCACTTACAATACAGAGTCATTGCTTCTCTCTGACAAATCATTCTGCTTCCCTAAGTGCTCAGTAATGCAGAAACAAAAAATACAGGCCTGTGACAATAAGCAACCAAAATCAAGAATTATTCTTGCTGTACAAATAGGATTAACTAAATGCTCAATTATTAGTAACATTTATTAGTAATAAATGTTCAATTAGTTGTAACTACAAGATACATTTATTTGTATATTAGATACTGGAAGAATAGTTTATATGAAGAGCAACTAAGGTCACGGTTCATTCAGAAGATGATTCTCTCACACAGTATTCACAGAATACCTCAACATTCTATGGATGTTATTCAAGGAAATTTGATGAGTAATAGGTTTGGCTCACATACTGTAGCCAAGCTCCCAAACACCTGGCCAGAGTTAGATTGAGATTCCTCATGTAAAGTTTCCAATGTACTTTTCCCACACTTTTTCCACCAGTACTGCCCACTCTAATAAGCAGTACTTAGTTACTAGTAATCTTTTGAAGTTGTCATATTAGAGAGTTCACATTATTACTACTGCAGTATGTTGAAAAACTGCAGTCCCAGGTAGCAAAATGTATTGGAAATGCAATAAAGAGTAAGAACTCAGCAAAACAATGTCAGTAGAATTTTTATTATTAGATAAAAATAATGGGCAATACAGTATATAATACAGTTTACATTAAATGATTAATTAATTCCTACCTGAGTAAATAATAATTTTGCTATGAAATGTTGTGTGCTTTTAAGCAATTATAAGAAAACCCAATTTACTTTTCAGTTATTTTTTAACATTCTTTTATTTTTTTCTGAAATTTCACAATTCTTTATGTGATCATAATGGAAACAGAAGGAAAAGAACAAGAAATTTGTAAAATGTATATTTTTTCACATATATATAAATTGATTGAGTAACTCATGTGACATACTGCAGAGTTGTGATTGTACTTAATTAAGTCTTCTGCCACAGATAAAAATTATATATTTGAAAACAACCATAACGGTATAGTAAGAATATAGATTTCAATAGTACACAGAAGTAAGAGGATGTGGATTTAGCGGCACATGAATCAAGCGCCAGTGAGGTTGTTACAGCAGTTCTCTGATACTGTTTCAGCTAAAAGATAAAATACGTTAAAATGTTCATGCAATGTCTCTATACTTAATGTAACCATGTACTTGTAACCATGTATTTGTCATTATAACTCTGTGCCCAGGACATACTTGAAAACGAGAGGTAACTCTCAATGTTTTACTTCCTGGTAAAACATTTTTATAAATAAATACATTTATTTGTCATCATAACTCTGTGCCCAGGATATACTTGAAAACAACAGATAACTCTCAATGTACTACTTCCTGGTAAAACATGTTATAAATAAATAAAAATAAATGAATGGCCCACTTTATGCCCACTATACCTTTCAATTGCCTTTTCAAATTTCACGTCTCCATTGAAAATGAGGAACCATTTTTGACCAGATTAACAATACACCCTGGATAAAAATGTTCAAATTAGCCAAATGAAAGAAAGTGAAGGATCCAGGGCACTTCGGATTTGCAGAGAAGAAATTTATTCTTTAAGTGGCACACACAACGTTTCGAACTTATAAAAAATTCTTTCAAAAGTGACTGGCCAGTCACTTGAGAAAGAACATTAAACATAAAGTATACCTTCCAAACCAAGTATGACAGTATGCAGTCTAGTTGACTGACCCATCATATTGCTGAATTAAATAATTCAGCCGATTCTTTTCGAATTACGAAGATGAGCTGAACATCTGGTGTCTATAAAGTCTGCTGATGGTGCCAGCTATTAAAATTACTTGATCTTAAAAATTGCCAATCAGCAATTAAATTATTCAGACATGAAATATGCACTGCCTTAAAATTAGATGTAGCCGAGTCCCCCTTCTTACCTCCGGTGCGGGGGAGTTCTGCCTTGCTGATCGGAAGCTGCCGGAGCTCCTAACAGGTCAGGAGTGTGGGGATGGCCATCTTTGTTTTGGCTCCGCATACTCTACAGTGGGACTACATGTCCCAGAATCCTCAGGGCTATGTGAGCAGGAGGAAGGAGATATCCTTGGCGCGAAAACACACCGCAAGGAGTCTGACCGAGGGTGGCAAGAGAGCAGGTAGTGTCCAGGGAGCAGTGAGCCAGGACTAGGCCTAGCCTTGCCTCCTTAGGCCCCAGCTAGGCCCCGAGTCACTCCTGCTGAGTATTGCAGGGAAGGCCCTAGATAGGGATCCATTTAGTGCTTTGTAGTTCTGTTGCACCGATGACCGGATGGCCACGCGGTGCCCTGTGACCTGGGACCAGGAGCACACCCACAAGGCAGATCAGGATCCTAAGGATTGAGGTGATTGATGTCGGAAGCCCCGCTGCCGGGGACCTGGTTGATCCTTAGTTCACTAGCGGTACCTGGGTATAGGAGTGCCCAGTAAGGTATACATGCACCAACGGTTCACAGGGGTAGAGCTACCTCACACTTGGATGAGAATAACTGGGAAGGACACCAGGTTTATTGATGCCACGTCACCCTCAATACTTTGGGAGAAATCACCAAGTGTTGGGCCATTGGGTGTACACATTAGTTACAGTTATTATTGTTATTGATGTGTGTTCAGTGAACGTTAGTTATATACCCTGTGTGTGTGTGTGTATTATTTGTCACTATGATTGGTCCTGTGAGGGATTATCCTACCAATGCTGGGATCCCTCATAGGTGGAGGCGCAGCACTGATAAGGAGAAAGAGCTCACCCTAGGCTCCAAGCTGCAAAGGCTTAGGCTTCATGGCAGCAAACAGGTAAAGTAGCACGCATAGTCTCCCTTAGTTATAGGGAAAGGGGGCTATATTTGGAGGTGCTGCTGAGATTCAGACCTTGGGTGCCCGAGATAGAACAAAATATAGGGAACCATGTTTGAACTCTCCAAGCCAGTGGTTCGTCAGTGGGCTGTGGAATTCCTAGAATCTTCCCACCCCGTGGTCACGGTGGTGGATGCCCCAGCCGGTACACCCCCATGGGAAGTCTGCACCTCCCTAATGCACTTCCCCGGTTTAGCTCAGCCCATAGACTGTGGTGTAGCCTGTGTCCTATTGTGTCCTTTTGTGCGTTCAATAAAGAATCCTTATTCAAACCGGAAGTGCCTCTGATTCAGTCACTGGCTGTGGCGCCGGACCTTTTCTCTCTGCCTGCTATACACACTGAAGGCTGCACGCCGGGACAAGAGTACAGAGGAAGACAGGACCGAGGTCTGAAGTGAGATTTCAATTGGTAAGTACAATCTTATCAAGCTCTGACCTCCATTCTGGTCCGTTTGCATACCCTGTCTCTTCTCATGTGACTTACACTGATACTATCAGTGTTGGATAACAGCTTGAGCGCAGGACAGCCTTCTATCTTTTCTTCAATAGTGGGACCCTACATACCGTTGGAGTATATTCATAGTTGCTGCGGGCAACGAATTATGTGAAGATGATGCCCCCCGAGCCCTGCATTTTCCGGATGCCCTGTCCACGGGTTGCCCATTATATACCCAGATCTGCCAATACCAATAGTAACTTTCAGTCCGGGACCCAAACCTGAGGTATCTTACCGGGCTGAACTCCCACACCACTCATACCCCAAGAAGGAACGAAGCAAGTCTGTGGTAAGGCCATAGCTGCCGGTATGACTGCCCTAGTCGCCGGTTGACCAGAAGCTCTGACTTTGGGGAAACACTACAACAACTGGTGGATTGACTAGCGCAGTCCCATAACTACCGAAAGCTCAAAGTTTTCTCCTGGATATCGCCCAGTCCCATTGGAGAAGAGTTTGGTGCATGGAGGGAACAGGAATGGTCATGGTCCAAAGCCGTGAAGAGGCAGCGAGTAGTCACATGCTTACGGCCCCCAGCAGCTTAACTTGTGTGAATGCACCGCGAGACAGAGGTGGAAGCCACCAGTCAGGAGTTGGTCCAACTGCTCAACCAGACCTACACTGCCGAGGATGAAGAATATGAACTCTTTGTCCAGTTCCGTGCTCTCCGCCAGAATGAAGGTGAAGAGCTGTCCATATTTGCTCAACGCTTACAACTAAACTTATGGGGAGTACTCCCCAGAAAGTTATCCCTGCCACCGTAGTAAATGAGTACAGATTCAAGCAACTCATGAAAGGATCCCTACCCTCACACCCAATAGCTCTTATAATACGAGGCGCCCCTTGGGTTGAGACACCTCCCAGCTTCTTGGAGTTGATGACTCAGATATGGAAGCAAGAGTTTCAATTGCACTTCCAAAGTCCCAAGACATCTCGGGAATCTTTCAAAGGGGTGGACAAAGCAACTCCAGCCAAGAAACCCAGTGTGAAGGAGAATCCTGAGGACAATACCCCCTAGGGTCCTCCACAACAGACCCCCTTGACGCCTCAGAGCTTGGCTCCTAACCCTGACTTCAATGTGACCCGAAGCAACCATTGCTTTAACTGTCAGAAAGTAGGCCACTTCGCATGGGACTGCCCGAAGCCCGACACTTCTACCCCTGGACCATGGCCTTCACCATGCATTCAGCAGAAGTGCCGTCCACCTCCTCATATAGTGCCCCTGTGCCTAGTTCCAAAGAGAAGACCCCATCATATGCCTACAATTGATTAGGACCCATGGCCATAGTAAGAGTACTAGTGGAGGGCATCTACTCTTCTGCTTTGCTGGACACTGGGTCGCAAGTGACCATCATCTACTGCCCATTCTATGACCTGCACCTCAAGCATCTGCCTATGCAGTCAGCAGAGAAGATGAAATTGTGGGGCCTTAGCAGTGATGACTACCCAATTGATGGCGTGATTCAAGTATGGTTGGACATACCGCAGCTCAATACTAACAAATCCCACCCCATGGAGTAGAAGCCTTGATATGTCGCGAGCCCCAGGAACATCCAAATTACCCCATCATATTCGGGACCAACTCAGATGTGGTGAGGGGCCTGATCTGGGCCTCTCTGCAAGACGTAGGGGAACTACCCCTATCATCTCTACGGAATCATGCTGTGTTCAAAGAGGAATGCAATCAGATCTCTGCCCAAGAAGGATTTGGACAGTTCTTCAACCTGGAGAAGGGGTTGACAGAGATTCCACCAGGGGGAGCGAAGCACATGGCCGCTGTACCTAACTAACTGGGATGCGACGAGGCCAACTGGTACTTTTCATTAAAGACCAGGCCCGAAGAGGACACCAAGTGAGGGTTCAAGGTGGTACCCAAAATGAAAGAGTGGAAGTCTGCACTTTCTCACCAGTTCAAGGTGGCCATACAGAATATCTCACGCCTCCCTGTACGGTTTGACATCGGGCAAACACTGGGTCGGATATACCCGGTTACTCCAATACTTCTTGCTGCTACTCCAATAGAATTCCTTGCACATGTGAGCGTGGCCAATGTCCAAGAAGCCCTTACCAGATTGCAGTTCGACTTCAGGGAATCGATCTTACCCACAGAGTGGAAGAAGCGGCTAAGTGTCAAATTGGCGAAGCGCCTTGAGGTGTTCTCCAAAAGTGAGATGGATGTGGGCTGCAGCAAGAGTGCCCAACACACAATCCGACTGAATTATGCCACACCATTCTGGGAGTGTTCCAGATGCATAGCTCCCCGAGATGTGGAGGGTGTGAAGGACTTCCTGAAGGAGATGGAGTTGGCGAGTACCATAACAGATTCCGTAGCCCCTATGCCTCTCCTATCATGGAAGTGTGGAAGAAGAATAGGTCCGTTAGCCTATGCGGGGACTACCGCACCCTGAACCGCAGCCTGATACCAGACCAATATACCTTACCACAGATTGAAGAAATCTTCAGTGCCTTATCAGGCAGTCAGTGGTTCAGCGTACTGGACCTGAGGTCTGGCTATTTCCAAGTACCCATGAACCCTGAAGACCAGGAGAAGACAGCGTTTGTCTGGTTTATCTGGATGATATCATCATGTTCGAAAGAATGTTAGAAGAGCACGAAGAATGCCTTATGAAAGTTCTGGATCGCCTGGGAAAAGAAGGCCTGAAGTTTTCCCTAGACAAATGTTGCTTCTGCCGCAGTTCGGTCACCTATGTGGGCCACATAGTATCCGCAGAAGGAGTGGCTTCTGACCCCGTTAAAATCAAAGCCGTAGTGAACTGGCCAGACCAGATAACATGATGGAGCTATGATCCATCCTGGAGTTTTGTGGAAACTACCACAGATTCATAGAGGGGTACTCCAGCAAGGCAAAAGTCCTCAATAACCAGTTCAAAATCTACCCCAAAGAAACTCGGCAAAATGCTGCAACTCCGCGGGGACAAATGGATGACCGTCTGCAAGAAGGCATTCACAGGGCTCAAAAAAAGCCTCACGGAAGCCCCTGTCTTAGCCCATACTGATCCAGAGCAGCCATACATCATGAATGTGGATACCAGCTTTAACAGCTAAGAACCGTGTTACATCAAAAATACCCTGCTGGCCTCCGCCCAGTAGCATATATGAGTTGAAGCTTGATGCCGAGTGAAAAAAACTATCCAGTTCACAAACTAGAATTTCTAGCACTCAAGTGGGTGGTAGTCGATAAACTACATGTGCTCAACTGTGGCGACAGTGGAGAATAAGAACGCTTTCTCCAAACTCAGAGTGGTAGACTCATTGGGATGTCAATCAAAAGCACTCCCAGCAGCATACTGCCACCCCAAAGGCATGACTATCACGCAAGATACCATCATGAGATGGAAAAGTTAGGGATACACCAGATGTGAGATCCGATGGCTAGAGCCATACGCCGGGCCGTCCAAAAGTACAATCCCTCCTTAGTGAAGTGGGCTCCTAACGACATGGTCAATGTTATCATGAGGGAATGGGGCAAGTTCCACATAGATTGTAAGCTCTACGAGGCAGGGACCTGTGCCTGCAAAATGTCTCTGTAAAGCGCTGCGTACAACTAGCAGCGCTATACAAGAAAATGCTATTATTATTATTATTATTATTATTATTATAGATCGTGGCCTCCTCTACCAAGTTATCCCCTACCACAACATCCCGATAGGAAAAAACTCATCCTGCCCAGAAGTTTGCAGTACACTGTCTTATCATCTCTGCACAATGATCACAGACACCTGGGTGTGGAAAAAACATTTGGACAAGTAAGAGACAGGTTCTTCTGGCTCAAGATGCGTGAATCAGTGGAGTGACATTGCCGGAGGTATCTACGGTGTACACAGAGAAATTCATTGCCTACATGCACAGCCTCAATGGGCCATTTAAAGAGCTCTGGTCCCATGGACCAAGTCTGCATGGATTTTCTCTGTATTGAGGCAGACTCAAAGGGTATTGGGAACGTCCTGTTAGTGACAGACTATTACACTCGATACGCTCAAGAGTTCAATACTAAAGACCAGAAAGCTCTCACAGTAGCCAAATAAGGTGGGAGAAGTACTTCATTCATTACGGGTTACCTAATCAGATGCACTCCGATAAGGGGAGAGACTTCGAGAGCAAGTTAATTAAAGAGCTTCAAAAACTGCTCAACATCGAGAAGTCTCGTACGACTCCCTAACATCCTGAAGGAGATGCCCTGCTGGAAATGTTCAACCGAATTCTCCTGGATATTCTAGTCACTCTGAAGGGCTCCAAAAAGGCCAGCTGGAGCTAGCACGTTGAGCTGCTAGTGCATGCATACAATTGCACTAGGCATGAATCCACCAGTTACACACCCTATTTCATGATGTTCAGCAGAGAGGCACGACTCCCTGTGGACATTCATCTACAAGTATCCACTGATGGTGTACCAAATATGACGCACAATAAATATAGCCCGGAGATGCAGTTCTCCTGTTAAATTTAGGAATACCGGGAAAGCATAAGTTAGCAATCCGCTGGCGAGAAGCTCCTTTCGAGGTAGAGTCACAGATTCCGAGCCTCCCTGTATACCATATCCGAGATGCATATGGAAGTGTAAGGGTCTGTCATTGGAATCACTTGCTACCTATTCCTGAAGTGGGAGAAAGTGAACCTGAACCATCCTGAGTAGTGCTGGCAAGTGAACCGGAAGAGTCCAGCGAAACCGTGGATGCAGTAACAGAAAATACTCAGGATCCTTTGGAAGGAACATCTGCCAACACATATGGAGACTGATGGATACCACCTGAAGAAGTAGCGGTTAATGGGCCTGTTCCCCATGTAACCTCCCCACTGGCTTCAACAAGCCGACCACTCGATCCAAGGAGTCTGAGTTTTGTACCTACTAGAGACTATGTAGCTCCGGATTCACACCTTATGAGAAAGCCAGGGCCTGAAGCCGATGGTAGCCTCTCCACCCAAGAAGATGTCGGAGAAGAGACTCATAGGATTGAAAGAGTGAGACGCCCTCCAATGAGAATGGCATATGATCTGTTAGGGGCACCTCACAATGAGTTTCAGTAGCTGTATCGGTGCAGGTTTGCCTCTGTTATGACATGTTCAATGAACTGTTCAACTTGGTATAGTTGTATTGTACATAGTTAAGTTGTATGATGCACTGTATTTTCATTATATAAAAGTTGTATATGTTGTTCCCAAGCGGGAACATTGGATTCTCCCCCAGGAGGAGGATGTAGCCGAGTCCCCTTCTTACCTCCGGTGCGGGGGGGAAGATACCTGGCTGATTAGAAGTCGTCGGAGCTCTGCACAGATCAGGAATGTGGGGGCGGCCATCTTTGTTAGGTGCGCATCAGGATCCTAAGGAGTGAGGGGATTGATGTTGGATGCCCCGTTGTGTTGGACCTGACTGATTCTTAGTTCACTAGTGGTACCTGGGTACACGAGTGCCCAGGAAGGTATATGTGCACCAACGGTTCACAGGGGTAGCTCTACCTCACATTTGGGTGGGACTGGCTGGGAAGGACACCAGGGTTATTGGTGCCACTGCACCCTCAGTACTTTGGGGGAAATCACCAAGTGTTGGGCCATTGGGTGTACACTGTAGTTACAGTTATTATTGTTATTGATGTGTGTTCAGTAAACATTAGTTATATACCCTGTGTGTGTGTGTATTATTGGTTACTATGATTGGTCCTGTGAGTGGTTATCCCACCAACGCTGTGATCCCTCATAGGTGTAGGCGCTGCACTGATAAGGAGAAATAACTCACACCAGGCTCACAGCGGCAGAGGTGTAGGCCTCCTGTGAGCAAACAGGTATAGCAGCATGCATAGTCTCCCTTAGGTATAGGGAAAGGGAGCTACATAATATTATGACTCATATCACAATAATTTAACTGCCAGAAGCAATTCCCAGAAAGATCATTTACTGACAAAATTCCCCCATGATTCAAGTAATTCACACTAAAGCTCCAACATTACTATAATTGGAAAAATTTCTCGGTCAAGTATATTTGAACAGATAACTAATACACACACACTAGAGGCCATGGGGGAAAAAAACCCTGTACTGTATACCTTAACATTACAACAAAAGGAAATAGGTTTTTGGGGTGCTTAAAGGCAATTACATGACCCAAATTATTGAGGAACCTACCAGGAGAGGGTCAATACTGAATTACAGTAGGTAATATCAAACAATGTAGATGTAATAACAAATATTGAAGTCCAGGAACATTTGGGTACCAGGGATCATAACATGGTCTCATTTGAAATACATTTTCAAAAAACATATTATTTGTGTTCAAGAAAGACTTTAAACTTTAGAAAGGCAGATTTTAATAAACTGAGGACTAATCTACAAAGAATATATATATATATATATATATATATATGTAAACAAAAAGAAAGTGCGCTCAGGACCGTGACAAAGGTGATGAGTATTAAATATACCAATAGTGCTTGTGTTTAACCAAAATATTAAGAACCTGTTTTAGGTAAGATGGAGGTGTGCTGCTGTAATCCGTGGACTGGCTCCACAAACCACTCGTGCTAAATGAAAACAAAAAGAAAAAACAGCGCAAAACCTCATAGTGTATTATTAAAATTATGTGTATTAGTGAACAGCAGGTGAGTATCTCACGTACATCAATTCAATGATTAGAAAGCACGGCATGTTATGGACATGTTACCAAACTGCTACCGCAACAGCACACGACAATCCGATCGATCGAGTGAGTGGAACCTTCTCTCTCACACGATGTCGTCTCATCCGGTGTGGGAAGTCGCTGTCTGCAGGTACGTGTTGGCTTTAGTCTCAGAGCGCTCTCCTCCTCGTTGGATGTATACATCCGGTATACCGCAGCCCACTGATGACGTCACCAGAGTTCCGTTGCTGGTATAGCCGGAAAGGACTGGATGGATATTGTCCGTGAGGGGTTTAGCCTCTAGCATAGACTTCAATGTCCTTTAGGAATAACAATCAGAGTGACACTGGAACGCACCTTCCAACGCGTTTCGTCATAGAATGACTTCGTCAGGGTATCTGGGGTTCTCATATATATATATATATGCAGTCTTTAAAACATTGTTAGGAAACCACATTTTTCAGTGTACTGTATACTCTTGGGTAATAAATATAAAAGAAACAAATCTAAACTAATGTGACTAAATAAACAGATAGATGAGAAAATGGAAAAGAAGAGGCAATCATTTAGATTCTTAAAGTGAGAAGGAACGGAGGCATCGTATCAGAATAATAAGGAATGTAACAAAAGTAGCAAAAGGGCAATCAAATTAACAAAAATGGATAATGAAGAAAGGATTGCAAGAGAAAGAAAGACCCACCTTAAAAAAGTTCTTTAAGTACCTTAATAAGAAAATCAGAAAAGAAAATATAGGACCCTTTCAGTGTGAGACGGGCAGGCAAATTATTGGAGATAAGGAAAAAGCAGAGATATTAAACTAATTCTTTAGCTCTGTATTTACCAGGGAAGAATGTCAATAGTAGTGCCACAGGAGGAAGCTACAACCTCTATATTAACGAGCAATTGATTAACTGAGAAAGAAGTTAATATGCGGCTTGATAAAATGAAAGTAAAAAAGGAATCTGGCCCCGAGGGCATACATCCAAGAGTTCTTAAGGAGTTAAGTTCAGTAATAGCCAAACCATTACATTTAATATTCAAGGACTCAATTTCCACAGGCTCAGTACCACAAGATTGGCGGAAAGCAGATGAGCTGCCAATATTTAAAAGTAAGCTAGATCACAACCGGGAAATGACAGACCTGTAAGCCTGACATCAATAGTGGGGAAGCTTCTTGAAGGATTAGTATGGGATAACATTCAGGAATACTTAATGAAAAATAAAATTATTAATAATAGTCAGCATGGATTTATGAAGGATCGGTCTTGCCAAACTAAGCTTATTAGTTTCTTTGAGGAGGTAAGTAGGAATATAGACAAGAGTAATTCAGTTGATGTGGTTTACTTAGATTTTGAAAAAGCTTTTATATGCTTCCGCACAAGAGGATAGTATACAATATAAAGCAAATGGGACTCTGTAAAGATATTTGAAACCTGGATTGTAAACTGGTTGAAGTATAGACAACAGAGAGTTGGAATAAATTAAACTTTTTCAGGTTGGGCTAAAGTTGTGAGTGGAGTAACTCAAGGATCGGAACTGGGATCCGTAATTTTAAACATGTCTATGAATGACCTTGGGGTTGGCATAGAGAGCAAGTCTTCATCTTTGCTGATGGCACTAAATTGTGTAAGGTAGTATAATCTGAGCAGGATGTCATTTCTCTTGAGAAGAACTTGGATAGACTGGTTACTTGGGCAGAAAAATGGCAGATGATGTTTAATACAGATAAATGTAAATTTATGCATTTGGGAAACAAGAATAAACAGGCAATTTACAAATTAAATGGGGATAAATTAGGAGGATCCTTGATGAAGAAGGATTTACAGTAGGAATGCTTTAAGACAGCAGGCTTAGCAATAGTATCCAAAGTCAAGCAGTAGCTGCAAAGGCAAACAAGATCCTATCTTACATTAAATGGGCAATGGATGGAAGGGAAGTAAACATAATTAGGCCCCTTTATAAAGCATTAGTAAGACTACACATTGAATACGGAGTATAATTTTTTGCAACAATCCATGGAAAAGATGCAGGAAAGAGCCATTACTTTAATAAAGGGGATGGATAATATGATTTATGAGGAGAGGCAAGCTAAATTAGATTTGTTTACATTAGAAAAGAAGTGTCTAATAGGGGATATTATAACTATATACAAATATATTTGTGAACAATACAAGGAGCTTTCAAAAGAACTATTAATCCTAAGAACAGTACAAATGACATGGGGTCATCCCTTAAGGTTGGAGGAAAGGAGATTTCACCACAAACAAAGAACCGGGATCTTTACAGGGAAGTTCAATTGTGGAATTAATTACCCATGCAGACTGTGATGACAGATACAAAATATATCTTCATAAAAAGGTTCAACATCTTTTTAGAAAGGAAAGGTATAAAGGGAAATATCAAATAAGTAAATATGGGAAGTATGTTTGTCCATGATTAATCTGATTGCCAATATTTGGAGTTAAGAAGGAATTTATATTTCTACTTATATTATTTCATTAGATGATCTTTCACTAGGGTTTTGTGTTTGCCTTCCTCTGGATTAATACACTGTAGTACAAATATAGGATATATGATCTGTTGTCTAAATTTGGCATAGGTTGTACTTGATGGACGTATGTATTTTTTCAACTTCATCTACTATGTAACTATGTTTATATTACTTACTGGGTCATTGGGTCCAAACGTTTGTTCATTGTAATTGTAGTAAAAAATAAACAGAAAACGCAAAAGCAGGTCAAATAAATTCAGGCCAGATGGCCTTCTTCCAATCCAATGCCATCCTGGGTGTATGTCTGTTGATCCCCAACTTAACCCGAAGTCGTGGATCCCCCATTGATAGAAGGGCAGCCTAAAATTATTATATATTAATTTCTTCTTCTTTTTTTTCTTGATTTCTTGAAAGCTTTCTTCACTTCCTTCTCTTCCTTCTTCATCCAATATGTTGCCTGGTCATCTTCTTGGTGTCTTATAAAAATTATGATGGGTAAAAAAAGTGACAAATACCCTCCACTGTACAGGGTAAAGTAAATTAAAATATCCTTTGTCAGTACATTTTTATGTCTCAGACAGGTCTGCAACCCTGCCTTTCCCCATTATCGCTAGGTAAATAATGCTTACACTGCAGCCAGGGATTCCAGGTAATGACATCCAAATCAGCACTCACAGTGAGTATATATGTATGTATAGACAAGCACAAACAATGTAGTAGCACTACAAAAGTGCCCTAATCATGTGCAGTAGTGATAGGCAATGAGGATGGAATTAAATGAAAAGAAATTGTTGCAATGCAAAATCTAATATAATGAGCAAAAATAGAAGCCCAAATAATAATATAAACCTACCACTTGTCGCACATAATCACAATATAAAATGGAATAAAATATTATTCAAACTGAACGACGATGAACTGGTATTTAGAAAGTCAAACAGCAAAAGCAATAGTAAATCCGACCAGGAGCGAACTGCAGCTTCAATAATGGTGTTGCCACACCTATGATACCTAACAGAGAAAAACAAGAAAAAGAAACGCAAGCTACATAGCGTGATACCGTAGAGAAAATGTAATCAAAATTAAAAATAGAAAAAGTCCCTTGGACAAGCACTCACAAGAGATTCAATAATAAACAGCATATATGAGATGAATCTCAATCGTGGGGTCGTCACTGCCAAGGTGTGCAACAGTCTGTCAGCGTGCAGGTATATAATCCCAGTGTGATGAGCAGGCAAGATGGTATAAAATCACAATGCAGGAGGAGGGGGAAGAAAGGCAGGGAGAGAAGGGACTGGGGGAATCACACTGACCACAGCTGAGATGGTATACTGCACCGACACACTTTATTCGAGCAAATACCCGGTATGTACCTGGCAGATACCTGGAATGCGCCACTCCTAACCTCTGACAAGCCCCGTTGCATTTGCCTTCCCAGCCTGGGTTCATGCCTGGCTGATGGGCGGCTGATCTGTTAAATGATAATGATTAGGATTTAATAGGCTGCAATGCTTCGCGTGTCTACCAGATGGCATAAATTCATGAATTGTAATGCAGTTTATATATATATACTGTGCAGTATTGCAGCCAGCGGGAATAAAATGCTTCAATCCCTGCTTGGAAAATAACTCAATGTACTCGGGCAGAAAACAGTCACAAACCTCAATACACCCGGGTATACCCGAATTCGTGGGACTAGCCAAGCTCGAATAAAGTGTGTCGCCAGTGTAGTGCACAGTTCAGGCTCCCTGACCAGTCACCCTGCTGCAGGTGGATACACGGGTTAAAATCCCTGCCTTCTCAGGTTGTTGTCAGCTTCCGTATACCGCTATATACCTTCTGCAGGGATTTGTGCCGGCACTCAGTTCCTTGGAGAGAACAGCATCCACATGGACCGGACTGGAGTGACGTCACCATGTGCATATTACACTGCAGCAAGGGAATCCAGGTAATGACATCCAAATCAGCACTCACAGTGAGTATATATGTATGTACTTGCTTTTGTACCCGGCTTCGCCCGGGGAGCTGCCGGCACGTCTCCCCGAGCTGCTGCCGCATCTCCCCTAGCTGCCAGAACATATCCCCGCCCCCTCCTCCCCCTTGCTGCTGGCACATCTCCCTGCGCTGCTGCCGCATCTCCCCTCGCTGCCGGCACATCTCCCCAGCCCCTCCCTCCCCCCCACCCCCTGCTGGTACATTTCCCTCTGGTGCCGGCACATTTCCTCGTGCTGCTGCCGCATCTCCCCTCGCTGCCACACATCACCCCGCCCCCCCCCTGCTGGTACATCTCCCCCGCTACCGGCACATCTCCCCTCTCTGCCGGCACATCTTCCTGCCCACCCCCTGCCAGCACATCTCCCCGTCCCCCCCACTGGTACATTGGTACATCTCCCCCCACTACCGGCACATCTTCCCACGCTGTTGCCGCATCTCCCCTCGCTGACGGCACATCTCCCTGCCCCCCCCCTCTCCCTTGCTGGTACATCTCCCCTTGGTGCCGGCACATCTCCCCCACACATCTCACATCACAAACACAGACAGAGACATACACGCACACACACACATCCCCGATCCAGCCAAGGACACGCCCCTCCCTTAGTAGCCATGCCCCCCTGCCCCCGCTCACTAATTTTTTCATTTTTTCTTTTCAGACAGAGCTGCACTAGAAATGGAAGGGTGGGGGAGGGGGGTATCATGTGTGAAATTAGTGAACTGTGTGTATTGTGTAGCAACAGTCATAATTTACACAACCCCCCCCCCTCTCTCAATGAACTACAGAATGCAATGTGGCCATGACGAAGAAGATAAAGACTGTAAATTATTCTTATTCCTGATTATTTGCATTTTTCCTTTTTCCATGTTTATCCAGATAAAATAAAAATAATTCCTTTAAATTCACGAGAATCATTGAACCCCCCCCCCCCCCACCCTCAAAGAAAACGAAAAAATGGCAAACATTGTTAACTTATCAAAAACATGATTCGGATTATGGTTTATTTCAACCAGTCCTTAAAAAAGGGTTTATTTTATTTTGAACTTGCAATTCAGTTTGAATGTGTGGGGGAATCTCCATGAAGGGCTTATCACAGATGAATTGCTTTGGGTAAAGTTTGGCTTTGTGTGTGAAGTGGTTGGGGGTGGGCTACAGTAGGTGCTGCAGTCACAGTGTGTGCGGGATTAGTGGTTCAGAGAAATCTCATGGCCAGCAGTTAAACTCATCCATGCTTAAAAAAAAGGGAATGACGGTTATCGCGCATGCGTGTGTGTGAACGGGGGAGACAACACAGCTCAACAAACCCTCCAAAATTTTTAATGAATGGCTCTGTCTGGGGGGAGGGGGGAAGGTGTGGATAAGCATTTCTATTCACGTTGGTTTGTTTGCAAGGAAGGCTTTGTGTGTCAAGTGATGCTGAAGTGATGAAAGGTGCTACCGTTAGCACCGGCCCTTATATTACAAGTGACAGAAAAACTACATGACGAAGAAGATAAATACTGTAAATTTGTCTTATTCCTGATTATTTGCATTTTTCATTTTTCCATGTTTATCGCAATGTGTGCGAGATTAGTGGTTCAAAGAAATCTTATGGCCAGCGGTTAAATTTATCCCATGCCAAAAAAAAAAAAAAGGAATGACTGTTTTCGCGCTTGTGAATGCGTTAAACCTCAAAAGCCTCAAGAAGACTCAGTGACACAATTACTGTAAACAAAGCTTCAAAGATTAAACTAAGCCACCAATAACAAATGAATGGTTTGAGAGAGGTGTCGATAAGAAGCAGATATATTTTAAGTGTGTGTGTGGGGGTAGGAGGGGGAGAGCGCTGAATGCTGGATTATCAGTTCAAATAAATATTTTCAACAGGTCATCATGATGTTTTGAGACCCACACCCCCAAATAAAAATCACAGTATGCCACCCACCTCATAAAGTATGTACATGACTAGTGTAGAATTAAAAAGCTACAGTAGTGATTGAATCTCAGAATAGCCAAAATTGTTATGCAAGCCATGTCGAGAAACGGAAAAAAGGTTGTTTTTTTCAGACTTTAAATTCAAATTGAATGAGAAGTCATACACGCATGCGCCTAAATGTGATTTCAACAAGGTTCCAATCCGCATGAGCGAAAAAAAATATTTTATATTCGGAAGAAGACGCAACGTTATATTTTTGTAATACTGTGCTTCTTTTCCCTTTAGTAGTCCTCATATTTTTTATGTGTATGGCTAAGGAGCCTCATACTACTGTATACAGTATGAACCCTTAATGTTAAACTCTGCTTCAAATATAAATCTTCAAATTACAATTTAATTACACACACACAGACTTGCAGAACTGTATGGCTGTACTGTGTACTGTAGGTTGAATTGCTATTAGACTTTCAAGACAACAGCTCGCGATTGCCCACTTGAGTTTCTAGACGGTATTGCAGAAAACGCTAAAATGCAATTTTCAGCACCCGATAAATGGATTCTGCACACGCTAAAAAAACGATAGAGTCAATTGCTATACGGTTGGAAAACATTACGCGTCATGACCCGGTATTCAGAGCGGTACCGCGTGCGAGGCTTTAGAATAAAAGCTGGCGCAGCTGTAGTATATATACATACACACCACACTGTATATACAATATAATGTTAATTTATTTATTAATAAATATACAAAATATATACAGTAGAAATACATTTTATAAATATTTATAAAATAATATCTACTAAAGGGGAATTTAGGAATGATATAATTTTCATGTGTTTGTATTAAGATAATATTTTCATTCACAATATTGTTGAAAACTTTTACAATCTGCATTTTTGAGAATTGCAGTAGCTACAGTATATTAAAAGAAGTGAAATCAGATCAGGAAAAAAAGACAACATAGATTGTATTTAAAAAAAAAAAAACAGGTCACTGCTATGTTAAAACACGTCTCTAACTCGTTTAAGTTTTTCATTGCTTACAGACTTCCATTTATATAATTCTGGTTATCCTACTTCATGGTAATTTATGTAGCAATGCAAAATTAGGGAATTATTTATCAGTCTCCAGGCTACCAACCTGATACAAATGTATCACAGGAAATAAAAAAAAGCTGGAAGTCTTTTTTACTTTGATTAATATGCTGCTTTTTTCTACTACAGTATGTTTGTCAGAGTTTTGCAGCTTTGTCAAATAATCTCATTAATGTGTTAAAACAATATAACACAACAAAATTAGACATAGCAAACCCGTAATATAAAAGAGGAAAAGCATGAGAATTAAATAGGAATAAAATCACTTCACCCTTCCAAATAGAAGAGAACAAATCAGTACAGGAAAAAAAAAACATGCTTAGAAACCTCTTGCGGTTGACATCACATTGCTAATTTACAACTGCATATGTCACTTTAACAAATCAATAAGAGAACCTACCCTTTAACAGCAAAGGGTCACCTGCAAAGGTTGCAGATGTCAGCCTTATAGGCAAGACCTTTCAGGATCTCAAAAAATAAACTTGGTGATGCACATTAACACCCAGATGCTCCTTTATGTCACTTCCAATTTACTTTATCTTTAACTGTCAGTGAGCTTTTCATTCTAATAAAGAACAACAGGCTTAAGGCTACATGTGAACAGCCCAAGTGAAAAAGAGGTGTTTATCTTTTTTGCAACACATGTAATATATGATAACTATATATTGCAGGACTTCTGTAATCGCTAGTAATTTATTGTACTGTAATGTGTGTATATATATATAATCAAAAAATAAATAGATGATACCGTTCTGTGGCTAACGAAATGCTTTTATTTGTGCGAGCTTTCGAGATACACTGATCTCTTCTTCCGGCGATGTTACAATGAATGAAGCAAGGATAACTTGAAAACAGTGTCTCTTGGAATGTTATCTGTGCTTGTCCTTCCCCCGGTGTGGATGTGTTTTATGGCTAGAGGTGTCAAAGGGTAACTGAAAGCAAGTGAAGAAAGAGTGTGTATGTGTATCAGTGTGAATAAAAATGAATGGAGAGCCCACAGTATAAACAGTGCTCTACACAAGGTGTGTGTGGAGTGAGAGGGATATAAATGGTGTGGGTGGGTGTGGAATGTGAGAGTTTGTAGCACAACTAAAAGTGTGTGGATACTATGTGGTCCCTATTGGTGTATATGGATGGAGAAATAAGGAGTATTAGTATGTGTGAGAGACAGCTGTGTGTGCATACATATAGCACAGTATGTGCAGACATGGCCTTTAGCGCTCATGGGAAGAGAGTTCGCTAGTGTCAGTAATGACTCATAAAATTTCGATCTCTGTTTAGGCCACTGCTAAGTGTCCCGAACAGTTACATAAATTTGTATTCATGCAACCGTCTTTCTTTCGGGGTTTTAAGATTACCTTTGAGTATGGCAACCCTCAGATCGTTCATCTTATGGCCAGAGTCAGAGAAATGTTCGCCAACAGGACTGTCTCTTGTTCCACGTGTGATGCTGTAACGATGCAGGTTCATTCTCTTGTTTAGCCCCTGTCCTGTCTCACCTATAAAAAAAAAGTTTTTGAAACTACGGTGGCTGACCTGCTTTGACACCAGCAAGAGATTGTAAAGACGCGAGTGAAGTCCTTCCGGGTTCCGGTTCCACATGTGAGAGCGCAATGGCGGACGCACGCTGCCTCTAAAGACCATACAAGTGGACTACAATTATCCTGGAACGAACGGCGTTCTTACCTACCTGATACAAGATGATCCTGGGTAGCGTGGAGCGGAGGTGACCGTGGAGTCTTGAATTGGTGCATGGGCAGGTCCCATAAAATGCCTGTTTTTATCAGACAAATTGTAAGTGTGCATTTGTCTTGTCCGTGATTTATTAAAATGTTCATCTGATTTTACACAAGGATCGGGTGCTTTTTCTCTTTTCTTTTTCTAATAGGTACTATGGGAACTTGGTGAGCCCAAGAAGAAGCAGCCTGGACCTTTGTTTTATTCATTCATGGACTTCATTTGGACTTAAGTATTTCTTTTTATAGTTCATCTTTGACCAATATATTTATTTATTTTTTTGATACCGTTTGGCATATTTTTATTTTATACCTTTTTGCACATTTTTACTTTTTGTTTAGTATTTAACATTTTTATTTTAACACATATATATTTTTTTGCAATTAATATTTTTTCATATATAGGCAAGCACTGGTAATTCATGTAACATTCATCCATCATTTTGATATTTGGTGCAACATCTTGCTACACGTCACCAGCACAGCAGCAATTTGGGTGTGGTAGAAAAAGTGCGCTGTCTTTAATACTGTTCGTATATATATATATATATATATATATATATATATATATATATATATATATATATATATATATATATATATATATATATATATATATAAACAGAAACAACAGCAGGCACTTCAAAGGCGTTTGTTAGGCAGGTGCTTGTTCAATAGAAAGCAATAGTAAAGCAATAGTAAACCAGATGTCCCACCAGGAGACAAGAACAGCACTCAAGATATGTTGCAAAAGATTGTATTAGAAACATAAAGCAGGCACAAATAAGTCCAACGTTTCGGTCCTGTATAGGACCTTCCTCAGAGGCGTGCCAACGTTTCGGTCCCACAGGGAGACCTTCCTCAGGGCACTGAGGAAGGTCTCCCTGTGGGACCGAAACGTTGGCATTCGTGTAACAGTGTGTTTTGAATACATCATTTTTGGATTACTCCTTGCAGTATGCTGTCTTCTTTATTAGTTTACGGACTGGTAACTATGCTGTTTATCTCTATAGGACAAGCATCTGCCTTATGCTTTGTATCAGTGTGCTTACTGGCTCTGTCTAATATATGTATATGTAAAGCACTGTATATACTGTGGGCTCTTCATAAATGTATATTTCATACATACTGTACACACACACACACACTCTTACATCACTAACATTCAGGGGCTATTTAACACCACAAGTCATAAACCGCATACTATACAGGGGAGACGGATATGTTTCAGTCACAGATAACATTCCAAGAGACACAGTTTTTAAGTAAAACCCTTGCTTGCTTTATTCAATGTAACACCGCCGGAAGAAGAGTTAAGTGTATCTTGAGAGCTTTCGAGATACACTTAACTCTTCTTCCGGCGGTGTTACATTGAATTAAGCAAGCAAGGGTTTTACTTAAAAACTGTGTCTCTTGGAATGTTATCTGTGACTGAAACATATCCGTCTCCCCTGTATAGTATGCGGTTTATGACTTGTGGTGTTAAATAGCCCCTGAATGTTAGTGATGTAAGAGTGTGTGTGTGTGTGTACAGTATGTATGAAATATACATTTATGAAGAGCCCACAGTATATACAGTGCTTTACATGATGTACCGCTACATCTATATCTATATATACAGTAGAGGCAACGTTTATTCTAGCATTTGCCATAAACTAGCCGGGTTACATTCTGGGTATGTGCTGGGTATGTGCTGGGTATGTTCTGGGCTAGTTTGAGGCACGTTTAAGGCATTTCTGCATTGACTAACGACCCATAGGATTAACACAGCAGGGATCCCTGGCAGTCCAATTCAGTTTGAATGGGACTGCCAGGGACCCCCGCTGTTAATCTGATAGGCCATTAATCAATGCAGAAATGCTGGGGCTAGTTTAAGGAAAGTTTAAGGCATGTACCCAGCATGTACCTGGGTGTACCTGGGTCTTTTGGGGAATTGCCACTGGTTTTTGTTCGAATAAGAGTTGCCTCTACTGTATGTATATTGTATATAGTCCATAGTATAGCAGTGTTGCACACTAACCTTCTCAAAATTCTGATGCTTGTCCCATAAAGCAGATAATAAACTTGTATAGTTACCAGAGTAGCCAGAAATGGTCCGGTGACAGTTTTTTCTATACCACTGTGTGCTGTTTTCTGGCTACTCTGGTATATATATATATATATATATATATATATATATATATATATATATATAGTGACAGATATGAGGGAACAGTAGTGAAAAGAGGATATTACGGCCCTAAATTAGTGCAGGGTTTCTGCTCCACTCCACGGTTTGGAGATTTACTAAGGGGAATCCAGACCGGGACTTCTAGCTCTCCCAGCTTTCACAGGACTGGAGCAGCTGATTGAGCAGTGAAAGGATTAAAAGGTTGCTCTAAACAGAGCAAGACAGGGCTCTTTTACTCTCAAGAGGAGGGTGTGTTATGCTGAGAAAAAGACTTGTTTTGTTTGTTTGATTTACTCCTGTTATCTGCTGTAGCATTTGTATGGCAAAATAAACAGGCCAAGCTTTTCACCTCTGTGTCAGAAGACTGTCTCCTCTACCTGGAAAGCTGTGTGAAAGTGCTGATCCTTGGACAAAAGGTACAGAGCAAGAAGGTACTTTGTCACATATGGTGGAGAATGCAGGCATCACACTGACAAGCCTGTAAGATGCAAAAGGGAATAGAGGAAGTAGTCACAGCCCTGATCCAAGCCACATCTACACAGCAAGAAACCAACAGCAGGCTGGCTGAGGGATATGCCACACAGCAAGAAACTAATGCCACACAGCAGGAAAACATGGCAATATTGCAGAGACTGGTGCTGGCCCAGGCTGAAGCTCATCAACTGCTCAGAGAGGAGCAGCAAAATATCGCCCATGCTTTACGTCAGGAGATACAGGGCCTATCTGAGAGGCTTACCGGGGATGCCGCAGAAGCACATCCTAAGGTGGTTAGAGTGAGTAACTACCTGCAAAAGATGGTGGCTGCAGATGATGTAGAGGCCTACCTGATGGCGTTTGAGAGGACGGCGGAGAGAGAAAAGTGGTTACAACCGGAAATCAACACATCCAGCCACATTGTGGAGCAACTAGTGATGGACCGATTTCTGAGAGGCTTACCTGTTGCCCTTCATCGCTGGGTCAGCCAGAGTGATCCCCAAACGGCTGACCAGTTAGTCACGTTGGTAGAACGGTAAAGTGCAGCTGGTGAATGGCTTCAACCCCCTATCCAAGGGCAGCCTCAGAACCGAAGGTCCAGAGCCCCAGCAAAATTGGTAAGACTGTTCCAGGGAAAAGGGGGAATTTTGATGAACAGGTTGGGGTCTATAACCCCAGGGACATAACGACAAGAGAAAGGAACTTTGTTAAGCGGGAAGAACCTATAAGGGACTATGCTGTAAAATGTTTTAAAATGTAGAGAGTTTGGACATATGGCAAAGGACTATCCCAGAATGGTTGAACCCATGGAATGTAATGTGGGTAGTAATAATGAGGATGATTACTCACTGTATGCCCAAACTGTGTGTTCTGCAAACAAAAATGGTTGTCTGAATAGTTACCCTTGGTGTTCTGTGCAGGTAGAGGGAAAAAGGGTTCAGGCATTACTTGACTCAGGAGTTTGGTTACCCTCATAGACCCAAATTTGGTAAATGGTATTCAGGTAGATGGCTCCCAACAGATTGATATTTCCTGTATACATGGGGATGTACATAACTACTCCACTGCTGAAGTACAGGTTGAGTCACAGTGTGGATCGGTAAATTGGCTAGTTGGTCTTGTACCAAAATTAGCCCAAGACATGATTATTGGTAGCGATTTTCCTCATTTTCTAAATTTATGGCCAGCTGCTGAAAAACTAGCCACTAGTTCGTCAGATGAATGTAATGATGATTTCCCATTTGCTGACATTTTGGAAGACGAACTAGACAGCACAAATAAGTCTGGGAGTAAACAGCCATACCCTGTAAAAGCACTGGTGGGCGACAACCCAGAACAAAATGGTGCCGGACCATCTAATAGACCGGAACCAGACATTGACCTTGTTGATTTAGAGGTTAGCCCAGGTAACTTTAAGAGTGCCCAGTGGTCTGATCCCACTTTGTCAGTAGCCCGAAATTCCATTTCAGTAAGGAATGGAACCCCTACTAATCCAGACAGACCCTTGTCTTATCTTTAATTTGAGGTGGGTAACGATCTGTTGTATCGCCTTGAGGAAAATCAGTCTGTTAGAGTAAAACAGTTGTTAGTGCCAAAAGCGTATCAGCGCACTGTGTTAAGCCTCGCGCATAGCCATGTACTATGTGGTCACCTAGGGGTTGAAAAGACTAAAGAGCGTATTCTTAGGAGTTTTTACTGGCCGGGGGTGATGGCAGCAATAATAGATTATTGTTCATCGTGTCCTGAATGTCAGCTCACTGCCCCTTTGCCAGCGTACCGTAGTCCGTTGGTACCCCTACCAATAATTGGTGTCCCATTTGAACGCATTGCTATGGATTTTGTTGGCCATTTAGTGAAGTCAGCCGGGGGCATCAGTACATACTTGTGATATCAGACTATGCTACCCGATATCCTGAGGCAATCTCTCTACGCACGGCCTCAGCAAAATCTATTGCTAAAGAGTTAATGATGATGTGTAGTTGGGTGGGGATTCCCAAGGAGATCCTATCAGATCAGGGTGCTCTATTCATGTCTCGGGTAACCAAGGAGTTATGCAAACTTCTCCACATAAAACAGTTAAAAACCTCTGTGTACCACCCACAAACTGATGGTTTGGTGGAGCGGTTCAATAAAACCCTAAAGGCAATGCTGCGGAAAGTAATTGATAAGGATGGAAAGAACTGGTATTTTCTGTTACCTTATTTAATGTTTGCTATTAGAGAAGTGCCCCAAGCATCTACTGGGTTTTCACCATTTGAATTGTTGTATGGTAGACACCTTAGGGGGTTACTTTACATAGCCAAGGAGACATGGGAACAGGAGACTACACACCATCGCAGTGTAATTGAGCATATAACCCAAATGCAGGAACGCATGGCAGCCATTATGCCTATAGTGCGGGAACATATGGAAAAGGCCCAACGTAACCAGCGGAATAGCTATAATAGGAATGCTTGGGTCCGTAGGTTTCAACCTGGAGACAGAGTCCTAGTGTTAATCCCCACAGTAGAAAGTAAATTTCTGGCAAAATGGCATGGGCCATATGAGGATATTGAAAAAATGGGTGAGGTAAATTATAAAGTGAGGCAGCACGGCAGACAAAAGCCTGAACAAATATACCATGTGAACTTACTCAAGCCCTGGAAAGAAAGGGAGGTTCTAATTACTGTGGAAACCACTGCCTTCCCCGCTAGGAAAAACCCAGATCCAGAAGTGAACATATCAATGGCCCTGTCTATACACCAGGCACGGGAAGTCAAGGAATTTGTTAAATTAAATAAAAGGGTATTCTCCGCAGTTCCAGGAAGGACTAGGGTTATTAGACATGACATTATAACCGAACCAGGAAAAAGGGTCAATCTCAAGCCTTATAGAATACCTGCAGCTCGTAGAGAAGCCATTAGAGCAGAGGTTAAAAAAAATGCCAGAGCTTGGGGTGATTGAGGAGTCACAAAGTGACTGGAGCAGCCCTATTGTGCTTGTACCAAAGCCTGATGGGACTGTAAGGTTTTGTAACGATTATCACAAGCTGAATGATACACTGGCGACACACTTTATTCGAGCACGGCTAGTCCCGCGAATTCGGGTATACTCGGGTGTATTCAGGTTTCTGATAGTTTTCTGCCAGAGTGCATTGCGTTCTTTTCCGGCAGGGATTTAAGCTTTTTATTCCGGCTTGCTGAAATACTGATGAAGTCTCCGGGAAGCGCAATATAAACGTGTGAGGTTTTGCAGGCACATAAAGGTATCTTTTAAGGCGTTCACTTGCTGAAATACTGCAATGCCGTTAAAATACACATGGTGGCGCTTGCGAGCTGTTCTCTGTGAAGCCGTCACCTATAATGAATTGTAATGCAGTATATATACTGTATATATATATATATATACTGTATAACAACAACCCCTATAAGCCCTAACATACAGTACTGTACACATACAGTATTGTATACTGTATGCATATACATAAATGATACTACTGTATGGGCGGCGGGGGCGTGATGTGTTTGCAGCAGAGAGAGATCCGCTGCTCTCTCTCTGCGCAAACATCGGCACAATAAAAATTATTTGAAATACATTTTTATTGATAGTGTAGATGTGCAGGGGGTCTCCGGAGATGAATCGCGTTGGTTTTAGGTCTGGGGACCCCGTGCCCCCAGAGATAAAGGCCCCTTTAGGGGGTGCCGGTATCCCTCTGCGTTTAAAGGCCCCGATCACGTGACCGCGGCCTGTAAACCAAGCAGAGCAGAGGGATACCGGCACCCCGTAAAGGGGCCTGTATCTCGGGGGGCACGGGGTCCCCAGACCTGAAACCTGTGCGCTTCTGCTCTGGAGACCCTCTGCACATGTACAGTATCAATAAAACACATACAATATACAGTATAAATAAACACTCGTTCTTTACCTTAGCGTCTATGCGCTATGGTAAAGAAGCATCATTTGTGTACTGTATTTTAATAATATTGTAGTGAGCAGGGGGTTCCCTGAGCCAGAAATTAATGCTCAGGGACCCCCCCTGCTCCTGATCAATATTATTAAAAATACTGAAAATGCTGCGTCATTACCATAGCGGATAGCCGCTAAGGCAATGAAGGGGTTAACCCACCGTGCCCGCTTTATTGTGTGTAGTGGGGATGGGTGAGGGGGGTATTTGGCCCTTGGTGTGAGTTTAGGACTTGCGGGAGGGGGGGGGGGGTGTTGCGGGTGCACTTAACCCCTTCACGACCGTAGCAGTTAATACCGCTACGGTCATGAAGGGGTTAAGCCCTCCCGCTACACACACCCCCCCCGCAAGCCCTCCCCAACCATCGTTGGGGCTAATACCCCATTCACCCACCCTCCCGCTACCCACAATAAAAAAAATACACACACAGCACAGCAGCCGCCAAAAAATAAATAAATAAATACTGTATAAATAAATAAATAAATAAATGACAATAAATACATTTGAAATACATTTTTATTGATAGTGTAGATGTGCAGGGGGTCTCTGGAGCTGAATCGCGTTGGTTTTAGGTCTGGGGACCCCGTGCCCCCCGAGATACAGACCCCTTTAGGGGATGCCGGTATCCCTCTGCGTTCAAAGGTCCCGATCACGTGACCGCGGCCTGTAAACCAAGCAGAGCAGAGGGATACCGGCCCCCCCTAAAGGGGCCTGTATCTCGGGGGGCACGGGGTCCCCAGACCTGAAACCTGTGCGCTTCTGCTCTGGAGACCCTCTGCACATGTACAGTATCAATAAAACACATACAATATACAGTATAAATAAACACTCGTTCTTTACCTTAGCGTCTATGCGCTATGGTAAAGAAGCATCATTTGTGTACTGTATTTTAATAATATTGTAGTGAGCAGGGGGTTCCCTGAGCCAGAAATTAATGCTCAGGGACCCCCCCTGCTCCTGATCAATATTATTAAAAATACTGAAAATGCTGCGTCATTACCATAGCGGATAGCCGCTAAGGCAATGAAGGGGTTAACCCACCGTGCCCGCTTTATTGTGTGGAGTGGGGATGGGTGAGGGGGGTATTTGGCCCTTGGTGTGAGTTTAGGACTTGCGGGAGGGGGGGGGGGTGTTGCGGGTGCACTTAACCCCTTCACGACCGTAGCAGTTAATACCGCTACGGTCATGAAGGGGTTAAGCCCTCCCGCTACACACACCCCCCCCCCGCAAGCCCTCCCCAACCATCGTTGGGGCTAATACCCCATTCACCCACCCTCCCGCTACCCACAATAAAAAAAATACACACACAGCACAGCAGCCGCCAAAAAATAAATAAATAAATACTGTATAAATAAATAAATAAATAAATGACAATAAATACATTTGAAATACATTTTTATTGATAGTGTAGATGTGCAGGGGGTCTCTGGAGCTGAATCACGTTGGTTTTAGGTCTGGGGACCCCGTGCCCCCCGAGATACAGGCCCCTTTAGGGGGTGCCGGTATCCCTCTGCGTTTAAAGGCCCCGATCACGTGAACGCGGCCTGTAAACCAAGCAGAGCAGAGGGATACCGGCACCCCCTAAAGGGGCCTGTATCTCGGGGGGCACGGGGTCCCCAGACCTGAAACCTGTGCGCTTCAGCTCTGGAGACCCCCTGCACATCTACACTGTGAATAAAACACACACATCATTAAAGAATCATTCTTTAGCTTAGCGGCTATGCGCTATGGTAAAGAAGCAGCATTTCTGTCTTTTTAATAATATTGTAAAGTGAGCAGGGGGTTCCCTGAGACAGAAATCTAATCTCAGGGGACCCCCTGCTCCTGCACAATATTATTAAAAGTTCAGAAATGATGCTTCATGAGCATAGCGTATAGCCGCTAAGGTAATGAAGGGGTTAAGGCATAATAACCAATAAATACATTCAATACACTACCCATGGCAACCTCCGCTGCTGTACAGTAAAACAGAGAAAAAAATTAACACTTTCAAAGTAATGTCCCCTAACCCCTTAATCACCATAGCGGTTATTAACCGCTACAGTCATGAAGGGGTTAACCCACCCTCACCCACCACTCGGGACGCCTACTGTACATAACCTCCCACTCTAACCCCCCACCCCGTGAGGCCTAACCACCCTCAACCCTCACCCACTAACTACCCACAAGGGAGGCCTACCCACATACCGTTGGGGAACATTCCCCCCCCCCACCCCCCACCCCCCACCCCCAGTCCCCGCAATCAAAACAATGCACAGCCCCACAATAAACAGCATTCTATTTATTAAATACATTACCCACCCCCTGTGCCCCCCCCCATAAATACAAGATTTATTCTTTTACATTCAGGGTCCATAACGCAGCCCCACGCTAGTCCACGGTGGGCTGGCAGGGCACCTGGACAGACCTACAGTTTACCAGCAGCATTCCACAGGTTCTGGAGGCCTGCTGGTGGATCCTGCCAGCACCATAGCCCTCAGGTGGTCTCCTTGGGTCACTGTGGAACATAATTGGGTCCCCACGGTAGGCCCAAGGATGTCTGGGAGCCCCGGGTCAAACCCACAGGTGTCTGCGGGGCCTCGGGTGGTTCCCATGGGGGTCTGGGGAACTCACGGGTGCTCACTACGGGTCCGCGGTGCCCCCACAGAAGTGGGACCACACATCATCATCCCCGCACCTACGGGTCGGAGGTGCCCCCACAGAAGTGGGACCACACATCGTCATGCCCGCAGACTACGGGTCGGAGGTGCCCCCACAGAAGTGGGACCACACATCGTCACCCCCGCATGTGTCACCCGTGGAACCACCAGCCTGCTACCCTTTAGGATACCCAAGGATACCCACAGGTGGTCTCCATAGGCCCCACGCAAAACCACGGAATCAAACCCTGAATGTAAAAAAAATAAACCTGACCTATACATTCAATACATACACCCTCCCCCCCAACACCTACAGTACAATAATGTGCAAAATAACTATTATCCAGATATGGATAATAGATTAATTGCCCATTATTAAAAACATTAACTAGCATATACAAATAAATAAAGTACTACTGACCTCATCAATACGAAGTGTCCGACGCCAGCGCCTTCCTTCTCTTGCCCACACAAAACATAGCCAAAACCAAGCCAATACATTGCAATTACATTCAGATATCAATTAACCCCTTAAACACCTTTTCGGATAATAACCGCAAAGGTAATTAAGGGGTTAAGCCACACAGGCACGATACCCACCCTTCACCCATGAATTTGTACTGTGGCTTCATCATGCAATTATATATATATATATACTGTATATATACTGTATATACAGAGAGACAGAGAGAAAGAGAGAGAGAGAGATATATATACAGTATATATATATATATATATATATATATATATATATATATATATATATATATATATATATAATATATATATATATATACACACGTTATATACACACCCATGATAAACCAATATACAGTACAAATAAATGTAGAAGGGTTATCAAAAGCATACTGCCCTACTTCCAAACACGTCTCCATACAGACACTACATTAAAATCAATTTCCTTTAAAAATCCTAACTGATCTCACAATCTACAGTACTGTATATGATCACAAACCAATGAAAAAAGTCACATTCCAAAATGCATAAAATCTATGCACCATACTGTATACATTCTGCAAATTAATCAACGTAAACAAAAATCAATTAGCAATCATTATTTAGATCCCTAAACATTTCACACTCAATCATGAACAATGAAACCATTAACAGATTCACGCCTAGAGCAGAACAATTAAGCCTTTGAAAAAATATAAGTACCGACAAAAATACAACCTTTACAGTACAGTACAACCAAGACTATCTATCCCTGACCTTCCTCAAACACACAATACAATACCAAGGAATAATACATCTATCTAATTTTAAAATACTTTAAACTCACAAAATAATTAAAAACACATCTAATCCAGCTTTTAAAACATCATCATTTCTTACCCTGAATGTATACTGTACAGTATATCTCTCTAGACATATATATTGTACATACATACATACATACAGTGGCAAGAAATGATATACCACAAAAAAAATAAATACACATGTTAAAAAACCTTTTGAAAAAATTAACAAGTTAAATAAAATACATTTCTTTACTGTAGTTCACTTACCATTACTTGCCCCCACCGACTCCCGTTGCGCAGCTTACTCACGAACCAATCCACGATCAGGAACCCATAAAATAATAAACCATTCAAAATAATAAACATTAAACTAAAAATCCAAATCAATCCACGGGTCTTCTACTTGTAATACATCTTCATCTGTATTCTTCTTTCTTCTATCTCCTTCCGGGCGGGGCAGGGCGTGGTCTTCTTTCCATCATCGGCCACGCCCTTGTCTTTTTTCTTCTCCGGAGGTCCTTCCTCCGCGGCGTCTGGCTGCAAAATGAGACGACATAGGCTTTTAAAGGCCTATGACGTCACATTTTTCGTCATGGTTCCCACGGTCCTGATTGGACCGTGAAAACCATGTGTTTTGGCCGATAAAAAAAAAATGATGACGTCACTTAAAGGGAATGAAAGCACAGCCAATCAGAATGGCTTTGCTTCAATTGCCTTTAAGATGACGTCATGAAAAGGCACATGGCCGTGCACACATGGTACTAGAGCCAATCAGAGCGTGGGAACTTTATCCCTACTCTGATTGGCTCTGGTATACCATGTGTCAGGGGCTTGGGGGAGAAAGGATGTGACGTCAATGAAAACCTGTCACGTGGTACGGTAGCCAATCAGAGCGTGGGAACTTTATCCTTATTGATGTCACATCCTTTCTCCCCCAAGCCCCTGACACATGGTATACCAGAGCCAATCAGAGTAGGGATAAAGTTCCCACGCTCTGATTGGCTCTAGTACCATGTGTGCACGGCCATGTGCCTTTTCATGACGTCATCTTAAAGGCAATTGAAGCAAAGCCATTCTGATTGGCTGTGCTTTCATTCCCTTTAAGTGACGTCATCATTTTTTTTTTATCGGCCAAAACACATGGTTTTCACGGTCCAATCAGGACCGTGGGAACCATGACGAAAAATGTGACGTCATAGGCCTTTAAAAGCCGATGTCGTCTCATTTTGCAGCCAGACGCCGCGGAGGAAGGACCTCCGGAGAAGAAAAAAGACAAGGGCGTGGCCGATGATGGAAAGAAGACCACGCCCTGCCCCGCCCGGAAGGAGATAGAAGAAAGAAGAATACAGATGAAGATGTATTACAAGTAGAAGACCCGTATATTGATTTGGATTTTTAGATTAATGTTTATTATTTTGAATGGTTTATTATTTTATGGGTTCCTGATCGTGGATTGGTTCGTGAGTAAGCTGCGCAACGGGAGTCGGTGGGGGCAAGTAATGGTAAGTGAACTACAGTAAAGAAATGTATTTTATTTAACTTGTTAATTTTTTCAAAAGGTTTTTTAACATGTGTATTTTTTTTTTTTTGTGGTATATCATTTCTTGCCACTGTATGTATGTATGTATGTACAATATATATGTCTAGAGAGATATACTGTACAGTATACATTCAGGGTAAGAAATGATGATGTTTTAAAAGCTGGATTAGATGTGTTTTTAATTATTTTGTGAGTTTAAAGTATTTTAAAATTAGATAGATGTATTATTCCTTGGTATTGTATTGTGTGTTTGAGGAAGGTCAGGGATAGATAGCCTTGGTTGTACTGTACTGTAAAGGTTGTATTTTTGTCGGTACTTATATTTTTTCAAAGGCTTAATTGTTCTGCTCTAGGCGTGAATCTGTTAATGGTTTCATTGTTCATGATTGAGTGTGAAATGTTTAGGGATCTAAATAATGATTGCTAATTGATTTTTGTTTACGTTGATTAATTTGCAGAATGTATACAGTATGGTGCATAGATTTTATGCATTTTGGAATGTGACTTTTTTCATTGGTTTGTGATCATATACAGTACAGTAGATTGTGAGATCAGTTAGGATTTTTAAAGGAAATTGATTTTAATGTAGTGTCTGTATGGAGACGTGTTTGGTTGTAGGGCAGTATGCTTTTGATAACCCTTCTACATTTATTTGTACTGTATATTGGTTTATCATGGGTGTGTATATAACGTGTGTGTATATATATATATATATATATATATATATATATATATATATATATATATATATATATATATATACTGTATATATATCTCTCTCTCTCTCTTTCTCTCTGTCTCTCTGTATATACAGTATATATACAGTATATATATATATAGTTGCATGATGAAGCCACAGTACAAATTCATGGGTGAAGGGTGGGTATCGTGCCTGTGTGGCTTAACCCCTTAATTACCTTTGCGGTTATTATCCGATAAGGTGTTTAAGGGGTTAATTGATATCTGAATGTAATTGCAATGTATTGGCTTGGTTTTGGCTATATTTTGTGTGGGCAAGAGAAGGAAGGCGCTGGCATCGGACACTTTGTATTGATGAGGTCAGTAGTACTTTATTTATTTGTATATGCTAGTTAATGTTTTTAATAATGGGCAATTAATCTATTATCCATATCTGGATAATAGTTATTTTGCACATTATTGTACTGTAGGTGTTGGTGGGGGAGGGTGACACATGCGGGGATGACGATGTGTGGTCCCACTTCTGTGGGGGCACCTCCGACCCGTAGTCTGCGGGCATGACGATGTGTGGTCCCACTTCTGTGGGGGCACCTCCGACCCGTAGGTGCGGGGATGATGATGTGTGGTCCCACTTCTGTGGGGGCACCGCGGACCCGTAGTGAGCACCCGTGAGTTCCCCAGACCCCCATGGGAACCACCCGAGGCCCCGCAGACACCTGTGGGTTTGACCCGGGGCTCCCAGACATCCTTGGGCCTACCGTGGGGACCCAATTATGTTCCACAGTGACCCAAGGAGACCACCTGAGGGCTATGGTGCTGGCAGGATCCACCAGCAGGCCTCCAGAACCTGTGGAATGCTGCTGGTAAACTGTAGGTCTGTCCAGGTGCCCTGCCAGCCCACCGGGGACTAGCGTGGGGCTGCGTTATGGACCCTGAATGTAAAAGAATAAATCTTGTATTTATGGGGGGGGCACAGGGGGTGGGTAATGTATTTAATAAATAGAATGCTGTTTATTGTGGGGCTGTGCATTGTTTTGATTGCGGGGACTGGGGGTGGGGGGTGGGGGGTGGGGGGGGGAATGTTCCCCAACGGTATGTGGGTAGGCCTCCCTTGTGGGTAGTTAGTGGGTGAGGGTTGAGGGTGGTTAGGCCTCACGGGGTGGGGGGTTAGAGTGGGAGGGTATGTACAGTAGGCGTCCCGAGTGGTGGGTGAGGGTGGGTTAACCCCTTCATGACTGTAGCGGTTAATAACCGCTATGGTGATTAAGGGGTTAGGGGACATTACTTTGAAAGTGTTAATTTTTTTCTCTGTTTTACTGTACAGCAGCGGAGGTTGCCATGGGTAGTGGGTAGTGTATTGAATGTATTTATTGGTTATTATGCCTTAACCCCTTCATTACCTTAGCGGCTATACGCTATGCTAATGAAGCCTCGTTTCTGAACTTTTAATAATATTGTGCAGGAGCAGGGGGTCCCCTGAGATTAGATTTCTGTCTCAGGGAACCCCCTGCTCACTGTACAATATTATTAAAAAGACAGAAATGCTGCTTCTTTACCATAGCGCATAGCCGCTAAGCTAAAGAATGATTCTTTAATGATGTGTGTGTTTTATTCACAGTGTAGATGTGCAGGGGGTCTCCAGAGCTGAAGCGCACAGGTTTCAGGTCTGGGGACCCCGTGCCCCCCGAGATACAGGCCCCTTTAGGGGGTGCCGGTATCCCTCTGCTCTGCTTGGTTTACAGGCCGCGTTCACGTGATCGGGGCCTTTAAACGCAGAGGGATACCGGCACCCCCTAAAGGGGCCTGTATCTCGGGGGGCACGGGGTCCCCAGACCTAAAACCAACGCGATTCAGCTCCAGAGACCCCCTGCACATCTACACTATCAATAAAAATGTATTTCAAATGTATTTATTGTCATTTATTTATTTATTTATTTATTGCGGGGATGCTGTGTGTGATTATTTTTTATTATGTTTAGCGGGGGTGGGTGACGGGGTTTATAAATGTGAGTTTATAAATAAAATAAAGAATATTATTTCTATGGGCCTTAGAACAGAAGTTCCCACGCCAATTGCGCGCTCATTGCTCTTTTGTTACAATGTTGCTGGTCTTGCGGGTTTGCAGTCTGGCAGCAAAAAGCAGTTTGTACAGTAGTACTGAGTGTGAGATATTTTATTTACAAATACAGTACAAAAACCGTGCAACACACAACAACATTCAGTATCCTTTGTTTAAGTACAGCAGGTACTATAGGGTAAAACATGTACTGTACAGTACAGCACAATATTACAGTATGGTCTCACTGAAAGTCCTCCCCATTTTCCATCCATTGCCGATTCCTTGCATGGCGCAAAACGCCATTAATGCAGTCTCTAACGCCTCTCATTTCAGGATCTGTAACAGGGTAATAGCGCTGCATTTCTTCCACAATCTTTTTCCTTAAATTAGAAGGAAGGGCCTTTTTTTGGCGATTCCCATCATAGTTCACTTTGAACACCCACTCGCAGTACAATGTGTAGGGAACATGGTGTTTAAATATGATCAAGGCATACTTGTGTGGTATACCAGCACTCCTCACCCTATACTTCTCCCTCAGCACCGGTGTCAGATCGCACAGGGAGATGTCGGGCTCTGTTTGTATGCGAGCGGGTGTAGGAGGTCTTTTGGGAGCGGGTGTACTTGAGGCGATGGGCATTGGTAGGGTGTCTGGGAGGAAGCTTTCCTCCGGTAGTGGTCGCCGGGTTGTCTCCTGGCGTGGTCTTGATGGGGTTGTCATGTCCTCCTCAATAGCATAGTACACTGCATCTTCTGGTGGAGGGGGTGTGCTTGGTGATGGAAGGAGGTCGAAGGTACCATGCATCACATCCATGTCACCCCCCTGCTCCAGCGTCGGGGAAACAGGGGCATTAACACCGAGCAAATAATGTATGCCCGCTATGTCTGCCTCTATCTTGTCCATCCGTTGATCCATCCGTTGCTCCATATGTAGCATCCGTTGATCCAGCCGTTGCTCCATTTGTAGCATCCATTGCTCCATATGTAGCACCGACTCCAGAAGCAGATCTAGCTTTGCCAGCACACTAGAATTCCTGGGGAGATCCACACTTAGCCCATTCAGGATCCGGTCTAACGAGCTGCTTGTGCATGGCATCTGGAGATCTGGGGGGATGGGTGCAACGGAGGATGAGATGGGTGTTCTCTGGAGAGAAGCGGCATCGATGGAGAGTGGAAGAGGTGACCTGGGGATGCCCGGTACAGGAGAAGCTGCAGCGTCGTCGAAGAGGGATGGAGAAGGTGACCGCTGGATTTCCGTGAGAGAAGCAGAGTCGTCCAAGAGCAAAGGAGACAGTGACCCGTGGATTTCAGAGGCAGCAGCATCTTCAGATGGAACCGGAGAAGATGGGGGTGGAGAAGCCGGGCTGAAGATTTCCGGGACAGCTACAGCAGAGTCGTCGAAGCTTATGGGAAGTGGTCTGCGGATTCGGTGAGTTGGCTGCCATTCGTCTTGCGTACCGAGCACAGTACCGTATTTCTTCTTCACATAATAAGGCTGACGTGTTTTAAAAGCCTTAGCCTTTGGGGTCAGCAGAAGGTTTTCTTTGTTGGCCTTAGCCTGTCACTTTGCCTTTGGCTTGGAAACGGTAACTGCCTTTCTCTTTTTCAGTGTGGCAGGCACAGCAGAGGTGAGATGGTTCTTTCGTCCATAGAACCGGGGATGCTCCATGTATGCGGGAGGCACAATGCAGTATCTGGACAATGGCTCAGATAAAGATCAGCAAGTGGTGGGCTATGCAACGTGTACAACCTTTTATGCATGGTGGCCAGGTACAGGTGTTGAAAGTGGGTGGTCTGTAATGTGAGTCATTAACATATAAATACACCATCCATTTTGTGGATTCACTACACATTGAATACACATCGACTAAACATCGAATACACATTCTTGTGTTTGTATTTATTTCTACAGTACTCTCAGCAATGCCTGTTAAGAAGATTTCAAAGGATCTCAGCATGAGAATGAAGGAGATGTACACGAGCGGAAAACGAATTGCAGATATCCAGCGCTGGTTAACTGCTTCTGGCCTCGTTGTGCCATCAAGCACCGTGTGCTATCATGCACAAGGAAAAAACAGAGACCGCAAAAAGGCACCAAAGATAACAAATGCGTAAGTATACTGTATTTATAAAACTTAACCAAAAAATATATAGAAAACTGTAGTGTACATCTACAGTATACCGTATTTATATGGTATATTTATATTACAACAGTATATACTGTAGTGTACTGTATGTGTGGTCAATTTATATTTTTTGTGCAGCAGTATACACTTTTGGTATATTGCAATTCATGTTACAACGGAATATACAGTATATGATGTGTATTTATTATGATATAACAACAGTATACCGTATTTATATAGTACAATTAGAAAAAAAGAAGAACCGGCGCCACAGTGAATAATGAAAACCAAACCAATAGAATGTAATGTCCAAATGGAGTCCTATTAAAGTTGGTAATCAAGGATGCTCACGTCAACGATGTGATATGAAAAAAAGAAGAAAAACAAATTATGGTGCAGTAACTCAAATTAAGAGGTGAAAAGGTGGGCTAAACACACAAGACAGACAGGACATACAAACCAAGACAAACACACATGAAACGTAGCACTAGCACAGGCCTATTAATAAAGAAATGCTGATTTAATAAGGTGGAGGGTGAATGAGACACGCATCCGGAGGGGCAAAATTACAACCCTACTCACAAGATGCCAGATAAAACAAGCAGCGAACTGGGGACATGCAGCTGGGCTTCCAAGATGGCGACCGGGATCTTCTCACTGGCGTCCTCACGTGACAGGGGTGAAAGGCTGAATCCCTCAGGTGATATAACTTCCGAACGGATGTGACGTCACGTCCGCTGGAGATCCACACCGGACGTTCTTAGAGCACTAGTCCTCCACTGGTGAGCCGCAATGTCCTCAAAAGTCAACCGCTTGACTTGACTAAAAATCGCCAGATACACACTTCTCCAAACCTGGAACAGCACTAAAAACACTGGAAACTTCCCGACGCGTTTCGTACGCATGCGCGTACTTCTTCAAGGGATGTGCCAACCCCTTGGACTCTATGGTATATAAACCATCAGTCCTGAGCTCTGATTTGTTAATTAATGGTTGTATTAAATTAACCCCATATTGGGCATACTCGAGGCGGCACTGGGGGATAGGCATATGCTAAACAAATACACAAAAAAACACAAAAAACTTAGACAACATTAAACATAATGACATTAATACATAAGAACATTAAAACATTAAAACATTAAAAAGCATTAAGAAAATAAATATTAAGAGGCAGACAATTGAATGATTCACAAAAAAGCCTTAAGTTCAAAGTCTATGTTTAACCCTTTAGGGGACATAGTTTTCAGTTCATATATCCAGTAAGCTTCACGCATACTGGCCTGCTGGAGTCTATTTCCCCCTCTTGGGTTAACATCAACTATCTCGATAGCCTGACAGCAAAGACCATTAGGGTTTTTGTCATGACAAACGAGAAAGTGATGTGAAACACTGTGTGTCACCAAACCCCTTTTAATATTGTAAATGTGCTCGTAGATACGTCTTTGGAACGTCCTCCCTGTTCTGCCTACATATTGCAAGCCACAGGGGCATTGCAATAGGTATATAACATATATTGAATGACAGTTAATAAATTTTTGTATGGAGTAGCTCTTATTAGTGACGTTAGATTTAAACTGTCTAGCACTCTTACTATAGAGGCATGCTGTACACTTAGCACAGGTATAAAAGCCTTTCAAGCTCCCTCCTTGTCCCTGCTTATGTTGTTTCACTGGACAGCTGGGGGCTAGCTTTGACTTAAGGTTATTGGCCTTTGAAAATATGATGTTAGGTCTCTTGGGGAGAATGTCCACTAACACCTCATCTTGTAACAAGATTGGCCAATATTTGTTAATAATTTGTTTTATTTTTGGCGCCATCTCATTATACTGCGTAATGAACGCTACCTGCTTATTACTCCTTTCTTGCGTATCCTTTTTTTTATATTGGAGTAAAGTGTCTCTATGTATCCCATTGACTTGATTAAAAGCTTCATTAAAGTCAGACTCTGAATATTTTCTATTAATAAATTTTTGTTTTAGATCTTCAGATTGGATTATAAAGTTCTCTACTTCGGAACAATTACGTTTAAGGCGTACCAGTTGGCCTTTAGGAATGTTTCGCAACCACTGGGGGTTATGCTGACTATCTGCGCGTACATAATTGTTAGCATGCACAGGTTTAAAAAAGGTCTTAGTGTGCAGTATTTCATTTTTAACATATATGTGAAGATCTAAAAAATTAATGTGCTCAATGCTAGAACTACAAGTGAATTTAAGATTAAGGTGATTGTGATTAAGGTATGTGCAAAAATTATCAAGTGATTCCTTAGTGCCTGACCATACAAAAAACACATCGTCAATGTAGCGCCGCCAGAGCACCAGGTTTGCTCCTAGAGGACAGTTGTTCCAAATAAACTCCTCCTCCCAACTGTCCATAAAAAGGTTGGCATAACTAGGAGCAAACCTCGTGCCCATAGCGGTACCACATTTCTGAATGTAATACTGTGAGTTGAATGTGAAATAATTGTGTGACAAAATAAACCTAATACCGTCTATCAAAAAATTCCTTTTAATGGGTGAATAATTACTTGAAGTTTCCAATTTGCGAGACACGGCCACACAACCTTGATGATGATTAATGACAGTATATAAAGATGTTACATCAGCCGTGGCAAGTATATAGCCACGCTGCCATTTTAGATCTTTTAAAATTTGTAAAATATGTGTCGTGTCTCGCAAATAGGATCTAACACCAGTGACAACAGGTTGGAGATGGTGATCAATAAATTGTGAAAGGTTGGAAGTGAGGGAAGAAATACCTGAAATAATAGGTCTCCCCGGGGGTGCAGTTAAACTCTTGTGTATTTTAGGTATAAAATAAAATAACGGTGTACGTGGAAACTGAACCGACAAAAAATTAAACTCATCTTCACATATTGCTCCACTATCTACGCCAGAAGTCAGCAATTCTCCAAGTTCGGCCTTAAATTTGACCAAAGGGTCACCGCTAAGGGGGAGGTATGTGGTTCTGTCACTCAAAAGTCTATTAGACTCCTGTAAATAATAATCTTTGTCCATCACCACAATACCCCCACCCTTATCAGCTGACTTAATAACAATGGAGTCATTCTTCTCTAGATTTTGGACTGCCTCTTTTTCCTGAATATTAAAATTATCCTTTTGGATTTTGTAAGTTCTGCATGAATTCTCAAGATCTGTACTAACCATTTCTACAAATGAGCTCACCAGGTGTCCTTGGGCGAACTTAGGGTAGAAAGTGGATGTTGGCTTAAAGATCCTTTCATGAGGGTTAGTCATACTGAGTGCCTCTCTATTAGGGCTCATTTGGTTGGATATTGCGTCCCTAGCAAAATATTTTTTCAGGGCGAGTTTGCGAGCAAATTTGTGGACGTCTATAAATAGGTTGAAACTATTTGGTCCACAAACCGGGGCAAATGTAAGGCCTTTGTTGAGTACCCTCTTTTCAATATCAGTTAGATGGTGTTTGCTGATATTGAAAATATTGGAATACTTAACCCTATTCTTTAACTGATTTCTACTAGTACCTCCTCTTCTCCCTCGGACCCTGTCTTTCTTTTTTTGTAATTCATAGGAGGTTGGTTTTCGGATGGTTGTTTGACAATTTCCACCTCTGGAAAGATATGCTCTCTCTCTTTCCTCCATTCTAAAAAAGAAAAGTTGGACTTAATGGCAGGTGTAGGGAGGGGTGTGTATGAAATGCTCTCCGCATCACTCTCAGATCCTATATCGGACAGCAGTGTGTATCTATTGCTGACCGGTATGGGTATTGACTGTGGTAATGTCAGTGCATCATACCGTTCCTTGGCTCTTTTTTGCTGCAAATATAAACTTTTGTCATGTAAAGGTGGTTTAGTAGGAATAAATGGAGTAGGAACTAATACATTAGTAATGGGTCTCTTAGGGCCAGTTTTCACTTCCTTATGCATAAATTTGCTCCTATTGGCCTTAAGCTCTTTGGATCCTATTGGTGGAGTTGGTTTCTTATTTTCTACCTTAGTGGCATTAATCTCCTTGGTTTTCTTTGACCAATCTCTTTCGCAACCTGTATCGTAGTCCTGCTTATCTCTAAAAAATTTCAGTTGTTTAGTTTGGACTATTTCAAGTTCGGCCTGATCCAACCTTTTTTTAATGGTCGGTTCTAAAGCAAGCAACTCATTATTGTCTTTGTATGGTTCAAGTTGAATTTTCATATCTAAGATGTGATCATCCAACTTGATTAGGGTTTTCCTTCGCTGATGCACCAACAGTTTCATGAGAGAGAATGAACAGTTGTCTAATATTTCATTCCACTCTTTCATAAAATTGACATTGTGTGCATCAGCAGTAGGATTTTTCCGGACCCTAAGCCCCCTTGGAATGCGGTGATTTTCCAAATACTTGCTCAGTGTGGTGGCCTCCCACCACTGTTTGCTTTCTAACATAAATGTCTTCTCCAACTGAGCAAGTATTGGATGAAAATCTTCAGTCACATTTACAATAGATTGGACTGAACTTGGATCACTAAAAATATGATCAACATTCACATTTCTGCGAGATCTCATAAAAAGAGAACTCATGATATCTTTGAATTTACAATAAGTAAATTGATTAAAAATATATATAAACAGCAGCTAACACCAAATTGTACACAATAACCAAAAACAGAAAAAAGAATGGTGTAAAACAGCGCTAGTATATAAATTAAAACACTTATATGTTAAAAAAACTGGCAGCCAGGTAAACACTGACAGTACAGTCAGTCAAAGCACAATTAGAAAAAAAGAAGAACCGGCGCCACAGTGAATAATGAAAACCAAATCAATAGAATGTAATGTCCAAATGGAGTCCTATTAAAGTTGGTAATCAAGGATGCTCACGTCAACGATGTGATATGAAAAAAAGAAGAAAAACAAATTAAGGTGCAGTAACTCAAATTAAGAGGTGAAAAGGTGGGCTAAACACACAAGACAGACAGGACATACAAACCAAGACAAACACACATGAAACGTAACACTAGCACAGGCCTATTAATAAAGAAATGCTGATTTAATAAGGTGGAGGGTGAATGAGACACGCATCCGGAGGGGCAAAATTACAACCCTACTCACAAGATGCCAGATAAAACAAGCAGCGAACTGGGGACATGCAGCTGGGCTTCCAAGATGGCGACCGGGATCTTCTCACTGGCGTCCTCACGTGACAGGGGTGAAAGGCTGAATCCCTCAGGTGATATAACTTCCGAACGGATGTGACGTCACGTCCGCTGGAGATCCACACCGGACGTTCTTAGAGCACTAGTCCTCCACTGGTGAGCCGCAATGTCCTCAAAAGTCAACCGCTTGACTTGACTAAAAATCGCCAGATACACAATTCTCCAAACCTGGAACAGCACTAAAAACACTGGAAACTTCCCGACGCGTTTCGTACGCATGCGCGTACTTCTTCAAGGGATGTGCCAACCCCTTGGACTCTATGGTATATATACCATCAGTCCTGAGCTCTGATTTGTTAATTAATGGTTGTATTAAATTAACCCCATATTGGGCATACTCGAGGCGGCACTGGGGGATAGGCATATGCTAAACAAATACACAAAAAAAACACAAAAAACTTAGACAACATTAAACATTTAAAATGTATTTATTATGATATAACAACAGTATACCGTATTTATATAGTATATTTATTATATTACAACAGTATATACTGTAGTGTACTGTATGTGTGGTCAATTTATATTTTTTGTGCAGCAGTATACACTTTTGGTATATTGCAATTCATGTTACAACGGAATATACAGTATATGATGTGTATTTATTATGATATAACAACAGTATACCGTATTTATATACTGTAGTATATTTATTATATTACAACAGTATATACTGTAGTGTACTGTATGTGTGGTCAATTTATATTTTTTGTGCAGCAGTATACACTTTTGGTATATTGCAATTCATCTTACAACGGAATATACAGTACAGTATATGATGTGTATTTATTATGATATAACAACAGTATATTTATATAGTATATTTATATTACAACAGTACTGTATACTGTATATTTTGTCTATTTATATTTATAGTACAGCAGTATACATTTTTTGTATATTTATATTTACTGTATATTACAACATTACATGTACAGTATACAGTATACATTTTATATTGCTGCATATTAATAACACAATATAATTTCTTTGCATTGTAGGGAGACTACTCTTCTGGTGGACAGAATAAGTGAGGAGAATGATGAGAGGAGCGCATGAAGGGTTAAAAACACTCTTCAGGAAAACCACAATCTGACTGTATCCGAGAGCAGCATAAAGAAGATGAGACGCAGAATTGGATGGAAATATGGACGTGTCAGGTTAGTACTGTACAGTACAGGAGGAACTGTAAAGTAAAAGTGTTGTTTTGCAAACTGTACTGCGCTGTGACGCTAACATTTTTTATTCATTGTCATTACAGAGCGTACCCCATGATACGGGACGCAAACAAAATCAAAAGAGTGCTCCAGGCCCAGGCATGGATCGACAGCGGTGAGACTTTCCAGGATTGCATCTTCACTGATAAGTCTACTGTGTCGCTGGAGAGATTTGCAAGATTTGCGTTCCACAAAAAAGGCCGCATAACTTTGAAGCCACGGCCAAAACACCCTGTGAAGCTGCATGTGTGGGGTGCCATCTCTAGGCGTGGACCGGGATGCATTGTCGTCTTTGAAGGTACAATTTCTCAAATATACAGTAATGCCGCCTAATGCACTGTACTTGACTAGTGTTGCCTTACCGTATGCACTGTACTGTACTATTGAGCACTTTTCTTTTCTTGCTATAGGAATCATGAATAAAGATTTCTTCCAAGACAACATTGTGCCCGTGATAGTGCGATACATCACACAAGACTTTCCCAATGGTCATCGCTTTTACCAGGACAATGATCCCAAGCACACCGCGTCGACGGCGCATATCCTTGAGCGCGGCATCAACTGGGTGAAGACGCCAGCGGAGTAAGTGCAGTAGACCGTGTCCCATTTATATGTCCCCCACTGTTTTTACTGTGTACTGTATCTCTTAAACTAATTGTCCTTTCTTTCCAATCACAGATCGCCAGACTTCAATCCGATCGAAATGGTCTGGCATCAGCTGAATGACCACATCCGTAAAGTGGCGAAACCCTCCAAGAAGGACGAGTTGTATACAGCCATAATGAGTTTTTGGAACGATGTACTCACCGTGGAACGATGCAATAAATATATAGACCATATTGCCACTGTGTTGCCCATTGTCATCGCGCGCAATGGGCAAGCATCAGGAAAGTAGTACAGTGCTGTAGTATTGTACAGTAAGTACAGTATGATACAGGTAAGTATGGCACAGTTTTTTTCTTTCCCAATAGTCAGAGTATACAGTAGTTCCAGTATACAGTACAGTAGACTAGTTTGACAGTACTACAGTAACTGCCTACTAACTGCTCCATTTTTTTCTTTCCAGAGAAAGCTGCACCAGCCACCTACTGTACAGTAGTTCTACCATAATACAGTACGCACATACAGTACAGTACAGTAACTGAACAAAGTTTTTGTTTTCTTGTCGTTCCAGGAAAAAGGGTGCCAAAGGGGGAGGGGGGGCCTTGTGTTCGTCAAATCTGCTTGTGCAGTCAAATGTACAGTATATAAACAGCAGTAATGATGTACACAAAACCTCTCCTCTCTCAATGAACTACTGTACTATTATTTCACATTACTGTATATTGTACGATTATTTCACATTACTGTATATTTATCCTGTATATTTTCAGTAATTTAGAAGCAGTGGCTGTTCTGAACAGAACAGTTACTGTAAGCAAACGGATGCACATCAGATTTACATTTCAAATTCGAGAGGGGATTTTTCCAAAGCAGGCAGGCCTCCCTCTAAGGAAGGTGGATGGTGGATGATACAGTACTCTGGCTGGCCTCCTGCTGAATCTTGTTACCGTAGCCAGCCCAGGGCCAGATTAACAAAACAATGGCTTGGATTGGATTAGCCAGACGATTGATGCTTGGCCAGGGAGGGATTAAAAACTCTAAGGCTAAGGCCCCGCTCCCAGAGTCAGCGCACCCGCACTGCTGACAGGCAGTGTGCTGAGATACACAGACCGCGATATGCGGTCTGTAGGGAGCGGGAGCCGGAGCGGGAGGTGGGCGGGTGGTGGGCGGTTTGACAGGGAGGGGGGGCATGGCTTGAGCGGAGGGACCCGCTACTCTCCCCCCCCCTCCCTCCACGGACTCGGGCTGGAGCTTGAAAGTAAGTTTAAACACACACACGCAGGCACTCATTCATACACACACACACACACACGCGCACACACACAGGCAGGCACTCACGCACTCATACACACACACACACACACATACACACACACACACACACAGAGGCAGGCACTCACGCACTCGGGCACACACATACACACACAGACAGGCACGCACGCACTCAGACACACACACAGACAGGCACACACACAGAGAAAGGCACTCACCTGCTTTCACTCCACAATCCTCCCCGCTCCCCGAAGCCTCTCCTCCTCCCGAAGCCTCCCCTCCCCATTGGCTCACAGCCACACACGTCACGCGTCGAAGCTAGGAAACACCATTCTGTGGTGTCTCCAGCGGCTTACGCGCGACAGCGTGTAGTCTGCTGTGCAGCCAGTGGGGACCGGGACCAGCTCGCGAGGATTCCCCTGCTGGTGGGGAACTCGCTACATTGCCGCCCGCGCCAACGAGCGCAGCGGGACCGAGGCCTAAGGGAGGGGGTGGGTGGTGTAGCTGTAGGATTGTACTGGAGGGGGTGGGTGGTGTAGCTGTAGGATTGTACTGTGTCAGTATTTCCAACGGCAGGTCACCCTAATAATTGCATGAATAAACCCCCAAAGACAAGGCCCAAATATAGTACTGTATACTGCATACTGTATACAGTACAGAGCTGTATACTGTATTATAAATAAATAATCATACAGTACTGTACAGTATGTATTATTGTGTGTTGATGTTTTGAATTGCTGTTAACTTGAAATGTTTCACCATTGTATTGTACTGTATTTGTAAATAAAAGTTTTTTGTGGCGACTTCAGCAATAAAAGAACTGCTTAATTTATCTCACATAAAGTACGTGAATACGACCGCAATCACCATTGTACAGTAAATGGGTGCATAGGATGGAACGACAGGTGCTAAAGGGGTATAAATATGATATTTATCAGTGTTGATCAAAGAGAGTTGATCAGAAGGATTCCCCTTATAAAGTATACAGCACTCTATTGTCATTCATACAGTATACTGTAGTAAAGGGTAGACAACACATGGTCTTGCAGTATACTGTATTACTAAAAATCTGTCAGGTTGACCAGAATCACTGCGGATATCGGAAAATAATACAATTTTATTAATTCTACGTAGAATTAATAAAATTGTATTATTTTCCGATATCCGCAGTGATTCTGGTAAACCTGACAGATTTTTAGTAATACAGTATACTGCAAGACCATGTGTTGTCTACCCTTTACTACATTATACAGTACTGTATGAATGACAATAGAGTGCTGTATATACAGTAAGGGGAATCCTTCTGATCAACTCTCTTTGATCAACATTGATAAATACAGTAATTTATCTCACACTCAGTTCTACAGACTGCTTTTTGCTTGCAATAAACAAACAAACAGGGAAGCGCTACTGTATACTGTATGAGTTAGGATCAGGCCCAGCAGCCACTTTATGTTGAAAACCACATATGAAATGAGCATAAAATTGCATGAATAATTACACAAAAATATATAAAATAAATAGCACAAGTCTCTGACAGAGAGAAATTGTCCAGGTGGTGTGGATACAGGTTAATGCCCCTGTCTGATAGGACAGACTCGGGCAAGAATGGCCTGTGAGAGGTGAATATCCAGAATGGTACAGTAGCTGGGATGGAAAGCGCTACCAACTGTGCAGGTATTGAAGTGTGTAGAAATGGGAATGTGCCGTAGGCATCAAATGTGGAAAGCGCTCACCCAGACTTCATACATTTTGCGCTTTTTGCTTGCAGACTGCAAAGCCGCAAGACCAGCAACATTGTAAAAAAAGAGCAAAAAAAGAGCAATGAGCGCGAAATTGGCGTGGGAACTACTGTTCTAGGGCCCCTAGAAATAATATTCTTTATTTTATTTATAAACTCACATTTATAAACCCCGTCACCCACCGCCACTACACACAATAAAGCGGGCACTTACAGTACAGTATATATTTATTTCTCTTCATGTATTTATTTAGATTTATTTATTAATTGTGGAGCTGCTGTGCGTGAGGGGCCATGGCCAGGATGGGGGGGCGGGGGTAACGGTACAGTATGTGGGTAGGGGGTGAGGGTGGTTAGACCTCACAGTACATTATGCACATTGGGCCCCCCCCCCTCCCCACATTTACATACACTGCACGACATCAATGCAGGGAGGGTTTACCAATGCAGGGAGGGTTTACCAATGCAGGTAAGGCTTTAGGCCTTTATATCTCTCTCCCTTCATTGTAATCTGTTTAACAGAAACATTAGGGGGGAAGGGGCTTTAGGCCTTTATATCTCTCTCCCTTCATTGTAATCTGTTTAACAGAAACATTAGGGGGAAGGGGCTTTAGGCCTTTATATCTCTCTCCCTTCATTGTAATCTGTTTTGTAATCTGTTTAACAGAAACATTAGGGGGGAAGGGGCTTTAGGCCTTTATATCTCTCTCCCTTCAGTGTAATCTGCTTAACAGAAACATTAGGGGGGAGGGGGCTTTAAACAATGCTGTGTATAATGTATAAGGTTTTTTACAAATAGATAGATGTAATCCTTGGTACTGTATTGTAAGGGTTAGCTTTGGTTTTAAATTGTGTTTTCTGGTTGGTACTTACAGTATATATTGATTTTGGTTTACTTGATTGGTTAAAATACTGTAGTTGACTTGTTTGAAAGTGTTTGTATTTACTGGTAGAGTAGCTTGCAATTATATTGTTAACATTCATTTGCAGAATGTACAGTACTGTATATGGTGCATAGATTTAATGCTATGTATCATTTACAGTATACAATGTAAATGCAATGTACTGTGTGGATTGGAATGTTATGTTTTATATTGTAAAATCAGTTAGGATTATTAAATGGATTATTATTATTATTGTCTGTACTGTATGGAGATGCGTTATTTGTAGGACAGTATGATTTTGATAACCATTCTACATGTACTGTATTTGTATATTGGTTCATCATCTGTGTGTATATACTGTATACTATATATATATATATATATACATTATACAGTATATATAATAACAATCCCTATACAGTACATATACAGTATATACTGTGTACAGTATATATACAGTATACTGTATATATATATATATACAGTATATATATATATATATATATATATATATATATATATATATATATATATATACTGTATATATACTGTACACAGTATATACTGTATATGTACTGTATAGGGATTGTTATTATATATACTTATAATGTATATATATATATCCAGTATATATACAGTATATACTATACAGTATATATTTATTTCTCTTCATGTATTTATTTATTTAATTATTTAGATTTATTTATTAATTGTGGGGCTGCTGTGCGTGAATTTTTTTTATTGGGGGTGAGGGGGGTGTTTGGCCCTTGGTGTGAGTTTAGGACTTGCAGCAGCAGCACAATTAATAAATAAATGTAAATAAATAAATAAATAAATAAATAAATGACAATAAATACATTTGAAATACATTTTTATTGATAGTGTAGATGTGCAGGGGGTCTCCGGAGCTGAAGCGCAAAGGTTTCAGGTCTGGGGACCCCGTGCCCCCCGAGATACAGGCCCCTTTAGGGGGTGCCGGTATCCCTTTGCTCTGCTTGGTTTACAGGCCGCGATCACGTGATCGGGGCCTTTAACGCAGAGCACTCAGCACTCAGAAACACAGGCCAGGCAGATTTAACACACACACACAATAGGGGGAGGTTTTTTTTACATAGATTGCAGGGAAGCTTAACACACACACACACAATAGGGGGAGGTTTTTTTACATAGATTGCAGGGAAGCTTAACGCACACACACAATAGGGGGATAGGGGGAGGTTTTTTTTTACATAGATTAGAGAGAAGGCAGGGCGTTTTAAAAGCGAGAATAGGGGGAGGGGGTTTTACATAGATTAGAGAGAAGGCAGGGAGTTTTAAAAGCGAGAATAGGGGGAGGGGGTTTTACATACAGTAGATTAGAGAGAAGGCAGGGAGTTTTAACACAGACGTGAAAAATATGTATTGAATGTATTAATTGTTTATTATGCCATAACCCCTTCATTGCCTTAGCGGCTATCCGCTATGGTAATGACACAGCATTTTCAGTATTTTTAATAATATTGATCAGGAGCAGGGGGGTCCCTGAGCATTAATTTCTGGCTCAGGGAACCCCCTGCTCACTACAATATTATTAAAATACAGTACACAAATGATGCTTCTTTACCATAGCGCATAGACGCTAAGGTAAAGAACGAGTGTTTATTTATACTGTATATTGTATGTGTTTTATTGATACTGTACATGTGCAGAGGGTCTCCAGAGCAGAAGCGCACAGGTTTCAGGTCTGGGGACCCCGTGCCCCCCGAGATACAGGCCCCTTTAGGGGGTGCCGGTATCCCTCTGCTCTGCTTGGTTTACAGGCCGCGGTCACGTGATCGGGACCTTTGAACGCAGAGGGATACCGGCACCCCCTAAAGGGGCCTGTATCTCGGGGGGCACGGGGTCCCCAGACCTAAAACCAACGCGATTCAGCTCCAGAGACCCCCTGCACATCTACACTATCAATAAAAATGTATTTCAAATGTATTTATTGTCATTTATTTATTTATACAGTATTTATTTATTTATTTTTTGGCGGCTGCTGTGCTGTGTGTGTATTTTTTTTATTGTGGGTAGCGGGAGGGTGGGTGAATGGGGTATTAGCCCCAACGATGGTTGGAGAGGGCTTGCGGGGGGGTGTGTGTGTAGCGGGAGGGCTTAACCCCTTCATGACCGTAGCGGTATTAACTGCTACGGTCGTGAAGGGGTTAAGTGCACCCGCAACACCCCCCCCCCCTCCCGCAAGTCCTAAACTCACACCAAGGGCCAAATACCCCCCTCACCCATCCCCACTCCACACAATAAAGCGGGCACGGTGGGTTAACCCCTTCATTGCCTTAGCGGCTATCCGCTATGGTAATGACGCAGCATTTTCAGTATTTTTAATAATATTGATCAGGAGCAGGGGGGGGTCCCTGAGCATTAATTTCTGGCTCAGGGAACCCCCTGCTCACTACAATATTATTAAAATACAGTACACAAATGATGCTTCTTTACCATAGCGCATAGACGCTAAGGTAAAGAACGAGTGTTTATTTATACTGTATATTGTATGTGTTTTATTGATACTGTACATGTGCAGAGGGTCTCCAGAGCAGAAGCGCACAGGTTTCAGGTCTGGGGACCCCGTGCCCCCCGAGATACAGGCCCCTTTAGGGGGGGCCGGTATCCCTCTGCTCTGCTTGGTTTACAGGCCGCGGTCACGTGATCGGGACCTTTGAACGCAGAGGGATACCGGCATCCCCTAAAGGGGCCTGTATCTCGGGGGGCACGGGGTCCCCAGACCTAAAACCAACGCGATTCAGCTCCAGAGACCCCCTGCACATCTACACTATCAATAAAAATGTATTTCAAATGTATTTATTGTCATTTATTTATTTATTTATTTATACAGTATTTTTTTTTATTTTTTTTGGCGGCTGCTGTGCTGTGTGTGTATTTTTTTTATTGTGGGTAGCGGGAGGGTGGGTGAATGGGGTATTAGCCCCAACGATGGTTGGGGAGGGCTTGCAGGGGGGGGGGTGTGTAGCAGGAGGGCTTAACCCCTTCATGACCGTAGCGGTATTAACTGCTACGGTCGTGAAGGGGTTAAGTGCACCCGCAACACCCCCCCCCCCCCGTCCCGCAAGTCCTAAACTCACACCAAGGGCCAAATACCCCCCTCACTCATCCCCACTACACACAATAATGCGGGCACGGTGGGTTAACCCCTTCATTGCCTTAGCGGCTATCCGCTATGGTAATGACGCAGCATTTTCAGTTTTTGTAATAATATTGATCAGGAGCAGGGGGGGTCCCTGAGCATTAATTTCTGGCTCAGGGAACCCCCTGCTCACTGTACAATATTATTAAAATACCTCTCTCTGCTGCAAACACATCTCGCCCCCAGTATGTGCAGTAATTTACTGAACATGTACTGTAGAATAAATGCATAGTTTTATTTATTCGGGTTTATTACACAGTATACTGTTCGGCTGGAAAACATCAGCATACTGTACAGCACAATATTACTGTATCCATCGAAATACCCCATTAGCCGTTTTCTTTTCTGAGGAAAAACAAAATGAAAAGTTTTAATGTACAGTAATGGTCAGCCCCCTTAAGAAGTACCCAGCCTGCCCCACCAAAATAATACGGCAACAATACAGTACTCACCATACTGTATTACTGAATGTCCCATTCAGCTTGCGCCGGCGCCGGGCCACTGCCACTGCCAGTCCAGCTTTCATCATCACCCACGTCGATAGTTTGCAGAGGGACTAGCCCACCTGTAGTCAGCAGCGGGAAATCGCTTAGGTACATGCAAGCTTCATCAAAACTGGCTGCGAAATCCATCTCAGGGTTGTCACCGACGGCGGGACCATGATGATAAGCTGATGCTGGTGCTGGTTCTGGTTCTGGCGCAATGCTTGGCAGGGACTGTCGCTTCTTATTTGGTTTTAACACGACCCTTCGCCTTTTGCCGCCTCCATTATCATAGATACGGGAAAAACCCTGTGATACACACCAATACCCTCCAAAAAATTGGGGCTCAATTAGGTGAAAACAGGGGTCACTACATAACCTTTTCCTTATTGCCCGCTTCCACAAATGAGGAGTTGGCGAAAATCTGTAAAAGTCATAGTTTTCGATAAAATACTGATAAATTTGAACAACTGTTGCCATCTTATCCTCTGTTGCATTAATAGCGGCCCATATCAAATAAGCATAACTTCTGTCAGGTTTTTGGAACACGGGCTGCATTTGAACACTCATGTCTCTGTAGAATAGTGTAAGCGAAAATGGTCTTTGTCTTTATTTAATACAGTATGTAAAGCCTAAATTGATACATTTTTTGCAACATCTTCCTTCAGTCTCAAGGACAAGTTACAATAGCATACTGTACTGGGATAAAGTATTTTTTTTTTTAAACGAAACAACTTGCAAAGCCCACACATTACTTAAGTCATGAGTTTATGCCATCTGGTGGACAAGCGAAACATTGCAGCCTAATAAATTCTTCACATTATCATTTAACAGATCAGGCCCCCGTCAGCCAGGCATGAACCGTGGCTGGGAAGGCAAACGCAACGCAGCATGCAAGAGGTGAGCAGTGGCGGATTCCAAGTATCTGCCAGGTACAAACCGGGCATTTGCTCGAATAAAGTGTGTCGGTGCAGTATCTCAAAATTTGATTCCTACCCCATGCCAAGGGCTGATGAACTAGTGGAGAGACTTGGGAAAGCCTGTTACCTCACCACACTAGATTTGACCAAGGGTTACTGGCAGGTTCCACTCACAGAGCAGGCAAAGGAAAAGATTGCCTTTTCTACTCCTGATGGTCTTTTCCAATACAAGGTGTTGCCGTTTGGTCTGCATGGGGCTGCATTTGGTCTGCATGGGGCATCCTTTCAAAGGATGATGGACAGAATATTAAGGCCACATACATTATATGCAGCTGCATATTTAGACGATGTAGTGATACATACGGAAGATTGGGAATCCCACCTTCCAAAAGTACAAGCAGTGTTAAACTCGATTTACTCTGCGGGGTTAACGGCTAACCCAAAGAAGTGTACAATTGGCTTAGAGGAAGCCAAATATTTAGGACATTCTATTGGTAGAGGGTTAGTGAAACCTCAAATGGCTAAAGTGGAAGTCATAAGGAATTGGCCCCGGCCAGTCACCAAGAAACAAGTGAGAACTTTCCTTGGCCTAGTTGGATATTACTGGAGGTTTACCCATAACTTTGCTACCCTTGCATATCCTTTAACTGATCTGACAAAGGCAAGAGCTCCAATAATGGTAAAATGGTCCCCAGAACTAGAACAAGCATTCAGGTCGTTGAAAGAAGCCATATGTGCCCAACCAGTGTTAGTAACCCCCGATTTTGCTAGGGAATTTATTTTGCAAACCGATGCGTTGAACGTAGGGCTTGGTGCGGTCCTCTCACAAGAGAACCATAATGAAGAACATCCTATCTTGTACCTAAGCAGAAAACTTAACCCACACAAAGAAACTGCACCATAGTTGAAAAAGAGTGTCTTGTAATAAAGTAGGCAGTAGACAGTCTTAAGTATTACCTGTAAGGCAGAAAATTCAGGCTGGTGACAGACCACACACCCCTAACCTGGATGAGTCAGAATAGGGAGAAAAATAGCAGAGTGACACGCTGGTTTCTCAGTCTGCAACCCTACAAATTCTCAGTGGAATTAAGGGCAGGCAGTAGACAGGGGAATGCAGATGGCTTGTTAAGAATGCATTCACTGGTGTGCATGGTCGCTCATCCCACTAGGTCTGAGCTGGAGGGGAGGATATGTGACAGATATGAGGGAACAGTAGTGAAAAGAGGATATTACGGCCCTAAATTAGTGCAGGGTTTCTGCTCCACTCCACGGTTTGGAGATTTACCAAGGGGAATCCAGACCGGGGCTTCTAGCTCTCCCAGCTTTCACAGGACTGGAGCAGCTGATTGAGCAGGGAGATGATTAAAAGGTTGCTCTAAACAGAGCAAGACAGGGCTGTTTTACTCTCAAGAGGAGGGTGTGTTATGCTGAGAAAAAGACTTTTGTTTTGTTTGTTTGATTTACTCCTTTTATCTGCTGTAGCATTTGTATGGCAAAATAAACCGGCCAAGCTTTTCACCTCTGTGTCAGAAGACTGTCTCCTCTACCTGGAAAGCTGTGTGAAAGTGCTGATCCTTGGACAAAAGGTACAGAGCAAGAAGGTACTTTGTCACAAATATATATATATATATATATATATATATATATATATATATATATATATATATATATATAGTCATTGGTATGGAAATTTGCACTCACGTTTGTTAGAAGGCAGATGCTTGTCCCATAATGAGCATATAGACATGTTGTGACCTGGGGAATCCTGATAAGAAAAGACAGCACACCGCAGTAGTAGTCCAAAAGATGTGTATTGTGAACACAGGGCCGCCAACGTTTCGGTCCTCGTAGAGGACCTTCCTCAGGGCAGTGTGTATATACACATACATAATATACATACATACAAAAAACAGGGGTAAAATATCAGCGCTATAGCGCACACCTATTGATTACTAGTCGAGATATTACTATAATAAGTTACCAATTTTATTAATCAATCTAAATATAAAATTCTAACTCTATAGTATTAACAATATTGTGATTTTATTATATATACATATTATATGTGGTATAAATGTTAAAAAAAATAAAACAAAGAAAAAAATCTCAATTTGCATCAATTGGTAAAATATAAATATATTTTCTAAATCTACCCACCGATATTGATTTTCTTGAGAATGCCAAAAAAGTATCTGTTTCAAATGGGAGACTAAATAATAGTTCCTGATATCAGGGCACGCCAGACCCCCTATTTCTCTGGATGTGAACATAACTCATCTCGGCACTTTTGGTCTTTTGTTACCCCATAAAAGCTGCATAATTTTATTCTGTAAATCCCTTAAATATTTTATCGGAATAGCAACCGGTAATATCTGGAAACAGTAAAGCAGTTTCGGGAGGACATTCATCTTGACTAATATAATACGGCCTATCCAGGAGATTTGGTGAGCATTCCAGAGTAAAAGAACCCATTTTAATCTAGTGAAAAGCTTGATAGAAAAGATTAATAGTTTTTTTGTGAGAAAGATCCCTAAATACTTCAATCTTACATTATTCCAATAATAATTGAAATTTAGTTTGATTATTTTTACCTCAATATCTGATAAGGTTACATTTAGAGCCTCTGACTTGGCCAAATTAATTTTATAACCTGAAAATGAACCGAACCTAGAGAGCTCGTCTTGTAAATTGGGAAGAGATGTCAGAGGGTTAGAAATTGTCAAAATAATATCGTCAGCAAACAGAGATATCTTGACATTTTCCTGGACATTCTTGATACCCTGAGTATTAGGATTTTTCCTAATTTTTATTGCAAATGGCTCAATTGTTAGCGCAAAGAGAATGGGAAATAATGGGCAACCCTGCCTGGTACCATTACTAATCTTAATTTGGTTTTTCTCCCTCCCTGTAATTTTTAGAGAAGCTGTAGGGGCATATAATAAGGATTGGACCCCTTTTAAAAAATGGGCCAGAGAAGCCAAACTCCTGCATAGTTCTATCTAGAAAATTCAATTCATTCTATCGAACGATTTTTCGGCATCTAAACTCAATAACATCGCTTTGGGTTTAGAGGACTGAACATAATCAATTATATTGATAATCTTATGTGTATTGTCTGAGGCTTGACGCTTGCTTATAAAACCTACTTGATCATTGTGGATTAATCGGGGCAGAATTGGGTTTAATCTATTCGCCAGGATTTTACTATATATTTTTGGATCTGCATTAAGAAGTGAAATTGGCCTGTAACTAATTGGATCTTTCCTTCCTTAGGTATTACTACTAAATTTGCTTTTGACATTTGCGAGGGAATCTGGGAACCGATAGAAAACTATAAAACATGTCTAAAAGATATGGTGTTAAAATTCCCCAATATATTTTATAGTATAGATATGAGACTCCATCGGGGGCTGGGGCTTTTGAAGGGTCTAGTACACTAAACAGAAAAGACCAAAGGGTGAGTAGGTGGTGCTGATACAGTGTTCGTACGTGAGGTAAGTAATATGTCACAATAAAATCCAGACCCTAAATGGTGTACCTAAGTAATGGCACAGGGAAGCAGTCAGTATTTGCTCACCAGGGGGCCAGGCAACTAGTGTCTAAATACACAAAAATGCCTGCTATACACACATAGTGTGCACTTCACTTGCGGACATAGATAGAATTGCCAGAGTACTCAGTTATACCCTGCATAGTGAGACTGTAGAGTCCAGAAACAGGACTCAGTGTGTTGCAGTACACTGCTATGTCACATGCAGCGGAGTTAAAATAGTGGGCACAGATACATTGAATCGTTGCTAGGTATCAAGACCAGTGGTATCATGTAGAAATTACTCTCAGATATGGTCATTAATCTAGGGACGCTGTCGTTCGTATATGAACACTGTGTTGGTATATTCTGCACGCCGTCTTCCCAGAGACTAGCAGTATATGCTGTCCTATGAGTGTGGCAACAGAGACTAATTGAAAAGCTTTTTGTGGTAAAAAAGCATTTCTCGTAGTCACTCAGGAGTAAACACAACAGCTAAAATCCACAGCTGTACTGTGGATCACACACACATCTGCCTAGGAGGTAGGTTAATAATGTAAGGTATAATGTACTTGCCACAATGGCTATGAATCGCTCCATATGGCCAGTAGTAACCTGCTGTATGAACATTTAAGCTAATAAAGCTGACCAGTGTAGCGATCTCTGCAATGGCATCAATGTAGATGTGAGCTGCTGTATAGTGTAGTCATCTCACAGTAAGAACATTTACTCATGAAGACAAACACAGAGGGGAATGGTAACAAACTCACACTCTACCTGCTGGCATATGAGCAAGAAGTGACTTTGGGCGCACTTCAACCCTCCTCCCGTGGTGACTGCTCCCAAATCAGCTGCTCAGCTACTTAGCATGCAAAAGCAGGAACAGGCTGTAGTCTCCTCCGTTGGTGTCTCCCAATCAGGATTCCTTAGAGGGTTGACACGGTGGCCTCAATGGATCAAAAGGCCCTTTGAGGCCACCGTATCAACCCTCTAAGGAATCTGCATTTGTGTTCTTGCCTTCATATTAGGTTAACTACTGTAGGAGTCCGCAGACCTGAGGATTTCACTTTATGGAGAAACAGTATTTTGTGTATTTCAGTGCTATTTATCACTGGGTTTATTTGCACATTTAACTGTACACTTTTTGTCACTTTGCGCCACGAGCACTTTTTGGTTTAGGTTGTTAAGCTGCGGTTTGGGGAAACCGCAGGAGTTCAGGCAGCAGCTTGACTTTATCACTATATTTGTTGCGCTTTAAGTTTTTGTTTCACAGTAAGAACAGCAATGTATGTTGGTGGATAGATATAACCGTGACAGCAGTGTGGTAAACACTTGATGACCTGGAGTAACCTACTGTGAAATTTAATGATATCAGCGCTGTGAGAGTGCTATGCGCTGCACGATGTATGTTGTTGCAACAGCCCTGTTAACATAAACCAGAGAGCATGCGGTAGTACTAATACACCAAGCGCAGTGAATATAAAAGAGTCAGCACAGATACAAATCACTCTGAATGTGCCTCTAAGACCGACATCTAATGTTAAGGGGGACTCTGAATGCGCCCTTAAACCGTCAATCTAGTGTGGAGGGGCAGCTAGGTAGCACGATCGCTGGTGCCGGCAACAATGTTGAAAGCCTGTTCTGTGCTGTAGACTTAGGAACCCTGCACGTGCACCCATAGTTGACGCGTGCGTTTCCCATACAAACACTTTTTCAGCACAGAAACGGTGGGAGGGCAGAGGGGCAGAATACTGCTATATAGAGCCATATGCTAATACATGTTAATGCATCAAGGATTGACCTATGACGTATCCCCATTGAAGGAAAGCACAGTATGTGTATCAATAGGGGGGGCTCTGTATGCCTCTAAATACAATCACATCCACAGAAAGTAAGGATAGATAGGGTTGGACTTGCTATTGAAGGGTTCAAACCTTTATAACCTCTTTTAATTCTATACTATTTATTTTAGCATTGAGACCCTGTGATTCTTCCGCAGACAGCTTTGGGAGTTCCCATGCCTATAAATAGCTATCTATTTGTCCACTGGAAGTTTTATTAAAGTTGGGGTCTGATGAGTCGTGATTATACAAATTATTATAATATTTAGAGAATTCCTCAGCAATTTAGAAAGGGTTGTGTATGATTTCCCCGTTACTCCGTCTTATCGCTGAGACTTGCGATTTAGCTTTAACACCTCTTAACTTGCTAGCGAGAGCTTATCTGCTTTATTACCTTTTTTATAAAAAGTCTGACTGGTCTCTGTCATCCAATCTTAATTTATGTAATTCCTCTCTGGTCTGGCACAGAAGCTTATATATCTTCCTGCTAGGGCGTGATTTATGTTCCTGTTCTAGCTCAATTATTTTAGCCATATGTTTACCTTGTTTACATTTTTTTTTGCTCTCTTCCTATATGAATCTATTGAGATAAAATTGACTGGAGGCTTTGGATAAATGGAGGCTTTATGAGCATCCCAGTGGGTGGACGGGCTTTCAACTGAGCCTTTATTTTGTTTGAAATAATCTACCAAAATATTCCCAATCTGTTCCTCAATCCCCGTATGATTCAACAGAGACTCATTTAGACGCCACTGGAACACCTTAAAAAAACAAGCACCAAACAATAGACATTTACATTGGAATACAAAAGATACAGTATGCCAATGCACATGCCAACCTAAAACAAAAATACAACATTAAATAAAATACAAGCCATCTTTTTCTTACTTTTTGATGTCTTCACTCACCGAAACTGACTCAACACCAAAACCAGCAACAGCAGCAGCAGCAGCAGCAACTCCTGGTCCACGACGCAATGCTCCTCAACAGCCACGGTCCACAGGTAAAATCTTTAATTGTTTTCTTCTTTCTTTTCTTTATCTGTCATTTGTAATCCATTTGGGGGTCTTCTTTTGCTTCATATGTGCTTGTAATCCATTTTGAGGTCTTCTTTATCTTCATCTGTTCTTCATCTGTCAATCAATTGTGAGGATATTTTGCTCCTTCAGCAGTGTCTTCAAATGAGACTGCACAAGCTTTTATACAGCCTGTGACATCACATGACAAATGGTTTCCAGCCATCTGATTGGCTGGGATATCCAAGTGAAAGTTTTTTTCTTCTTCTTGGGATGTGATGTCATCAAATGGGAGTGAAGCCAGCCAATCAGAAAGGTTCAACTTCCTTTCACTTTAAAAGGAAGAAAGTGTGTCCTGCGCTCTGGCCATGAATGTCAGCACACTAAGGTGTCAAATGATAAGTGTAAATGAGCGCTAGTGTAAACAATGTTATACAAAAATGATAATGCAAACAAAAGAACAAAACCTGAGATACAGTCTATGACGAAGGTAGTCCTTGAGCTGCCTGAGAGGTTACCAGATTCGAAACTCCTATTCAAGGGTTTCTTCGTGAATAGGAGTTTCGAAACGCGTAGGAAGGTTTGTGGTCATCCAGGGACACCGTAGCTGTACACACTAGGCGGTGACGTCAGCGGAGGAGACGTTTGGAAACCATCTTGCTGGTATTGAGACCACGAGGACATCAAGAATTCTCCCCGCATCTAACGAACGGACGTCCGGCACCACCCAGCAAGCGGCTATCCCTGGCAAAAGACCCCGTACCACTGCACATGTCCTACTCAAGGACGGTGAGTAGGATTTCAGTTTTTACCATCGGCGGAGCAGCACGGCTTCATTCAGCACAAGCGCTTGGAAGCCATCATTCATTTATATAACAGGAGTTCACCTACTGTTTATTAATCCATTATACTTTTTACATCAATTGTAGATGCAATTGTTTTAATCATTAAATGCTCTTTATACTTTAACATCCAAGTCTTATATTGTCCAAAGGGTAATACACTATTGTGGTGTTTTTTGCATTTCTCTTGTCTCCCTCTCTGAGGTATTCACCTAAGAAGAAAATATTGCACAAGACTCTGTTCCATCCACTATCCCTCAGCGCCATAAGAGGTTAATCCACACACACTTAGGTGTCAAATGAGTCACTTAGAATGGAGCAGGGAGACATAAATGGACCAAAAAGAGGTCAGAGCTGGGAAGGGAAACCTTACCTATGTAAGCTCACTTGAAAAACCTCGGTCCTGCTCTCCTCTGTGCTCCGGTTCCAGGCGTGTTAAGACGAAGCGCTGATTCTAGTGTGAAACACGTTGAGGGGGAGACTGTGGTGTAGCCTGTTCTGTTCGTGAAGTCTCAATAAATGTTTTTCTACAACCCGGAAGTGCCTTGGATTTTGTCACAGGCTGTTGTGCCGGATTTCTCTTCCTTCCTATCCTTTCACTTTAAGATGACATCACAAAAACCAGAATGGGTGTATCATATGTTTTACTAGACCAATAGACTTGGGGGTCATCTTTTGGGTTCTAGTAAACCATGTAACAACTTCCAGTTTTTTAAGGATGTGACATCATCCCTTGATGATGTCACATCCTCTTTAAAAAATGGCTGACATCACATTGAGTGAAGGGGTAGTTGACACAGGGTGAGTGGTCAGGCCTCGTGGTAGTGGGAGGGCTTAACCCTTTCATTACTATAGTGGTTACTACCGCTACGGTAATGAAGGGGTTAACCCCTCCCAATGCCCACCTGAGATGCCTAACAGCCCATCCTGGGGCTATTACCCCCTTCACTCACCCATTCTGCCCCCAAAAACCTGTTAGTCTGCCTTAACCCCTTCATTGCCTTTGCAGTTAGCTGCTAAGGTAATAAAGCTGCTTACATTTTATTTTTATTCACAGTGTACGTGAGCAGGGGGTCTCCTGAGCGGAACAAAGTTAATTTGAGCCTTGGGGACCCCTACTTCCCAAGATACAGACCCCATTATGGGGTGCCGGTATCCCCGCAATGTTAAATTCTCCCGCGTCACGAGATCGGAGGCCTCTAACACTTCGGGGATACCAGCACCCCATACCGGGACCTGTATCTCTTAAAGCAGGTGGTCCCCAAGGCTGAAATCAACTTTGTTCAGCTCAGGAGACCCCATGCTCATGCACACTGAATAAAAATAAAATGTAAGCAGCTTCATTACCTTAGCAACTATCTGCTAAGGTAATGATTTTTTCTTTGGGGGGTGGGGGGTGTTTGATACTAGTGTGCAAGAGCAGGTGGTCTTCTGAGCTGAACAAAGTTGATTTCAGCCTTGGTGAGCCCCTACTTCCCGAGATACAGGCCGTGTTATGGGGTGCCGGTATCTCTTGCAATGTTAAAATCCCATGGTCACGTGACCCACGGGATTTTAACATGGCTGGGATACCAGCACCCTATAACGGGAAACAGAAAAACAAGGCGCACAACGCACATAGTGTAATAGAGTATAAAACGTGACTTTATGATTAAAAATAAATATATCTGCGTACATCAAGATAATGATTACAAGCGGTTGGTTATTAGGTTTACCACACCATGTGAAGACCGGAGGTAGCACCCTTGGTAAGTACCAGCAGGGGATGTATCAGCAAGCGTCTCGTCTGCTTCTTCCTTCACAGCTGTGGGAACTGCAACAGGGAGTGTGTCAGCAAGCGTCTCGTCTGCTGTGAGCTCCAGTGTTCACCGTCTTAGGATGGTTTGTATGAATGTCCTGTAATAGGAGTCCCAGAGCGCACGGCTCCAAGTGGCGTGCTGTTCCTTGCAGAGCGCCCGGCGATGACGTCACAAATTGCCCATCAGCTTCCGGAGATCTTCTCCTGGAACGCACAGCGTGCGTGTCAAGTTGGAAATAACCAGCAGAATGGAGTAGGCAGCGCGCATGCGTCAAACAAATCAGCTTACTGACAGTGTCCAGAGACGCTTTAGAATACTTTTTGGGGAAACAAGCAATGACACCCTTCTTTCCAACGCGTTTCGTAACACTAGGTTACTTCTTCAGGCAGTGTATATAACCCTATAACGGGGCCTGTAACTTGGAACGTAGGGTGTCTTTGGACTTGAAATCAATCTGGTTCAGCTTCGGAGACCCCTGCTACAATACTGTAGTATTAAAATTAAATAAAACCCCTGCGACCGCCTGTTAGAGGCACGCAGGTAAAGTGAATGATTCAGTCAATCTCTTACTGCACGTCACTTACAGACAGGTAGACCCCAGTAGGATTAAAACAGCAGGTACTCCTTCTGTGTTAATCCAATGGGCCATTTAGTCTGCAACATTCCATCTCAGACCACCACACACTATAGTGCATGTTTCAACCCGAGAAATGGTCGGAAAACGGCTGCTGCATCTGTAGAGACAGTAAATACAGTGGCAAGCAATGCATTTTTTGGAAAATGCATGTTTGTATTTTATTGTTATGTATTTTTGGTGCTTGTTTTTTTAATTGTGTCTTTTTGGAGCTTGTTTTTTTTAATTGGGATTTTTTTGTTGCTTGTTTTTTTAATTGTGTTTTTTGGTGATTGGTTTGTTTAATTGTGTTTTTTTGATAATTGGCTTGTTTAATTGTGTTTTTTTGGTGTGTTTTTTTATTGCTGTGTTTTTGTGGTGATTGTTTTTTTTATTGCTTTGTATTTTTGGTGATTGTTATTTTTTAAATTGCTTTGTGTTTTTGGTGATTGTTTTTTTTAATGTTGTCTATTGACTGCCATAGTGGAAAATCATGCCCATATTATATGGGCATTGTGTACCACATTGCCAATCATTGATTATAGGGTGGGGGTAGTTGCCCCGGGGAGGGGGGTTAGGCATCCTGGGTAGGTAGCGGGAAAGGGGGATTAACCCATTAATTACTATAGCGGTTAATAACCACTAAGGTGATTAAGGGGTTAGTGGCCATTAGTTTGTTTTTTATTGTTATGTTTCTGCCATTGAGAACATGGATGCAGAGGACTGTGATGAGGACAGCCTACATCCTGGCATGGCTAAGTGCAACTTTAATTTACTTTATGCTGACTGGATGTTTTATTTTTAATGGCCAATGAGATATTATCTAGATCTGAATAATAGTAATTTTCTCATTACTGTATGTGTTGGGGGTGGGGGGGATAGAGGGGATGCCCATATATTGCCATCGGGGTTTTCTTCGCTCCTATTGAGGTCATAGGTAACCACGCTACCAATAAATGGGTTTATTAGATAGTATTGAGTTGTAATGTTAATTGTGGGTAGCGGGGGTGGGTGAAGGTGGTATTTGGCCCATTATGGTTGTTTATGCCTGCCGGGTCAGTAGCGGGAGGGGTTAACCCATTCATTAACTTAGCAACAGTAACCGCTAAAGTAATTAAGGGGTTAACACCTCCCAAAACACTCCCTCAAGGCCTAAACACCCACCATGGGCCAAATACCACCTTCACCCAGCCCTGCTACCCTCAGAAAACTGGGCACTGGTATTTTTTTTTTCAACTTTGTATTTTATTCATTTTTTCAAAGGTACAGCGGTTGTAATACATATTATAACATGGTCACTAGTATTTAACCCCATTCATTGCCCTAGCGGTTAGTAGTAAGGTAATGAAGCTGCCTGCAAATGTATTTTTACTGCAATGGATTCAAGCCGGGGTCTCCATAACTGTTATTAATGCATATCAGCTCCGGTGACTCCCAGCTTCAATCCGATCCAGGAAAAATAAAAAATAAATTCTATGTCCTACTCGCAAATCCCAATCCTGCCAAACCCTTGGGGTGGCGAGATGAAATTTGCGAGAAACTCGCTAGCTTAGAGCTTCAATGAGATTCTCGGAGCTAATAGAAAAGGGTGATTTTTGAAAAAATGCGAGTTGGAGCTTTTTTGGAGCTCCCTCTTGGTGTCTTTGGGCCACGATGCTACCGCTCGGGGAGATGCACTTCCCGAACAAGTTTGGCAGGTCATCGGCGCTTTCTGAATAGCAAACTTGCCAAATCATTTAATAAGTGCTCAAAAACCTTGATGAGTTTCTTATTGAAGTTTATAGAATAGGCTTCAATGTCTCACATTGACATACAGTATGGAGGAGTCAGGATCAATTTCAGAAGAACTTTCATATTCCACATACTGTATGTATAAACTTTTTATATTCCAATGCATTTTAGTCCTATTGTTGAACTATAATGGGATTCATAAAGCTTTTTTGCTTTTAAATATTTTATCCTCACTGGTCATGGACTCGTGCAAAGGTTTTCCATTAAGCATCACCCATCTCAGTCATGAAAGATGCAGAAGAGATACATCACTTGATCCAGAGTTAGGAGAAATAGTGATGAACTGCTATTGGAAACTGAAACAGTCTGCTTCATAAATATTTAGAAGGTACAGTATTTAATTATCATTATCACATTTACCCTTGAGGCTAGGTTTGACCACATAATCAAGATCTTCTCTATTAATTACTGGTGCAGCAGACATTATTGTACCTGTTAATGCAATGCATTAACAATGACACAATATTTATTTAAAGCAGCAGTCGAAGCTTTTTTTTTTTTCTCTTATGTGCATCAAAACAATCCACACAATGATAAGAAATTAGCGAAGTTGCAGATCAATCTGTTCTCCTGTGATCGATCAGCGAAGATTTGGTTCGGGGGTTTACTAAATGGCTGTCAGTGGAGCATAAAAGGACCAAAGATGCAAAGTTCTGTGGGGAAGATCATGTTACCAGGCAGGCACTAGATACAATTGGTGCACTGCTAGAGAAAGGACAGGGCTCTAAAAGGGGTGTGCCAAAGCCTGTTTCAGAAGGGGATGTGACTTTGTGAATGGTTGCTATAGAAACAGAAAATGCTTGTTACATTATAATACATTAAAAATGTAATTTAGAGTTTAAAAAAGTAAATGTTACAAGTATTTTCTCATAGCACAGAACTGATTAATTACAAAAAAACACCTAATCTAGTCTGAATCTTTAATGTCTGCATTAATGAATCTCCAGTCACTAGATTGAATCAAATTATGATAATACTAAAAGCAAAAAGAGATGAGGTGAGAATTAAAGGCCTAAACACTATCACAGTATATTGATTAAGCGTCCCGTTTCTCTTTGGTCCATCAAGTGGTGAAGAGTGAGTCATTATTTTACAATATTGGAGTATTTGTTTTGGACTTTTTATGATTGGGCATTGGCCCATTATTAGAGAAAACAAAGAGTGCACCAAAGGTAAGTATAAAGTGTAATGTGCAGTATAAATTAAATCAAGTAGAAACTTACATACAGTATAATGTAGCTGCAGTTCTGCAGATTCTGGTAAAATATTTCCTTTTTGCCACGTAACGAGTCCAGATGGAGTCGGGAGCAGAGTGATTGTTGAGTATTGAGCTGAAAATCCTGTGCGCTGGGATCAGCTTCTACTCGATGATACTTCCGGGTTCAAAGGTCCCACATGCACTTCATCAGTACTCATCTCACTCGCTCACTGCTTCTTCCAATCATGGAACTCCCAATGTAAAAAAACACAGGAAAGGGGGCTGCTACCACAACGCGTTTCACACTATGCAGTACTTCGTCAGGCAGTAGTTAGTTACACTCATACCCTAATTGAATATACCCTCAATTTTGATTGAATTCATTAAGATCTTAAATTGTTGCAATCTTCAGTATTTCACAAATTTTGTATCCAATTATATTGACACATTAAGTGGTGCTAAGAGTGCATGCAATCTAATATAAAACCATGATGGGTATATATAGTGTGCATGGGTATGAGCATAATCAATAACAGCAGCATTTAGAATACTCAGGAGAATGTGAAATACACAATGGTACACAAGTAAAATCTATACATAAATGCATAATGTAAAAAAATAAACAAATAGAAGGGGGTGGCGGGGAAGTGATGAAAAACAATGGAGAGAGATAAGGAAAATAAAGGAGCTAAGAAGGGGGAAGGTTGGTGAAAAAAGGGGGGAATAGTTTTAGCCTTAAAAGAAAGAAGAAATGTGAGAAGAATCAAAGCAGTGGAAGGGAGGAAGGGACCACAAAAAAAGAGAAAGGGGGGTTGCATGAAGTAGATAATGTAGCATAAAAACATGCAATAAAAAGTGGTAAACAGGAATGTAAACCACAATACATCAATTGTAAAACATAAACATGAACCGGCAAATATGAATTGAAGGGAAAGAAAAAATAATATTAAAAAGATGTGGCCAATGTGACTTAAAAATGTTATGGTAAACTGAATTCATAAATAATATAGGACATGGATATCATTTTATAAATGGCTTAAGTTCAATGTAATCATTTAGTTCCCTTGGAAATTTATTTTGTAAAGTAAATATCCAATATTGCTCTCTTTTTGCAATAGAAAGATCACGTTCTCTAATATTTTCCTCAATCTTTTCTATTCTCATAAATCGAATCCCATTAGTGCTGTGAGAGGTTTAGACATTGCCTCAAATTTTGAAATGTTTAAAATGTTTCTAAAGGGTCCCATGATTCGCACCTTTAAATAATGGCTTTTTATCTCACTTAAAAGGGGGTTGCTCCCACAACACGTTTCACACTATGCAGTCCTTCATCAGGCGTAGTTAGTTATGCTGATACCTTAATTATATATACCCTCAATTTTGATTGAATTCATTAACATCTTAAATTGATAGTGTTGGTACAAGATATAGTGTAATTGGCTATCTAATGGTTGACCCACCCCCTATGGTTAAACCAATTGTATACCGGATATACCTATTTAAGGATCACCTGACTGGCAGACCAGTTACTCTTTGACAAAGTCCTATACCTGGGACGAAACTCGTCAGAGTTATTTTTGCTACGTGTACAGTATGATCACTTTTGTTTAATAAATGTTCTATTTTTTCAATGATTGTGCTCGATATTTTCCTATATTCTATCAGAGGGCAGTGAATCGCCATTGCAGCAGCATTTTTTTACCTTTGGATTTTGGGCAGGAACACACCGAGTCTGCGTTTTGTTTCCAGCTATACATCCACGGCATTTACATTGGCAGTGATATCGTGACAAGATCGTGAGTACTTGCCAGCCAAGACGCCTTCTTACTGTGTGGTACACAAGGGCTCTAGTGAGGGCTGCATAATTGTACACCCGTTCCGATGGTGAGTCCGGATCCACATTGGGAGGAGCTTATAAAGTACATTTATTTCAATATAGCCTGAGTATACGCAGTTCAATATTTGAATTTCTCAGAAGCCTACTTTTCCTGATTGTTTTTGGAGCATCAGTAGTTGAGGTTTGTTCCTCTCTTTTCTACGTGCCATTTTTTCTGACACACTAGAGCTAAGTTAAACTATGCTTAGGCATTTTAAAAATGGCTGCTATCTTTCACATTTGTTAAGCAGCAACAATTACTAATGCCAGTGTAATCTGAAACAGTTAAAAATATAGTTGAAAAAGATGTTGCAAATGTTTTTGTTTTGCGTACTTTAGGTTATTTTTTGAGGAGGGGTGCTTCTTTAATGTTATCTTTAAAAAATACCTGTTTTTATTTGTACATTTCTATTTCAAGTTTGCTCACAATTTGCAACTCACACATAAATAAAAAAAAATTGAATGCCTGCATTTTATACAAATATATTTAAAATAAGAAATTGCATTAAACAAAAAGAAGCAAAGAGTGTAAGGATGTCCTCACATTTCAGCTTTGTTATTTATTGTTGTTAAAATAGACTTTTTTTTATCTTGGACAAGACGGAAAAATCAATACCAATCCACTTCTACTTGTAATGGAAAGATGTGGTTTTATAAAGAAATCTTGGATACTGCAGACTGCATTCTGATTCTGAAAACAGATGCTACAGTTTACTTTGGAAACATCAGGACATAACATTGTATTTGAAATAGAAAAATCAATTACTGCTAGCAAGAACCTAGCTACAGAGTAGCTTGAGAATACATAGCATCTCATGTAATTGTTAAACAGACGTTTCCATGATTATTCAATCACTTCTGAAAACAAATACATTATCATCTGCCAATACCTTTCCTACGATTGTTTTAGAGGAAATATATGCTTTCCTAAAAGTTCCATAAATACCTACAGTGTAGTTAACACATGAAGAAACATTTAGGGCCGCATTTGTTGAATTGTATTAATCAGAAAAGCATTTTAAGAGAATGAGCCATAAGGTGCTTTACAGTTTAGCACTGCACATTAAATAAGCCCCTAATCTAGAAAAAGAACACAAAGAATACGTACTGTATTGTATAATTTATTTTTGGTGCAAAACATTTTCTATTGAGTCGAAAGATGTTAAGGACATGTAAATTAGTCCTTCCTGGAGTAAGGCTGAAAGACGTCTATATAGTCTATATTTAGAGTTATCAATATAATTTAGTTCATATTAAACACAAGTTTCTTGTGTCTTTTACACCTGTTTGTATTTCTAAATGTTGAAAAGTGATTATGTAGAAACTGGAATACTGCTACATTTTTATTACATGTAATTGTATAAACCGACAATTCTGCTTTCTCAAAGAAAATGGATTTATTTCAACACTACTCTATTCCTTTCTGTTTTTAAAGCTTCAATATTGTTCTTTTTTTTTTGCTAAAAAGAGCTTTGCCCCTACTGTATGTGTAACCAGGTCTCTCTCTTACCTCTGGGCTTCGTGAGCGGGGCGGCTGTGTGGTTGCTGCAGGGAGATTGTGAGCTGGCGAGCAGGTTGCCAGTGCTCCGCCGAGGGTGCTGCCATTTTGTTTGTGCGCGCGCATGTGCAGAGAAGGCTTGTGCATGCTCAGATAGTATCTAGAGTTGCAGTGGCCATCTTTGTACACCTGGTGCATGCACGGTATAATGCCAGCAGCGGCCAATGCACCCATAGATCCGCTGGGAAATAAAAGTCCCAGCAGCCTCAGGGGCTGCAGATCACATGTTGTCAGGCAGCCAATAGGGCTGCTGCATTTAAAACAGTAGAACAGTGATAACAGTTAGGACATTTAGGGCAGTTGGGCAGTTAGGAGCAGGGTACAGAGAAGGGAGGTAGGGTCCCAGGTGCCAGTAGCCCTGGGACTAGGCCAGCTTTCTCCTGCAGGCCCTAGTTAGTCCTCGACTCACAGTAGGCACCTGCAGCTGTATAGGGAAGCCCAAAATTAGGGACCCTTTTCCCTGTGTTGTGCAGTATCAGGGACACAGTGTCTACGCTACGCGGTAACGTGTAACTTGTGATCTGGGATTAGACCACCTACGTTCAGAGACTATCTGTGGTGGGATGCTCCTGCAGGAAACCACCCCACGCAGAGGCGGAAGGCGTATTTGGAGCAGATTGCCTGTTGACTATTGTTCAGCTACACCCGGGGGCTGTAGCGCCCGGGAAGGTATCCTCATAAGTGCACAAACATTCATGTGGGCAGAGCTGTATCACACTTGGGGGTGGGAAAGGCCATTGGGGTCTGGACACTGGGAGACTGGAGCCCCTGCACCCAAGTACTGTGGGGATATTCTGTGGGTTGGTATGTCTATTGCTGTTCCTATTGTTTTCATTGTTTATTTCCTCCCAGTAAATACTCTTCCCCATAATCTGTGTGTGTATGACTGGGCATATTGTCCTGGGAGGAGTTATGCTACTATGTGAGGATCCTTCTCAGGTGGAAATGCTGGTTAATAGATATACATACACCCCAGGCTCCCAAGTGGCGGAGGATCAGGGCTCCTGTTTGCCACACAGGTATAGCAGCACACATAGTCGCCCTGACACAGAGGGAAAGGGGGCTATATTTGTTTAACAGATTTAACATTCACCTTAACAATCTATCTCAAATTAGTCTATTCTTTGGATTAGGTTGTGGAATTGTTCAGGGCCAGATAATATTGTCCCTACTCTCATTAGTTATTTCAACTGTTAAGAGCACAGAGAACAAGGAGAGCAGGAGTTTAAAAATAAGTCAGAAATCAATGATATGACATAATTTGGTTTGTTGATCAATTAAAATTTTTCCAACTTGCCAGAAATGTTACACGGCACTTTTGAACTAATACACACATCTCTACTTACAAGTAGTATCTGAAACGATACTATATGTTGTTACTTTAATGGAAGTTGTTTCTCTCTCAGCTAATTGCTTTACGATTTTGGTTACAACTTAATTTGTAGTTGTGTACAAACTCCAAGCTGCCAGAAACACTGTTGTGCTAAAAGATAATTATGTTAACCCCTAAGAGGATGATCTCATACATGAGCTTCAGGGAGAAAGATGAAGACTGGTGGATAGTGTTTTTGTTCACTGGGATTAGGTTGTGACTGGAAATCTGAGTCAGAATTTATATGCAGGACCTAAATACAATTTGCTGACTGCTTAATGTGTGCTACTGTATATAAAATCCCAGAAGTACCCAGGCCAAGAATGTAACAATGAGACCAAGAAATGGAAAACTCCCCAGCACTGTAGCCAGATGTTGGAAACGCTGTGACTGCAAGCCTTTGATAATAAGGTGTTGTATGGACAGAAAATGCTGCTGACTACCGTTCAAAACAGATATTCACAATCTCATAAGAGCCATCTTAAACAAACAAAAATCCATCCTACGTAATTTAACAGCCGAGCAGCAGTACAAAAATCACTGATATAGGGAAAAAATTGACAGGATATTTCCAGTATAAATTGAGCACTGGCTTTGCTGATCTAACTAGTACCATCAATCAGGCTATTACTGCTGTGCAGTTTTAATCGCAATCTTCCAGCAGTTATCGCAGTCAAAGGTTTGCCAACATTGTAGTGCTGAAAAGAGTGCCTGGGGACTTAGTAATTATTTTTTAAAGATTGTTAATTTCAAATTATATTAAAAATGTCACAGGCATAGTAACTAGGCGTAGTTATTTTTATTTTGTAACTGCATGAGGTAGCGTAATGTACTGGCACTGAAAAGGCAAGTTTAAAATAATTAAAGGTTTCATGCTGTAGAAGTACAATTAGAAGAGTGACGTGGTATGAATGGGTTAATTTTTAAAGGGTATATTTAATTTATTTAAGAGACAACAACAACAAAAAAACTGATTCTAAAAATGTAAATTCTAGATCACAAGTCCTGAAAGTTTTGCCTTTCATATGTATGCAGTGACTAAATTAAAAAGGCTGATTTCTAAAGTAAATCTGATCAAGTATTATTAAAGTTTCCACTGTATACATTATTATACTATTGATCCAGAAAGGCCATTTAAAGTGTTTATAAAGTTTTGGACTTACATGTCACACTTCTCCTGCCCAACATTTCCCATGTTGCAGCATCACTTCAGATAAATCGTAGCTCACTATATACGTGCTTGTTTATGAAACAAAACCATAAGAATTTAGAAGGCCGTACAATCACTAAAGCAGAAGGACAGTGACACGTTTTTCCATGCAGTAATGAAGCCTTTTCAATGTGAAAATGGGAAATTATTTTAACTAACATTGAATATGACTTCTGTAGCAAACTGCATACATCAACATCAACAACATAATGTACAGTACATCGACATATAAATGCAATAAATGAATTCTTCATTAGCAGAGCAATTTACTGTATGAATGTTTATGAGTCTGCTTTCAAGGATAATTTTGCTGGCAGTAGCTAGAATAGTAAGTCATTCCTCTCCCTTGTCTTCCTATAAATATATCACTGGATGTCTTAACAAAGCGAAAACATCTTATATCTGAAAGATTCAGGCATGGAGGGTGCCTTAAATTATGTGTTTATTAATGTGATTCAGTGTTTAAAAGCTTTGCATTTCCAGTCAATGCACAATAAATACCTTACCAGTCTATTACTCGCCGCCTTGGAACATGAGAATAATTTAATTTGTGTCATGTTTTTAATCCGGTAATGCTTTTAACATCTAGCGAGACATTGCATTAAGTGAGGTACATCCTTTTTTTCCAGACACACCTATATCACAATATAATTAGGTTCCAGAAACCTTTGTCTACATGTTTATGGCACTAGATATTTAGAAAAAAATGTAAGTCAAGATTGATATTTTATTCAAAAGGGAGGTAATTCAAAATATTCTAGTACAAAATGGCAAAGCAAGGCAGATTTGTCCATTCATGACAAGTAGCTGCTTTGTTTAATTATCATTTGTTTCTTTTTCAGCTAAACACCTTGAAATTACCTCCTAGCGCATGGACGAATGAGCTTTTCTTCCTCTGGCTGTCATAGTGATTATAATTATAATTAGAAAGAATAGAACTGAGAGGCAAACACTGAGAAAGCACAGGATGATTAAATATTGCAAACATACAAAGAATACAGGGACAGCTCAAGCAACCACACACCGCTTCATTGTACACTGTAAGTGCATCAATTTTAAGTCAATATTGTATCCTACATGACTGTAACCCAAATGTACTGTATTGGTGAATCTTCTGTGAGCACAAAGCAATTAGTAGAATAAAAGCATATTGTGTTGGTTGCCAGTTAGTACACTACGTGTATTTCAAATAATGTTTGACTTATAAATAGGTCAACTTAGTATATTAATACACTAAAGATATCAATGACGTATTTCATGAGTAATAAAATTCACAGGTATAAAGAAACAGATAATATTGCAACCACATCAAACCATTACCTTTACAAAAATCAAATGCTACTTTCTTTAATTGCATGCTTTTCTTTTCTGTATAAACTTGTGCTTACACATAAATACATCTTTCCTTACATAACATGCAGTTTATTATTTCAAGTTGGTTTATTCAACACAACAAATGTCTTCAAATGATAAAGGCATTTTAACGAAAATTTGCATTTTACCAAATGTAACACCTCTTCCCCCGGCCAACAGAAGAGGGACAAAGCAAAGTGTCCCAATGTCTCTATACCGATGTAAGGGATGCTCAGCTGTTCTTTTACCTTAATTCTCAGGGACTGATGGTCCGTACAGGGCTGGTATGGTGATAACTAATCAGATGAAGTGAGAGACCTGGAAGTATTCAACCTATAAGCACGCAACTCCCACTATTCCTGCTAACACACACTGGCTCTGGAACATCAGTAAGGGTAAGAACTTAGCTGCTCAGACACTGAGGTAAGGGAAGACAGCCAGGATCCCGGTTTGTATGAAAGGTGTGATGCAACCGAAATGTAGTAGTCAGGTGAAAAGGGAGGAAGGCGATGCACAGCAAACTCTTTGACAAAGTACCCCGTCGGGTATGAAATGCATCAGAGTTGCCATAGACATGCGTTCATCCGTTTTTGTTCAATAAAGTTGGCTTTTCATTGATTGAGTTTTGGTTCCTTTAACCAATGAGCTGTGCATCAGCTTCCTCCCTTCTCATCTGACTATTACTGGGAACAAAACTAAGGGACCTACCCTAAGTAATTCCCAGCAACTCCTCCAGGTCTCCTTGAAAAGAACCTGTAACATGAAACTGACTATTCTATTGTTGCAGGTGATCGGTTCAAAAATATATCTATAGAACCCCTTACACTGGAATACTTTCCCTGTGTAGAAAACAAGAAAATTAGATACTTACCTTAATTAAAGATTTGATTCTCCCTCACTCTGGGTCCACCAAAACCTGATCTGGAATGTTCTCTCCCCTTTATATGTACTCCACAGTGACATCACTAGTCATTGACTACTAGGGGAATGGTTAAGTTCTACAAATTATCTTTACTTACTGACTTTACTAAGCACTTTCAAGAAGGTGGGTGTGGCTATATGTTTGCCCAGCAACTCCACCTAAGGGAATATAAGACTGTTACACTATAGTTAACACCTCTAGGAACATAAGCCTAATTAAATAACAAAGCGTACCCCCCTGGGTGGTACACAAATGTAACATGCTTCTCTTACAAAATGACAACATCAAAATATCGATAGTCCATTAGATATTATTTATGTAAGGAAATAGTTTATACAGAAACCTGTTTGCCTCAATGGTGACAAATAAATGTTGGGCAGTACACCTATTACAAAGCAAAGATCCCTTGTTGGGTATAGCAGCATGGAGAGTTTGAAGGCTCTTCTCCCAAAACCCAAAAGGCAAAAATACGTAACGGAAATAGAGTCCTCCTTGGTGCCAAATCCTTTAAATAAGTGTAGCCCCCTGTAAACAGAATGGGCTATATATCTTTCTCCTACAGTGGTAAGTCCTGTTAAGGGCAGGCGCCAGTAGTAATCATGGGTTTTCCTCCTTCACGCCCTGCCCTGAGTGATAGTTGCAGGCCCCTGACTCTGCTGCAGGCATGAGACAGAGGGGAGGTCCTGCTGACATCATAAGGGGTGGGGCTGACTCTATTTAAGGGCCAGTTCCTGTAAGTACTGGGCTCTCTCTTGTCAGTGGCTCTTGTCAGTGGGCTTGTTATGTGGAGTTGGAGGGGAGAGGTTCTGCCCTGGGACCAGGAGAGAGACTACGGTCCTAGGAGTTGGGAGAGTGAGCAGAGCTAGAGTGGACCAATGCCCCTCCTCACCCTACTGAGGGGGTGAGGGGGAGAATCTACCCCCACCCAGAGGATACCCTCTGAGGTGGGCATTGGGGGTATTGGGGCCCCCAGAGACCATCCTGCAGGAGTACAATCTGGAGTAGAGGAGGAGGAGATCTGGTGTACGTTGGAGTGCCTTGGGCATATAACCTGTCGTGTACGGCTGCTGCTGTGTGCCAGATAAGAGAATAAAGACACTGCTGATTTTACCTAAGACTGTGTGATTCTAGAGCATTCACTCTGGGACCAGGGTTCTTCTTCTATACGGGTCCTACCCCACGTCCCTGGGAAGGTATAGAAGATGGAGGCGCTGCATCACTAGGAGAATGGAGGCAACTACCCCAGAAGCGTGGTCCTGTGTCCCCAACAACACCACGGGAAGCTCAGGCCCTCCTGTTACCGGCAGGTACGCACCACCAAAGCACATGTATCCACTCCTCACTACACCCTAGATATGCTATCTGTGTCTGGGGGGGGAGGGGGGGAATATGGGTTACATAAGGAAAAGTCAAAATTTGATCCTTAAATCCAAATGGTTCTTGTGCTGGTTCCAACCAGGTGTTAGTTAATAGGGATGCACAAATGTTGCTGCAAAGTGAACAGAGAGAAAAAGGAATATAGCACATTGGGGGCTATACACTAAGCAGTGAACTTTGGCGGTCGATTGAGAATTTTTGACTCACCCGTTACAAACTGAAGCCAAACACGGGATTCACTAACAAGTGAGGAGCATTTTGGTCCGGGCAGGCTAAAATATGCCAGATCGCGCAAGCTGTTTTTTCCTCTTGATATCGCGCTTAAACTTGTAAATCGCAATAGCTGATAGAAAAAAAAGCAGCCTGTAAAAGCATGCGTCTCCATGCACGGCTCTTACAGGAGATCGTCAAGTATACATATACATTTTAATACTAGTGTACATGTGCAGGGCGTCTCCTGAGCTGAACCGCATTGATTTCAGCCTCGGGGATCCCCTGCTTCCTGAGTTACAGGCCCAGATATGGGGTGCCGGTATCTTGTCCATTATTTACATGTCACACATCGCGCGACGTGGATGCTTTAAAAATGGCGATGACACTGGCATCCTATGCCCCATACCGGGGCCTGTAACTCAGGATCAGGGGGTCCCGGAGCCAGAAATCAAAGCGGTTCAGCTCAGGAGACCCCCTGCTCCCACACACTATTAAAAAAAATTACATTAAAGCAGCTTCATTACCTTTGCGGCTATCCGCTAAGGTAATTAAGGGGTTATGGCACAATAGCATGTTTATTGGGGACAATTGCCCCCAATAAACATTGCAATACACAACCCACCCCCTGTGACCCAAACAACCCCTATACCCTCTAACATACATAAAAAATATTTCTTTTTAGGCTCAGGAATTATACTATAGGCCTGTGGTGGCCCTCGGGTGTTCCCGTGGGTTTTCGGGGTCCCCACAAGGGTCCCAGGGTGGACCCCGCTTGCCTGCGGTACCAATCCTTTGACCAAAACCCCCCCAAAAAAAACATACTTTTAAATAAATACACCACCCCTCCTTCCCCCGCCCCCTAACACATACATGCCCCCTAACAATAATGGCCAAAATGACTATTATCCAGATATGGATATGTGCATTTGTCCATTTAAAAAACAACATTAAGCAGCATAAATAAATTTAAAAAATTTTGCACTCACCTCTGCAAGCTGCCACGATGAAGGCCGTCCTCATCCTCATCAACGTCCATGTCCTCTGTTGCCACAAACAATACAGTACATACAAAAAGACAATCTAATGTCCCCTAACCCCTTAATCACCTTAGCGGTTAGTAACCACTATAGTAATGAAGGGGTTTACCAACCTCTTTCAAGACTCACCCAGGAGGACTAACTTCCCAGGCAGCTACGCCCACCCTTCATCCATTCATTGGTACAGTGGTTATATAATATGGGCATGATTTACCACTATAGCAAGAAATGGAGAAGGAATAAAAAAACAGGCCCAAATAAAACACATTACATAGCAAAATAAAACAATAGAAGCCACACTGAAAAGGAACCTAAGTATTATTTGAAGCAACATTTTAGTAAACTTCTTAAAGGAAGGTCTAGGAGCTCTGAAAATGAACGTGCATGTCTTTTCAGTAGATCCTAGGGGATGAGGGACTTAGAAGAATTTTGTAAGATGTTTTATTAACATGGTGTATAACGGTATATATGTTTATGCACTGTATTTTAACTGGGGAATTTCCAAGTCCTTTTTTCCGAGAGACCAGATGGCCAAAAGGCTTGTGCCACTGGGTCTAGTCGGGTCCCAGACTTGAAAGTCTCGGAGATGCCAAGGTGTTAGGGCGGGCGGATTACCGGGGTTACACTCAAATACCCACGTCCTGACATGAAAAAGGGATATACAGCAACCATTTGCCCATCTCCAGACTCTGAGGAGCCTGGCCCAGCGGGGAGTTCAATATGCTAAGCGGCAGAGGTGCCAGGTTGGTGCATGTCCCTTGGCAGAATTGAAATCAATGCCTGCCCGGCTTCAGAGAACCAGCAAATCTGTGATAGGCTGGTATAAATATTCTGATTGGCTGTAGCATTTTGTGAATGGGACTGAAATCCTTTAAGAAGCCTAGCAGGCAATCAGGTCATTGAGATTCTAAGCGCCAAGACAGCAGCGGCAGATTTGAACTGACCAAAAGATGCTCTGAGAGAAATAGACGTGAGCCGGCTTCAGAAATTTCAAGGCAAGACATTTTCTAAGTACCGCTTTTCGGGGCCAAGTTCTGAGAAGAGAATGTAGCGGTCGCGGCTGGAACTACAAGCCAAGAAGAGTACCAGGACGTTTGGTACTCACTCCCGGTCAAGGGATTTCAGCACCTCCAGAGTGGAAAGAGCAGTGGCGTCAGGAACTCCATGCCGAGTTCAGTTCCAGGACTTTTTGGGCTTAGTCCCGGTCATCTAAAGGACTTGTAACGACTTTGTTTTCTGTGCTATTTCAACTAGGAAAAGTTAGTTTTCTAGCCCAGACCCCCAGTAAGTGTGTTTTAAAGTGTTGGGACAATCCCCTCTATGGCAGACATGGCTTTTCCATTAAGAAGTAGTAGACTTGTCTTGTCTTAAGTAGTGTCTTTAAGTAGTGGTCATTTAATTGCAGCACAGTGATAACCCATTAATGAAAGAGATATGCATATAGTATAACATTTTTAACAAATGTAATAAGCACTTCTGACCAAATGCACACTTACTGTACAATTTGGCTGATTGGTTGGTGCCTCTATAAATTGCTGTTCGTAGAACAAGTTCTGATCCTTGGTGTCTCCAGCTGGAGTGTGGATGCTGGGATGCTATGCACCATGCAGTTACAGATGTAGCAAAACTTACCTTCCTTAATGGCACTGCCATCCGTGGTCAGGTGACCCGGTTGTCGCAACACCAAAGGATTAATGAAATATAAATAAGTTCCCAGTACTCAAAAAGAAAACTATAATTGGAATATGCCAAACAAGTATTTATTACTGTATGAACGCAAGTAAATATACAACTGCACACTGAAAATGTTGAAAGTATAATGGGTCACACGTGTGAGCAACATAACACAAGGGTATGCAGCATGAGGAGAACAAGGGAACAGGGTAAGGGAGGCGGGGAAGGGAAGGATATGGACAGACAAGGAAGGGGAGAAGGAACAAAGCAACATGGTGAAATAAGAGAGGCAACGTTACAAGGGGTGAGCCCCTTCTATAGGCCAGTTCCCACTGATCAATGGATCAATGGTACTTCCCTTAGACCCTGAACAAAAATACCTTCTACTGTAGGTGCAAATAGAGACCTAAGAAAACCTGTATGTGAGATCCACACTCTAAACACAGTAACCAGTCAGCTACTCAGCAATTACAGACCAGCCAAACATTAAGCAATGGAATGCCAGTATAAACAGAATCATAAAAAGTCCAAGTACTGTATGTACAGTAAATCATAACTGCCAGTGCTAACAGAATGCCCAGAGCTTCCACTATAAGAACACTTAATGAGTTAAGCTGAGCAATTCACCAAGTATGAAAGAGGGCAAAGCCATAATACTGGGACAAAGATGAATGCAAAACGTTACAAGAATGCAGAGACTGCTTATCTTCTCTGTCTGCAGAACTGGCATCTGGTCAGCTGTGTGAGTGCTGTTGAGTGCTACTCTTGCCTCCGCTTTAAAGCCCCTGCTGGTGATGTCATTTGGGAGGTGGGAAATTAGATATCCCATCCACAGCTGTGAGGCTTCTCTCCTTCGCGCCATCCTCACTTGAGGGCAGAGCCTGCCAATGCGTCCCATGGAGCGCCCTAATGCCAGGATGACATCATCACGCAGGTGACGTCACTCAAGAGAGGGGATAACCGTTTTTCATACTGCCAAAGGCTAGGTCCCCACTGCAGCCGGCGGCACACGTGACCGCGTGCGGGCCTCTCACCAGCCCCTTTCCTCCTCCCTAGCTGTACCTGGTGATGCCTCACTTCCTGGCTCAATGCACACTGTGACGCATCAGCCAGCAGGGGCTACAACAGGATTGTGATCCCATGCGGCGATGCATCATGTGGTGCGCCAGGGAGCCAATCAGCGGGACTCTAGCCTCTGCCTCCGCCTCTTTGCAACCTTCTTCTAATTAAGTGCTGCTCCTCTGTCTTGTATCTGGCAGCTAGGGGGGTGTTGATTTTCAGCCCCTATTCGGGGCTGGGAGGCTCCCAAGGGCACCTCGCCCTGGCAAAGGTGTGTGTATTTGTGTGTCTAATTATGGACAGCAATCTAGCACATTACCCCGCCCCCGTCATAGCTGTGCCCACCCGGCCCGTTTTGGCCATGCCCCCCATGCCTAAAAAACATCCCTACAGACCGCAGATTGCGGGGAAGGGTCGTGCATGTGCCAACAAGACACAAGGTGGGTGCGCCGGCGCGTGCAATGGGACCTTAGCCAAAGTCAGCTGTGCGGTTTCTAGTCTTGACACCATCCTCACTGAGGAGCAGGGAATCCTGCATCTTGCCATTGCTAGGCTGCAGGACGCAGAATTAAGTCATCAAACCAGTGTGGGTGCAGACTATGTAGACTGGTGTAGCTGTAGATAAAGCTGTACAGGGGTGTGTACACAGGGAACCTATCCTGTGTACCGTCTTGTTTTTTTATCTTGCAGCGGGGATCACAGAAAATTATAAAAGCGTCAAAACAAAAACACATATTAATAAATGAACTCCAATAACCCACAAACATAACACTGAAATAGGGAAAATTATACCCATTGGACATTTGTTAAATAGACACTGGTACCAAGTTCTCTAACTCTTGACATCCAAATACACAAAGTTGCCAAATTGAAGGGTGGATAGAGGTGGGATGAGTCCATAGTAATAAAGGACCGATCATTAACCATCTCAGAGTACCGAACATTTATTCAAGGTAGGTGTGCGACACAGACTTCAGGACCCATGGGCAACCACTCAACTCAACCGAAAGACAGGTCTGCGGAGAGAGTAAGGGTATCATGTCACTGCATAGGGATCAGTGAATTTATATCTAATGTATAGACAATCAATGATAGGTAATAACGGGGGGACACAGAGCAATTGTTCAACGTGGACATACAGGTATTAAAAACAAAGGATTAATCCTGCAGGGGATTCCATTCAAAATCTTGAACCCCTTGCAACCCAATTACAGCTGATACTATATGAAGAGCAGCAAACTTTTGATTGTTCCGAGGACAGCAAGCCTTGCTACATCTGGATTGCATCATTACATAGGGCATGGATTTCAAAAGTGGTACAGAAATCCTACTGGTTGCTGTCTACTGTACATGATATGCACCATTTGCTATGGAAGAACAGTAGGTGCCCTAGGTTGGTGGATCACAGGGAATGGGTAAGAAGTATAAGCCTATCTATACTATATACTATATATACTATATTTATGTGTGCAAATTACATTAATAATTTACATACAGTAGTTATAATTCATTATATATATATATATATATATATATATATATATATATATATATATATATATATATATATGAATTATAACTACTGTATGTAAATTATTAATGTAATTTGCACACATAAATATAGTTAGTAATGTTAAACGATAAACTAATGTGATAAAGTTCGACCTACACACCTTTATACTGTTTTCATAATGAAAAGATAAAATAGTATCTACGCTCAAACCATATTCAAATTTTGGGCAAATTTTTTACTATATTAATTATTTTATTACTACTTTAGAAATTTCCCTTGCAAGCTCAGTTCCTGAACTCACAATGACCCATATCTATGTCCTTAAACACCATAATTATGATGAACTGCCATGCCAAGTTACTGAAAGCTTCTTCCTGTAAATGTGCTGCTTAAGCAATTACCTGTATAACATCATCTTGAAATAAGGCATGCCTCATCTGAAAATAATCTTTTAATAATCTTTTTTTAGAATCAATAGCTCTTTTATTATTCACTGTGCATGTGGTACCATAATGAACACTTTGTGATAAACGGAGCTCCCTTGTACTGACTAGAAAATTATTTTACAATCTTGCTAATGGGAACTTTGCTTTCCAAATAGAGTGTATTGATAATAAAACGATACATGATTAAAAAAAGACAATTCGCATTTTAAGATTTGCTGTTATGTTGCTTGTATCAGTTAAAATAAATCAATATTGTTTGTAATGTATCATTGAAGAACATCAAAAGAAGAAATGCAACTCACAAACATACTCTTATTTTACAGCTAGACTGGTTTAGACTGATTTATTTAACATCATTTTTTTGTGGGCTCATTTACAATGATGATACAAACTCTGTGCCGTCAACTTTAAGATGGTTTTCTTGCAGACCAAGGCAATTTTAAATTAAATTATGAAGAAATAGCATGAGAAAATATAAATTATACATTATAACTGAGGAAAAAGGAGGCTTAAGAGGAGATACATTATGTGTTTGACCTGTAGCAATACTGAAATAGAAACCCAGTGACTTGGAACGGCGCTAAAACAACAGTGCTAGTGCAAAATTAATATATTAAAGTGAATTATAGGGTGTAACTAAAAAGATGCTCAACCTTCACAGGGAATATGTACTGATTCCCTTGCAAGTAGTAAGGATCCAGGGTAGGAAGGGAGCGATGGTATCAGGAACACCCAAAAAATGAAATAAAAAGGAATAATGGTGCAGCAAGTAAACACAGAATATGGATCTCTGACAGATCTTGGCTCTAATAAAATGCCTACTTACAACAAGTAGGTATTAAAACAGCAAATGATGATGTTAAAACAAGAGGTGGTTCGGGGAGACTTCTACTCGCAGTAACAGGTAGGTTTTTTAACAGCATATACTGGTGTTGAAGTGGGAGATGGTTCATGCAGGCTTCCACTCGCAGTCAGGGTCATGCAAGACAGGGAGAGGTCATAGTGTAGATCATAAAAACGCAAGTTTTATATATAAAAAACACATAGGACATGTACTCGAGTAGAAGTCTCCACGAACCACCTCTTGTTTTAACATCATCATTTGCTGTTTTAATACCTACTTGTTGTAAGTAGGCATTTTATTAGAGCCAAGATCTGTCATAGATCCATATTCTGTGTTTACTTTCTGCACCATTATTCCTTTTTATTTCATTTTTTGGGCAATACTGAAATAGTCAGGAAAGGTTTTATCCTTATTTGGTTAATTTAGTCTATTCTCTTTTTTTCTCTATTCATAGCTGTGGTTGAGGAAAACATTAAAAAGGACTGAAAGTTAAACTTTTGAACTGTAGTTGACATTTTTACATAACTAAATACTGTATATAATATAATAAAAGGTGGCACTGTGTGCTCATTTGCATGTCATTTCCCAGAATCCCTTGCTGCAGTGGAAGCGCTGTGTGCTGGGTGATAATGGGGAAAGATAGGGTTGCAGACCTGTCTAAGACATGCAAATGAACATACAGTAATATTTACAGTTGCTATATATATATATATATATATATATATATATATATATAAAATAAAAAAACAAAAAATGCTTGGTGCACATAAATAAAAAATCATAAATCAACAGTGGAAAATGAAAAATATACTTAACAGGGTCTGGATGCTTGCAGATAGACAGGGAACACCAACCAGTCCAGTGATACGCAGAAAATAGGAATTCAGCAGCACTCTCAATAGAAAAAGGGTCATTTATTTTCAATAAATCATCCGGCAGTCAACATGCTCGAGAGCAACGTACGTATCAGACCACAAGGTCTTTTCTCAATATCAAATGGAAATATTACTGTGTGCTCATTTGCATGTCGTAGACAGGTCTCAAACCCTGCCTTTCACCATTATCACCCAGCATACAGTGCTTCCACTACAGCAAGGGATTCTGGGAAATGACATGCAAATGAGCACACAGTGCCACATTTGCTTCAAAACCATGTGACATGGTCCCCTATAAGCTTATGCATGCAGCATTGCACAGCTTTTAAGCACAGCCTGGGTTAAGGTGCATAGCCAGTAAACCTTCCCACAGACAGCTGTTTCTACTTATAGGGTTTCATTTTTTATTTTTTTTATTAAATGTTTTTATTCATACATATTATTAATTTGCAAAGTTAACGGTTCACATATTAACAACCAGTATCACTTTACAAAAAGTAATAAACAAAAGACATCACTATTTATTCCTTATATTGCCAAGACAAAAACCAACACAAAGGCAAAATAAAAGTTCCGTTTCATACTAAGTATCTTTCAAAAGGAAACAAAGATAAAAACTCTCACAAATACAACCACCCGAAACATTACATTTTATACTTCCTCTATATCCCTGTCTCTAAGGAGTCTTTCTACTTGCTCTAACAGACCCTGTAACTTTACATTCCTCTTTGCAGGGCCCTTTAAAAATTCTTGAAAATCTTCTAATGTAGCGAACCCCTGTTCTTCCCTAAACTTCCTCTGTTTCTCTGTTTCCAATACTCTTACTCTCTGTCCCTGACCCCCTTTACTTTCCCTATTCTCTCCACTTCCACTCTCACTACTACTTTCAACCACTTTCCCCTTACTATCTCCCGCTGAATTTGCCTCTTTTGCCTGTACAATCCCTTTTTGGCCTGCCTTGTCTTCACTTTCGTTTCCACTTACTCCACTTACACTTCTCTGTATTTTAGTTCCCTCCATGCTTATCTGACTTTGTGAGGACGAGCTATTGCTCTCACTTCTCTCCTTCTCCCTCACCTCTCCCCTAGCCTCTTTTATTTTAACCCACTGTACATGCTCCTTTTTGAATTCTTCATATTGCTCTTTTGTCAGCTCTTTTCTTTTGTACATCATTTTTTTAATCTTTCTATTATCTGTTCGTCACTACCCCCATGCTGCTTCCGGAAAATACCCACCCAAAATAGAACATCTCCCACTGCGTCCTCAAAATGTTCCATTTTCTCTTTTAGGGTTACTTTCCCTGATACTTTTCCAACTTTACCCTCTACACCCTTCTCTCTAGGCTCCACTTTACTTTGGCTATCCTTATCTACCTTTGTTTCTATCCCTTGCAGATTTTTACGCTTTTGAGCTTTTTTTCCTCCTATTTCCATTTCCTCCTCCAAAACATCTTGGGGACCTTCCCTCTCCCTCTGTGAATCTTGAAACGCCATACTTTTCGCCCAGCTAGGTTCCACCGCACTCAATGACCGTATTTCCGCCTCCCCGCATCTTTCTGAGGGACTGTTCCCGTCTCCTCCCCTCCCCCCACCTCCGGTTTCTGGGCCAAGGAGTCCAGGAAGAGATCTTCCTCTTTTTTCCTCAAGATATCTCCTGTTGAACCCGCCAAAGTTTCTTCCAATTCTTCTCCTGAAGTTTCCTCAACTACAGTAATCTCCTGAAATCCCTCTACATTAGCAGACTCTTGTGTACACTCCATTTCAGTCCCAATTTTAGCAACCTGAGCATAACTTTTTTCCCCCCAGCATTGTCGTGCAAAGTGTCCAAATTCTCCACACAGGTCGCACTTTTTTGGAATGTCACAATCCGCAGCAAAATGTCCCTCTTTCCCACAGTTCCTGCAAACCACCCCAGTTTTTCCACAATGTTCTTTAGTATGTTCATACTGGTAGCACTTCCTGCAGTAGGTAGGTAGGCTGAAATAACTTAAAAAAAAACCCGATTCCCTCCGATACTGAAAGTTGAAGGTGGATGAGCCACACCCCCCACTCCATCTGGATCAGGTTTAAGCCTAATCCAAAATCTCCTCTTGCTGTTGTAGATCCCGTAGGCGTTCTTTAATTCAATTCCACCTTTAACACTTGTACTGTACCGCCTCAAGAACATCAGCAGGTCTTCTTTCGGTACGAACGGGTTGTACATGTGTACCGTCACCACCTTCTCGTCCATCTGGAAGCTCAGAATCACTTTAATTCCTCGCATATTTGGGTCTACCGCCATCCTTTTAACCTTCTCATAGAGATTCAGGCATTCTCCTTCCATATGAAGTGTCACATCATAGATGCCCTGCCGTGCGAAATCCTGTAGGCAGAACACCTTTTCTGTATCCACACTGGCTTTCCGCAGCACCTCCTCGATGATGAACTTCAATCCAATACGATCTCTTTCCTCTGCATTGATCTCGAAAAGAACCGTATTCTTGAGATGCGCGCCTGTCGCCATCTTTCTTCTGTCGCCTTCCTAGGAAGCTCGGGATGGTGTGCCCCCCTAATAGCAGCAAGTGGCTTTAGACTCAGAGGAGCCGATGCCACAGGGCCAAGGGGGCACAGTCCCAGCTAGACAGCTGTTTCAACCTTGATGGGTTTCATCAGTGTGAGGCTGGTTATACTGGCTTTGCAAAATGAAGCTAGGGATAGGTTTCACCACACTTATTTTAGTTATGGTGGGTAAACAAGAGACAAAAAACCTCCACAGTAAAGCATATAGCAAATGGAAATATCACTGTGTGCTCATTTGCATGTCTTAGACAGGTCTGCAACCCTGCCTTTCAACATTATCACCCAGCATAAAGTGCTTCCACTGCAGCAAGGTATTCTGGGAAATGACATGCAAATAAGCACATAGTGCCACCTTTTGCTTAAAAAAAAAAACCACACACACATACACACACACACACATACACACACACATACACACACATATTTATAAATGAAAATAGCCGTGTTAGTCCAGTTGCGATAGTGCAGAATAAATGAGTTCTTCAGTATTAGGTGATACCTTTTTTATTGGACTAACAATTTATGTCATAGGACAAGCTTTCGAGAGTTATCCTCTCTTCTTCAGGTCAAGCAATACTGATATACAAAGGATTCAATGGCTAAAACAGTGTAGAGAGAGGAAAAAAATAACACAACAGATATTTACTGTAGATAAGGTAGAGTGTTAAATATGTTTGAAGCCAGGGGACAGTGTCAAAGAAAGGTGGGGAGGGGGAGGGATACTGGGGGGAGAGAGAAAGTGTGGATAAGAATAGAGGCAAGCAGGATAATTACAAGCAACTTTGATAGGGTGTGAGAAAACCCATGTCCGCATTAAGTCCTTTGGTTTTGGTGTCAAAGAGTCTTATCATTCTGAGTTCAAATGCTTTCCGTTCTTGGGTGCTTTTTAACATTCCATTGAGGATTTTGATTTTTAGATAATTTATGGAATGATCTGGTTGTGAGAAGTGATGTCCCATAGGTGAGCAGTATCTTCCTTCTTCGTGATGGAGTATAGAGTGTCTGTGCATATTCATTCTTCCTTGTAGTTTTTGGCTGGTTTCCCCAATGTAGCAACCTTGGTCACATTTGTTGCATTGAATCATATACACTATATTCCTGGATGTGCAGCTGTATTATCCTTTAACATTGAATGTTCTTTGGTTGTGACTGGCTGTGGGATCTTGGCAAATATGTTTGCAGAGTTTGCAACGTTTGTTGCTGCACGGTTTTGTACCATTATCCATGTCTTAAAATCGTTGTGAAGTTTTCTGCTGACAAATTTCTGTTTGAGGTTTGGTGGTTGCCGGAATGCAAGAATGGGAGGTTTGGGAAAGATTTCTTTTAATGTCGCATCCTCTGTCAGCATGGGTTGCAGATCTTTGATTATTTTTCGTATACCCTCTAGGGTAGGGTTGTATGTGGTCACTAGTGGTATGCGTGTGGTAGGTTCTTTCTGTCTGTATTGTAGCAGGTGTTCTCGTGGGGCTTTAATTGCAGATGTAATAGTTTTGGCAATGGTCTTTGGTTTGTATCCCTTCTGTCTGAACGATTCGGTCATGGTTGTGAGATTCCTGTTTCTGTCTTCAGTGTCAGAGCATATGCGGTGGTATCTTATAGCCTGGCTGTGTATGATACCTTGTTTTGTATGAGTGGGATGGAAGCTGGAGTTGTGGAGGTAACTGCATCTATCAGTTGGTTTCTTGTATACAGATGTGTGTAGTTAGCCATCTTTCAGTGTTACTGTAGTATCTAGAAAGTTTACTAGGTTTTCCGAATAATCCATTTTGAGTTTAATAGATGGATGGAATGAGTTCAGGGACTCGTGGAATTGTTTTAGGTTTTCTTCACCCTCTGTCCATATTATAAACAGGTCATCAATGTATCTATAGTATTTGTGGGGTTTGTGGAGGCATGTAGTTAGGAATCTTTGTTCAAGATTTGCCATGAAAAGATTGGCATATTGCGGTGCCATCTTGGTAGCCATTGCAGTACCCATTAGTTGTAGGTACATTTCCTTGTTGAAGCTGAACTAGTTGTGTGTGAGGATGTATTCTATCAGTTTGGTAATTACAGCAGCGCTGTATTTCTGATCCAGGGGAGATATTGTAAGGAAATGCAGGCATGCCTCAATACCATCCTTGTGGGGGATGTTGCTGTAAAGGGATTCAACATCCATGGTAACTAGCAGTGTGTTGGATGGTAGTTGGTTGATGTTGTTAAGATTATTGAGAAAATCTGTGGAGTCTTGTATGAGGCTGTTGGTGCTTCTGACTAAAGGTTTGAGGATATTCTCCACTAAGCCTGATATTTGTTCCATGAGTGTATCCATACCTGTTATAATTGGTCTGCCGGAGTTTCCTGGTTTGTGGATTTTGGGAAGCATGTAGAAGTTCCCAATTCCTGGGTTGTCAGGTATTAGTTGCTTCAATTGTGGTTGCAGGTGGTTAGGAAATGTTTGAATGAGATTCATGAGTTGCTTTGTATATTCCTGGGTTGGATCATGCGTGAGTTTCTTGTAGTAGGTGTTGTCTGTGAGTTGTCTATTGCCTTCTTCTATGTATTTATGTGTGTTCATAAGCACCACTGCACCTCCTTTATCTGCTGGTTTGATGGTGATGTTGTGGTTGTTGCGCAGTTCCTGACCGAATCGTTCAGACAGAAGGGATACAAACCAAAGACCATTGCCAAAACTATTACATCTGCAATGAAATCCCCAAGAGAACACCTGCTACAATACAGACAGAAAGAACCTACCACACGCATACCACTAGTGACCACATACAACCCTACCCTAGAGGGTATACGAAAAATAATCAAAGATCTGCAACCCATGCTGACAGAGGATGCGACATTAAAAGAAATCTTTCCCAAACCTCCCATTCTTGCATTCCGGCAACCACCAAACCTCAAACAGAAATTTGTCAGCAGAAAACTTCACAACGATTTTAAAGACATGGATAATGGCACAAAACCGTGCAGCAACAAACGCTGCAAACTCTGCAAACACATTTGCCAAGATCCCACAGCCAGTCACAACCAAAGAACATTCAATGTTAAAGGATCATACAGCTGCACATCCAGGAATATAGTGTATATGATTCAATGCAACAAATGTGACCAAGGTTGCTACATTGGGGAAACCAGCCAAAAACTACAAGGAAGAATGAATATGCACCATCTATACTCCATCACGAAGAAGGAAGATACTGCTCACCTGTGGGACATCACTTCTCACAGCCAGATCATTCCATAAATTATCTAAAAATCAAAATCCTCAATGGAATGTTTAAAAGCACCCAAGAACGGAAAACATTTGAACTCAGAATGATAAGACTCTTTGACACCAAAACCAAAGGACTTAATGTGGACATGGGTTTTCTCACACCCTATCAAAGTTGCTTGTAATTATCCTGCTTGCCTCTATTCTTATCCACACTTTCTCTCTCCCCCCAGCATCCCTCCCCCTCCCCACCTTTCTTTGACACTGTCCCCTGGCTTCAAACATATTTAACACCCTACCTTATCTACAGTAAATATCTGTTGTGTTTTTTTTTTTCCTCTCTCTACACTGTTTTAGCCATTGAATCCTTTGTATATCAGTATTGCTTGACCTGAAGAAGAGAGGATAACTCTCGAAAGCTTGTCCTATGACATAAATTGTTAGTCCAATAAAAAAGGTATCACCTAATACGGAAGAACTCATTTATTCTGCACTATATATATATATATATATATATATATATATATACATATACATATATATATACATATATATATATACAGTGGTCGACAAATCACCCAAAAATCTACTCGCCAAACCAAAAAATTTACTCGCAACCTAGCCCCGCCCCCAGCCCTAACAAATAAATAAATAAAATAAATTGAATACATTCCTAGTAAGAACATTCGTTTTTGACATAAGTTTATTTATTGTATTACATTATACTACAATTAGTGTCCTTGTTACGTGCGTACGTACGTACGTACATACGTGTGTGTGTGTGTGTGTGTATAAATGTCAGATCTAGGGGGGGGAAAGCAAGATATGAATGACTAGTTTCCTGAACCCCTTAACCAGTGTCTGGATGCCCCACTTCCTAATATCTAAAGCAGCAATCCAGCCTGGGATGTTACCTGATCTGCAGTCCTTCGATGTCCAGGTACCCTCATTCCCGCAATGTTATATGTTGGAGGGGAGGCGTTCCTTACCTGTCTTCTGGGTTAGGGGGGATTCCAATGTCTCCCATGTGAAGCTTAAGTCAGATCTGGAAGAAAACAGTATAGGTTATTTATTTCGATGTAGGTATAGGGCAGTTAAGATATATATATATATATATATATATATATATATATATATAGTAAATAAGATATCCAGATCCAGAGTGTGAGACAGAGAGTGTGGGTGAGAGAGAGAGACAGAGAGAGTTTGGGTTGGAGAGACACAGAGAGAGAAAGACAGAGACAGAAGAGAGAGAGAGAGACTGAGAGAGAAAGAGAGAGAGAGACAGAGACAGAGAGAGACAGAGAGAGTGTGTATAGAAAGTATATTTAAAGAATGAACAATTTTATTTGTACAGGATAATAAAGGAAAAAGAATAAACAAAGATGCAACGACAATGAGAGAGGAGGGGATTAGGGCAAATTGCTGACTGTTATTACAGTATGAACACAGTACAACAAGTTTGCACATTATCCCCCCCCCACACACACACACACACACACACACAACTGTCATGCTGCATCTCTGAAAGGAAAGAAAATGTCACCAGGAGTAGTGCATTAAAGGCCATAAGTATTTAACAATATTGGAGTATACTGTAACTACTGTCTAACCATATACAGTATAACTATATAACTACAGTCTATACTGTACTGTACAGTATAACTATATACTGTATTACTATAAATATACTAGGTTAGACAGTACACACATGTCTAATACAAATGTACTGTAGGGTACATACTGTACTGCATATAATAACGTATATACTGTACAGTAGAAAGTGGAGAGTATGGGCTGACATAAAATGGTTAAAGTGGTTATTTTGAGTGCCATACTTACATGTACCATACTTATTGTACCTGTACTTACCTTACCACAGTACAGTACCTTACTACATTCCAGTGGCACCCCCATTACACTGTAAAAGAACGGGCAACACGCTAGGAATATTGTCAATATAGTTATTGCGTCTTTGTACTGTGAATATGTCGTTCCAGAAACTCATTATTCCTTTTGTTAATTCATGCTTTTTGCGTGGTTTCACAACTTTTCTGATATGATCCTCCAGTGCATGCCACAATAATTCTATGAGGTTCAAATCTGGTGATCTGGAATGGGAGGGGGAAAAATGGTGAATTAGTTGAACAGATAAAAACAGTTTAAAACACTGAGATAAAGTTATTATGCACTGGAGTACAGTACTTACTCCGGTGGCATCTTAACCCAGTTGATACCGCTCTCAAGAATAGAGGCATGTAGAGGCGGTATGTTTAGGGTCATTGTCCTGGAAGAAACGGTGACCAGATGGGAAATCATGCCTAATGTATTCAACAACACGGTGACCATTTTCTCTTGGAAAATTTTTTTTATAAATGATTCCTGGAACAAGAAAAGAAAAATGTAACATTAGGGTACTAAATACTGTACACTACAGTTGTACAGTGCATAAGGCCACAGCATGTGACTTTGTGCATTATTTTACCCTTAAAGATGATGATGAATCCTGGTCCACATCTAGAGATCACACCCCACACATGCATCTTCACTGGGTGCTTGGGACATGGCTTCAGAGATAGGTATCCTTTTTTGTGGAATGCAAAAGTGGCAAATCTCTCAAGAGCTACAGTTGTCCAATCAGTAAAGATGACACCCTGAAAAGTCTCGCCACTTTTGATCCATGCCGGTGCTTGGGTCACGCTTTTGATGTTGTTGTGTCCCTTATCATACAGTGGCGGCCGAGCTGACTCTAATGCGGCCGCCACCGCAGTTTTAAAAATAGCGCGGGCGGCGCGCGCGCTGTCTCCGGTCGAAACCGGGCCGGTTTCGGCCGGTTTTCCCTCGCCTTGGGCGCTTTCAATAGTAAGCGCCATTAGCGCTTATCTATTGAAGCGGCCGCCGCGCGGGAAACTCTGTTTTTAAACGGAGAGCGGACCCGCGGCTAGCCCGCTACGGCCCGCTACGATCCCGGCCAGCTTCCGGCAAGCTTTAGACTGAGCTTAGCCGGGACAGTAGGTTACGGTTTGTAATAACAAGGAATAATTTTACAGGTACAGTAAAAACAAACTTTTACCTACTGTACAGTACTAACTACAGCACAGCACTCTGCATACAGTATTATTGCAATATACTGAACTTTATTATTACTGTATACTAGTTTATTTAGTACTATATGCAATATACAGTACTGTACTTTGTTACAGTAAGAGCTTGCCTTACACGTCCATATTTCCATCCCAAGTCACATCTCATCGCCCTGATGCTGGTCTCAGATGCAGTGATATTGTGAGTTTTCTCTAGAGCAGTCTTGACTCTTGCTGCACAACGCTCATCATTATCTTCACTGATTTTGTCCACTAGAAGCTTTGTCGTCCTACAGTGTAAATAAAAACAGAACAATTTGTTACAGACATGACATACTGTACAGTAATGGATACTGTATTCTACAAAAATTGCTGGGGAAAAAAGTAAAAACACAAATGCATTTTGATATGCAAGACGTTTTTAGAGTTATACATTACAAGTTTTTTGCTCTAAACTAATTGCAAGGAAACAAGTACTGTAAACACACAAATGCATTTTTATATGCAAGACATTTTTAGAGTAATACAGTACAAGTTTTTGCTCTAAAATTGAAAGGAAACAAGTACTGTAAACACACAAATGCAATTTGATATGCAAGACGTTTTTAGAGTAATACAGTACAAGTTTTTTACTCTAAAATAATTGCAAGTATTATATAATTGCACATCTGCTCCAGCACGCATCCATGACGATGCTCACCTGGGAACCCCAAGCACACCTGCTCCAGCAACCATCCATGACGATGCTCGTCTGGGAACCCCCAGTATACCTGCTCAAGCACCCATCCACGCAGATGACAACAGCACGCCTTGCACCAGATGCAGCTTGTTCGCCCACATGGTGATATATTGAGTGCAATATAGCGCTCGTGTGACAAAAGATATCAAATTAATACACGTGACAATTAAAAACCTGTGATACAAAAGTCCAAAAGATTGTCCTGGAGCTGCCATTGTTCGCCCACATGCTTTATGTTTTCAGTGGTGTCTAAATCACTGACAACTCAAAAGAGCAATACAGTAACCGAATGGAGGGCAAGATTGATCTTCTATTGGAGACCATGTTGAAAATGGATAGATGCATGGGTGCCATGGGTATTCGTATGGATAAGGTTGAGAGGAACATTGCGGGGCTCTATTCTTTGCTTGGATGTTCCTGCCCCTGTATGTCCGACACAGGAGCAAGAGGATGGCCTGGAGGTGCATTATTCTACCATGGAAGAACCGCAACCCCATCCCACTGTGCACCCTCTCAATACCTGGATTTGACCTTCACGCTTCCAACACCAAGCACACCACCGCCTGCAGATTACACGTATGCCCTGGTGGTGGAGGAGCTGAAAAACCTGGTAAGGCCACGACAGGAGATGACAACCCCGGTAAGGCCACGAAAGGAGGAAATCATCCTCCCAGACATCTACCCTCGCCTGCTGCCAGAAGCACATCCACTCCAGCAACCAGGATTGTACCACTCCCAGACATCATCTTGAGAGAAATACAAGATCAGATGTGGTGGTGCAGCCAAGAAATATGCCCTGTTCTTCTTTAAACACCATGTCAGTTTTGAGCTGTACTGCGAGTGGACCCAACATGTAAATTAGGAAGGCAATAAATCCAAGAAGGGTCTGCCTGCAAATTTAAGGATCACAAAAGTGCAGTTTTATTTTAATGTTACCACTCATCTTTTGAGAACTGTGAGAGACAGCATCAAGAGCCTTTTGAGGAATACAAGGGCTCTTCCCTGGAAGTCCACCCACTTGTTTGATGACTGACGCTAGTTCAAAATTTCTTTAAAAATATAGATGTGCTGTCAATGTTTTTAATCTAAAAAAAAAACCTGTTGATTGTTTTAAGTTTTTTCATTGGTTAATGCTTTAAATGCTTGGTATAATCATTTTTTTCTATTTCTGTTTTGCATGTGCATGTCTGGAGCTGGGTTAAAACAACGTGCAGGAATCCACTCTCCCCCCACCCCCCACCAATACTGCCAGGTAAGACACAGTGCTCCAATCCATAACTTATTATATTATAGTTATACTGACTACAGTATATAGTTACAGTATATACTGTACAGAATATACTGTAGTTATACAGTTATATATAGTTAGACAGTAGTTATACTGTAGTCCAATATTGTGATATACTCAAGGCCTTTAATGTACTAAGCCTGGTGATTTTTTTTTTCTTTCAGAGATGCAGAACTACAGGAAGGGGTGGGGGTGGGAATGTGCAAATTTATTGTACTGTGTGCATACTGTAATAACAGTCAGTAATTTCCCCCACTCTCAATGGTAAATTTTGAAGAGGCGACGTTGTATCTTTGTATTATTCCTTTTTCCTTTATTATCTTATACAAATAAAATTGTTAATTCTTTAAATATACTTTTTGTTGTGTTCATGGTTTAACTGTCTACTGATGCAGCCACGAGTATTAGAACACATGTACATGGGAAATTTTGGGAGATTCTGGGGCAGTCTCACAGTAAATGCCTCAACATTGCCTCAACATTTCTGTGAAATTCTTAATGGCCCATCGGATTAACACAGCGGGGGGTCACTGCAGTCCCATTCAAACTGAATTTAATCCGATGTGCCATTAAGAATCTCACAGAAATGTTGAGGCAATGTTGCAGCAATGCTGTTGCAATGTTGAGGCATTTACTGTGAGACTGCCCCAGAATTTCCAAGGCAAGAGTTCTAATACTCGTCGCTGCATCTGTATACACTTACAGGAGTACTATACCTACAGTAAAGTTCTTTGGCCATTTCAATATATAATAATGTGTCATTGATAAACTGTACAGATTCAGTTGTTCCTCAGAATCATTTGAACTCCCACCCCCAAATAAAAATTATAGTATACCACTTCATACAGTACAGTATACAGTACAGTAGAATTAAAACGCTAGTGATTTTCAGAATGGCAAAAATTAATTAAGTATAAAAAAATATGCTTCACATAATGGTTTCTTAAAATTACTAATTCAATAAGCCCATGTCGAGAGAAAAAGAAAAGAAAGGGATGCCTCTTTTTTTTTTTTGTTTTCAGACTTGAAATTCACATTGAATGCAAAGTCATTCTCACCAAATCCCAATGAAGGACTTATCACACATGCGCCTGCAAGTGAAACCAGTCTCAAGACCAGATCAAAGCCTGAAACATAATGATTGGCTCCGGGGGAGGAGTCTATAGCAGTTGAATTCTCTTTTGTTTGTTAGGCTTTGTGGGGGGGGTGGAGGAGGTGCAACTACTGTAGCTTTGCCAGTCTGGTGCGCAGGATTAAACCTGTACCTGTAGTTCAAAGAAATAATTTGAACAGTTCATCAGAATCAGTTGTTTATCAGAATCATTTGAACCCCCCACCCCCAAATAAAAATTATAGTATGCTACCTCATACAGTACAGTATACAGTACAGTATACAGTACAGTAGAATTAAAAAGCAAGTGATTTTAAGAATGGCAGAAATTGATAAAGTATAAAAAATATATTGAAACCTACCGCTCACCTAGTAAATCATTAAGGTAAGTAGAAAGACACGGTGCATGAGGAAATATACAGACTCTATAAATAAGAGGAGAGAGAGAGTGGCTCAGTGAGTAAAGACACTGACTTACACCGAGCTTGAAGCAGGGGAGCCTGGTTCAATTCCTTTTGTCAGCTCCTTGTGACCTTGGGCAAATCACTTTATCTCCCTGTGCCTCAAGCACCACAAAAAACCCCATAGATCGTAAGCTCCGCGGGGCAAGGACCTGTGCCTGCAAAATGTCTCTGTAAAGTGCTGCGTACAACTAGCAGTGCTATACAAGAACATGCTATTATCCACATTAGAATGGCTGCAAAGGATTACTTAGATCCTGGATCAAATGTTATCCCTCTATTAAAAACATGTTTTTCATGAGGGCTTCTTGAATCCTTACCTCCATTTTGTTTATAAAGTATAAAAAACATGCTTCACATAAAGTTTTCTTAAAATCACTCATTCAATAAGCCCATGTCAAGAAATAAAAAAGGGATGCTTCTTTTTTTGTTTTGTTTCAGACTTGAAATTCACATTGAATGCAAACTCATTCTCGCCAAATCCCCAAGAAGGGGGAAAGATGCAAGTACAGTACTCTAATGCTGTAATGCGCATGCAAACTAAGCAAAGTTAATGTCTTTGTTTTTTTAGGAAGCTTCCATGACCCGTGGGGTTAAGGATAACGACTTGAATGCCTTTTGCAACTAAATTAGTCCATCTTTGTCTAATGTGTGTGTGTCCTTGAATCGTTGGAACTGTTTTAAAATGTAATAAAGAGTTAACACTCACAGAGACCACTCACAGAAACAGTACTGTATGAAAAGTTGAGCAAGCCTAGCAAAAGTTGAAAGTATTGAATAATAAATAATAAATATAGAATAAAAGATATACATTTTTATTTTTGTGGTTTATTAGCAGAATTAATAACACATGCAAGTCTACTGTAATTATACTGCAAAATGCAACGTCATTGATAAAATAAAATAGTAGTGATGATAACAATGTAAAAATGTATTGAATATGAAAACATAGCATCATATTGTATAAAGGTTTTGTATAAAGCTCACAATTATTCTCTCCTTCTCAATAAAAATTACATTGACACTTTAAATTTTTTTCCTCGTTGGATTTTTAAATCAGATCCAAAATGCACAAGCAACGTTTAAAAAAGCGATATTAGAGTTCCATCGAACTTCCTCCTTATCTTTCGCCGCTTGATGTCAAAGTTTCTTTTCTGAGAAAAAAAAATGATGCTATTATTTCAGGTATTGCGCATGCGTCAAGTCGCGCTGTTGTGTGCATGAGTACAAGCATTGATACGGTATGGTAAACATACTGTACACTACTATAGTGTCATTGGGAATTAAAACAGAAGCAATATCCTGCATGTGTTTTTTTTAAATAAATCAGTTCTGTACTATGCGAACAAACTTGTAGCATTTAAAAAAAAAATCAAAATGTTTGAAAGACATTTTTAATGTTTATAATGTACTTTAGGAAGCATTTAAAAGTGACAGCCCCTTCCCCTTCTGATAGGCTCTGGAGCCCCGCCCTTACTCTAGCAGTCCACCAATTGTATCTACTATAGTAACTGCTCAATCAATCATATTGTAGGACTACATTTTTAATAATGCTGTGCAAGAATTGAATTAAATAGCCCTGAGCAAAGCGATTGATTACAGGAGAATGGACCAATCTGCAGCTTACTCTAACTAATCACTTGCCTGTGTGCATATTGTATTGATGCACATACTGAACCCCTTGTACAGTACTGTTTTTATTTAAAGAATATTCTTTTTTTAAATAGCAGCTTGAACTGCAACTTTAAACTTGATACTGTAATGTATAGTGTAATACAGTATACTGTAGTACATTATATTTACCTTCATTATAAACTTTGCCAAACGGGTGGAGATATGCCACTGTAACTCCTGTAGTCTGCATTATAGTTGACAGGTGACAGCTGGCCTGCTACACCTGTAGTTGACAGCTGCTGAAGCTGGTAATAATGTTGGTAAGTATGCTGGTACGTGTAATCTGGTTGGAAATAAGGCTGGAAATGTTGCGGGTAATCTGGTGGGACCAGGTAGCAAGGATTACCGTTCACCAGGATTTCACTGACGGTCGGACCGTTATTGTAAGACAGTGTTGGTGCCGGCGCTGGCACATTGCTGGATTGAGATAGTCGAATCTTACATGGTTTAAACCCGACCTTTCTCCTTTTGCAGTTGCCATGATAAACAAAGTGTAAAAATGTGGGATCACACACCAATACCCTCTTCTATCTCCGGGAGGAGGGGCAATGTGAAAAAAACAATGATCGTTACTTAAGGTTTGCCTAACCGAACGCTTCAACCCACGACCGTCAGGTGAAACTTTGTAAAAATCATAGATTGAAATTAAATATTTATATATTTCTGATAAATTCGCCATCTTATCTGTTGCAGCATTAATTGCAGAACATATGAAAAATGCATAACTACAGTCAGGTTTTTTATACGTGTACGGTGTACACATGGTGTCCAATGTGCAGGGATAAGAATGTAGAAAAAAGCCCACAGCATTGTGTTTAGAGGTTTTTATTATGAAATGCCTACATTTGATAACGTCTTCAAGAACCAAGGTCGATTAACAATGTACCACTGTGGTACTGTACTGTAGACTTGGCTTTTATCTGTTTTTAAACACTTGCAAATTGACACAGTACTGTAGCACAGTACTGTACACATTACAATTCAGTCATTTCTGCCACCTGGTGGATACGCGAAGAATTGCACCCAAAGAAATCAGAATCCAGGTAATTCAAGCAAATCAACCACGGTAAACAAAGGTGTTACTGGTGTGATTGGAGGCATTCACTGCAGCGTTCACGGTAGAATAACATGTGAATGCTGCGTGGAATACAGCAGAGTTCACGAAAACGGCTCCTACACTTGGTGTTTCTCAAATTCAGACCCTAGTGATGTGCTCTGTCTGTATTGTTATAACACCACAGTTAGGTATTTAACAAATATACCATTAATTCCCTCTCCCCTCTTTCTCAACTTCAGCTAAAAACAATATTAGGGTCTGGATTGGATTTATGCTGACATGCTTAATGTGATGGTATTTGAAGATAACGCAATTGTGTACTACAATAATGTGATATTAAGCAACTGATTTTCAACCTTTTTTTGGTTAAGAAACCCTAAAATTAGATTGTCAAATTCTGGGGAACACCAACCCTCCAAGCCCCTTATGCTCTCTCCCTCACTCACCCCCTTACACTCTTCCCTCTGTCCCCCCTTACACTTCCTCTCTTGCCCCTCTCTCTTCTCCCCTTACAATCTCCGTCTCTCTCTTCTCCCCTTGCACTTTCCCCATCTATTATAAACATACACACACTCACTCCCCTCTCGTACACACACAGACCCCCCTCTTGCACATACACACTCCCTGCCTCTTATAAACACATGTACACATTCTCCACCCTGTCTTACACACACACACACACACTCTCCACCCTCTTAAACATACAGGGGGCTATGCACTAAGCTCAATGGCTTTGCGTTTTGATTTGACCAAAAAGCAGGTTCGTTAAAAAGTGAGGCCGGGGACGCGATGCACTAAGGCCTTGAGGCCATTTTTTAACATACCTGCTCAAAATAGTTCAAAACAGCCACAGCGTACGGTTTGCTTTTTTTTCCCCTTCTAGCATTCTGAACCTCTCTGTTCGCTAGCTGATAGAAAAAAAAGCTGCATGTAACATTTGCATGGAGATTTGCTATCTCCATGCAAGACTGTTACAGGCGATCGTACACTAAATAAAAACATTTTAATAATAGGGTACATGAGCAGGGGGTCTCCCGAGCTGAACCGCATTGGTTTCAGGGCCGAGGACCCCCTACTTCAGGAGATACAGGCCCCGTTATGGGGTGCCGGTATCCCCTGCAGTTTAAAGCTCCCGTGTCACGTGACCGGGTTATTTACATTCTGCACGGGATACCGGCACCTCATAAAGGGGCCTGTACCTCCTGAAGTAGGGGGTCCTCGGACCTGAAACCAATGCGGTTCAGCTCAGGAGACCCCCTGCACATCTACACTAGTATTAAAACACACATAACAATAAACAATAATTCATTACCGTAGCGACAATCCGCTATGGTAATGAAGCAGCATGAGCTGAACCGCATTGATTTCTGCCTCAGAGACCCCCTGCTTCGCGAGTTACAGGCCCTGGTATTGGGCATCGGGTGCCAGTGCCGCCGCCATCTTTATAGCATCCAAGACGCGACGTGGCCTCTATAAAGATGGCGTCAATCAGAATGGCTGTGCTTCAATTGCCTTTAAGATGACGTCATTAAAAGAAACATGGCCGGTCTCACGTGGTACCATAGCCAATCAGAGTGTGGGAACTCCATCCCATCTCTGATTGGCTCTAGTAGACCATGTGACAGAGGCTTGGGGGAGAATGGATGTGACGTCTTTGAAAGTCTGTCACATGGCCACACATACAAATGTGCAAAAGCACTAGTAGTCAAATAAGGCTAATAGAGCTTTTGCCCATTTGTGTTGAAATATAAATAAACACACAATAATATACAATTGACAATACAATACAATACATTACAATACACAGTATGTAATAAACCCAGTGATTGTCACTGTAGCAACATACAGATGCAGCGGACATTATTTTAACAAATCACACAGTGTATACCTCGGAATACCCATGTCATGGCGCGGGATTTCTTCCAACCATACCGCCTTAAGACGCGAGTGCAGGCGAGCGCATAAAATGGTATTTTAGTGCTCTGGTTTTTAAACACCTGAAATTGACACAGTAGCACAGTAGCACTGTACTGTACACATTACAATTCATTAATTTCATTGCACACAATCCATGAAATTCAAACAAAGCAACCGCGATAAACATGTGTGCCTGGATACAGCAGCGCACATGAAAACGGTGCCGTGATTTCTTAAAATAATGGCCGCTTCATCTGTAAGCCCTCAATGGGGGCAAAGATAACAACAATGGCGAAGTATGCACAATCTAAAAAAATAACATTTAAAAAATAAAATACACTACAATTAATGAAAAACAAATATTAGCCAAAAATGCATTAGTAGTAACCTCTAAAGTAATTAAGGGGTTAACCCCTCCCACAACCCTCCCAGGAGGCCAAACCACCATTCAGTGCCAACTACCCCCTTCACCCACCCCATCTACCCCCAACAAACCAAACCAGGTACTTTAGTTTAACACCTTCATTTCCTTAGCAGTTAACAACTAATTCAATGAAGCTAATTTTATTTTGATTACATAGGACTGAAGCAGGGGATCTCCGGAGCGGAACCACATTAATTTCATCCCTGTGTGTGCTTTGCTTCCCGAGATACAGACCCCGGTATCATTTAAACATGCAGGAGATACCAGCACCCTTATACCGTGGCTTGTAACTCAGGAAGTAGGGGGTCCCCGGTTCCGCTCTAGAGACCCCCTGCTTCAATAAGATGTAATTAAGATAAAAGCAGCATGATCACCTGTTAGAGATGTGCAGAGAGAGGAACTGTGTCTGTTTGCTCTCACTGCACAGCTCTTCCAAACTCATACAGCCCGATTGTATTAATACAGCGGGAGTCCTTTTGAGAAGCAGTTTTAATCCTGACCGGGAATTAGTCTGACTGTGAGGAATCCTTGAGCAGGCAGTGGTAAGGCAGTTTTGAACTGATGTTTCCTGGCTGCATACTCAACAATAGGTCTCGCTGCATCTGTAATTAGCATGAGGATAACCATTGACCTAAAGGAAAATAACAGAAATTACTGTTATAGGCTACACCCCATTATGATCCCTGATTTAACATTGCAAGCTGATTCACAGCTGGTCTTTCTCCCAGCAAATGGGTGAGCGTGCTGGAACAGCCTCACTTGACCTCAACGTGTTTCACAACAGCATGCTTCATCAGACCCCCTGAGACAAGGAAGTGGCAGCGGAGGATCCACTCTACCAAGTGAAATTGCAGTCTGGACAGTTACATCAGCGCCATCCTTGGAATCCCGCTTTTCCAGTTTTATGGACAGTGTGCCCCCCCCCGACCGCCCCCACTGTGATACATTTTTTTATTTTGTTGGTCCATATTGTCATCTGCATAAAGATGCAGCGGCCGTTATTTGAACATTTACCTGGGTACACGTTGCGTTATGCCGCATGTAGGTTGGAGATATATTCACTAGTTTTGCCGGGGCAGAGTAATGGCCCATCGGATTAACACAGCAGGGGTCCATGCTGTGTTTGTCCTACCGGGGTCTGCCTGTCTGTAAGAGACGCGCAGTAAGAGATAGGCTGAATCAGTCACTCTACCTGTGCGCCTCTCACAAGCGATCGCAGGGGATTTATTTAATTTTAAACATTACAATAATGTAGCAGGGGGTGTCTGGAACATAACCGCATTGATTTCAGGTCCGGAGACCCCTGCTTTTCGAGATACAAGCCCGTTATGGGGTGACAGTATCCCCGATGCATGAAAATCCCTCACGTCACGTGATCGGGACATTTCCATGCATAGGAGATACCGGTATATGAGAAGCGTGCAGTTAGAGTGACTGATTCAGCCTATCTCTTACTGCGCGTCTGTTACAGAAAGGCAGACTCCGGTTGCTAAAGTTAGATGACAAATGCTTTATCCTATATCCGTACTTACAGTATATTGATCCAGAGGAAGGCAAGCAAAAAACCCCAATGAAATATCATCCAATAATATCTCCTAAGGGGAGAAATAAATTCCTTCCGGACTCCAAGAATTGGCAATCAGATTACTCTCTGGATCAACTTACAAATTAAATGTTCACATGTTTACTTATTTGGTATATCCCTGTATACCTTTCCTTTCTAAAAAGATGTCCAACCTTTTTTGAAAACATCTATTGTATCTGCCATCACAGTCTCCATGGGTAATGAATTCCACATTTTAACTGCCCTTACTGTAAAAAATCCTTTCCTTTTTTGCTGGTGAAATCTCCTTTCCTCCAACCTTATGGGATGACCCTGTGTCCTTTGTACTGCCCTTGGGATGAATAGTTATTTTGAAAGCTCCCTGTACTGTCCCTGAATATATTTGGATATAGTTATCATATCCCCACTTAGACACCTCTTTTCTAATATAAATACATTTAGTTTAGCAAGCCTCTTCTCATAAATTAGATTGTCCACCCCCTTTATTAATTTGGTGGCTCTTCTCTGCACTCTCTCTAGTTCCATAATGTCTTTTCCAAGGAGTGGTGCCCAAAATTGTACTCCATATTTAAGGGGTGGTCTTACTAATGCTTAATCAGCCCAGTACTTGCTGTGACGGCCGTGGAGCAGATGCTGTTGCTGTGAATATCTTGTCTGACCCTATGACCCAGGGTGGTCTGAATGCTCACAAACAAAGGCACTTATGTAAGTGGAATACTTTGTGTTTTTAACATTAAAAACAGTACTATACTATTTTGCTTTCCCCTTTTTTTGTATATGGATTTCCCCCCCTCTATATGGATCTGGAGTACCTGTCTGGAGACATAAGTTGGTAACTTTAAACAACCACAACGCTTTCAATTCACGTTAAACACGTGAGTGCAAATTTCATAGATCTTCCAGCATTGAAGCTATTTTGTTGGAGTAGACAATATTGCACTATTTTCTGTTTTCACTTTCTTTTACATGTCCTGATGTGATTTGCGCACCTGTTTCTCGTTCGTTTGCTGATTGAATTTGGTTTGAATTCTACGTCAGGAGCTGCACTCATTAAGGATAGTATATCATCTGTGTTACCTTTGATTTACAGTATTTGTGATATTATTTGCGCTTGTTTTTTCTTTTCCCTATTGCACGTTTAATGCAAGATAAGATCTTGTTTGCCTTTACAGCAACTGCATGACTTTGGACACTATTGTTAAGCCTGCTCTCTACAAGCACTCCTAAATCCTTCTTCATCAAGAATTTTCCTAATTTATCCCCATTTAATTTGTAAGTCAGCTGTTTATTCTTATTTCCCAAATGCATAACCGTACATGTATCTGTATTAAACTTCATCTTCCATTTACAGTACCTGCCAAAGTTTCCAGTCTCTCCAAGTCCCTCTGGAGAGAAATTACATCCTGCTCTGATTCTCCTACCTTACACAATTTAGTGTAATCTGCAAAGATGGAGCCTTTGCTCTCAAGGTCATTAATAAACAAGTTAAACAGCAGGGGTCCCAGTACCGTTCCCTATGGTATTCCACTCACAACTTTAGCCCAACCTGAAAAAGTTCCATTTATGACAACTCTCTGTTGTCTATCTTTTAACCAGCTTTCAATCCAGGTGCATATATTTTTTACAATTTGCTTTATTTTGTACACTTACCTCATGTGTGGAACTGTATCAAAACCCTTTACAAAATCTAACTAGACCATTACCAATAAACTGCAAACTGCAAAGGAACTCATAAGGTTAGTTCATATCCTTTATAAATCCATGCTGACTATTACTAATAATTTTGTTTCCATTAGGTATTTCTGAATATTATTCTGAATTAAACCTTCAAGTAGCTTCCCCATAATTGATGTCAGGCTTACAGGTCTGTAATTCCCAGTTTTGATCTAGCTCCCTTTTTAAATACAGGCACCACATATGCTTTACACCAATTATGTGGTATTGAAACTGTGAAAATGGAGTCCTTTAATATTAAATCTAATGGTTTGGCTATTGCTGACCTTAACTCCTTAAGAACTCTTGGATGTCCAGATGCAGCCACCTGTATTCGACCACATCTCGTTCCAAAGTTACGGCCATTTCGCCAACTATTGCATGAGATGGGTCGCAGCAGACAAATGACCCATCAGATTAACACAGCAGGGATCCCTGCTGTGTGAATTCTATTGGGTTCTACCTGTCTGTAAGAGACATGCAGTCAGAGACAGACTGAATCAGTCACTTTACCTGCGCACCTCTAACAGGTGATCATGTGGGGTTTATTTTATTGTCATGTGCTGGTTAACTGCTGGTTCACAGTAGCTATGAGGTTCCGTCGTTGTTAGTGGAGAATACAGGACAGGCTTTTGGGGTGATAGCTGGTTCTTTCTCACAGGTGCAGAGCCTCCATCTCTTGCAGGCTCCAGGAGAGAGGGAGACAATCCCTGCAGGAGAACCCTTTGATACTCACTTGATAGATTGCAGTCTCAGGCAGGAGTATATTTTATAAAACAGAACTGCTTTATTCTCTACTAACAGGGTATCAGCATACAACTGTACAACTCTCTTGTCCTTCCTCCGGATGGTCCCTTGACTCAACCCTGGGACTTGATGCCTCCAGAGTCTATCCTGATCTCTTCCCTCATCCCCTGTGGGATGAGGGGTAGTTGGCCCACTCTCCTAAGGGAGGGGATGGAAGGTTGTCAGAGCCCTGACTTCACCCTCCCAGCACTAACTAAATTTGACTGTACAGCTCCCTTAGTACACAGGAGGAGGATCCAAGGTCGGAGCCCCCGATTGGGCAGTGCACAGGCCTTAGCCCCCCCCCCCCCTGTCACTCAAGGAAGCTGTTTACTGCAGGGGAAAACCCGGATTGGGCCTAACACTGCCTGCACTGATACCAGGGCTTACATGTTAGGCAGGGCAGATTAGTAGCCAAAACCAAGACATTGCTACACTTTGTGGAGAATCCAACGTCCCTGCTTGGAACCTAAATTTGTGTACCATCCTTCAGCTTGAATAACCTGGAACAAATACATAATTACATTATAACATTTTATAGCACACAGTTGATATCATATGCATAACAGTGAGGCCTTACAGATCCCTCCCTTTAAGATGGAGAATTCTTATCCCTCTAATAATAGTGATAAGGGAGCAAGGAATCGGGGAGCACGTCCTTTGCGACATGTTCCCTCAATACCTATCATCACTCAGACCTCCATTCTGGCACCAGAGCGTGCATGCACGCACAGCTCTTATAGAGTGCCATGGAGCTTAGCTTTGCCCCCTCTCGTGCGCGGCGTGCACACGTGATGCCGCGCACCGCTCCCCAGCTACGTGTCAAGCATTCATCCAGCCCACTTGTCTCCTGCAGCCAATCCTTGCCTCCGCGGAGGCCGCGCCTCCACTCCGCCTCCCCTGCTATTGGTTACTGTGTGCTACATATACCCTGCAGTTCCCTTCCTGCTTTGCTGCGCATAAATCATTGTAGCCTTGAGCTCCTGCTTCTGTTGTGCCTTGCTCCTTGTCTTTGTGTTCCTTCCTGCAGTTTGATTCTACGTGTGCCGACCCGGCTTGACTTCTGAACCCCTCTGGATATTGACCCCGGCTTACCCTCGACTCTGCGGACCTCTCCAACCCAGACCACGGCTATACGGACTTCCACGATTCTGACCTCTCCAATCCCAGACCCCGGCTTGATGAACTTTGACAATTCTGACCTCTTCATCCCAAGACCTTGGCAAGAATTAGGACTAACCCACTCTCTCCAACCCAGACCCGGCTACGTTGACAATCCACCTGCCAGGCACCCTTCCGCTGCTGTGGGTGCATGGTTCTATACTTCCCCACCTCAGTACCAGGTCTTGCTGGTGGGCAGCCCAAGTGTTACAAAGGGTCAGACTTTTTAACTAACTTGCTCTCATGATCAGAAACTGTGACCGAGTACACCCCCTTGGGGCCCCACTCAGGTACAATTACCATATAGATGTCTCTGCCCACTTTCCAGTACTGAGAAGGCTTAACTACCTTTTGTTTGTTGTTCCTGGCACAGGGTGGCAACAGTCTTAGGCCTGGAAATGTCTCTGGGGAGATCAGTATTAATAGTAGGCCCACCACGGCCAATTACTGCTAGCACCTGCTGCTTATCAGGATCCGCAATGGTCTTATGCCCTCGGCCCTTATCTTGCATGTGGTGCCTCTGTTACAAAGAGTACGTTGGGGCTTCACTCACCAGAGCGTGCATGACAGTGTCCTCTTCTGCCCCGGCAGTCGCTTCTAGGATGACGTCATCTGGTCGCACCGGAAGGGTGTTGTCTTCCTCCGATTTGAATCCAGACATCCACCCCGAATGCCCAGCTGTATCATACCTGAGGGACCATATGCAGGAGTGTTCCTTCTTTCTATGGTGAGCGGTGCCTGGTAACATATGCCTGAGTGCATGACATGCCTGTTTTTTCCTAACCTGATGTACGCAGATATTTATTCTTTTATGTAATATACATTTTTTTAAAGTACTTCACTATTGCGTTTGCGCTGTTTTTTCTGTTTCACTGTTTGAGAGACTGCCTCCGCCTGAGAGTGCGTTCTTGTATGAAGGTTTAACCCCTCAGGAAAGACTGATTCATAAAGAACTCCTTACTAAATCTCAGCAATTTAAAGAGGAAAGAAAGTCTCAACAGGCCCTGCTCTCCCAACGGCACCTTGTTTTTTCCACCTCAGATCGAAAGACTCTAGATCAGATTCTAGATGCCGCCCGTGAGTTGTATGAAGATTTTGACCTAATCATACAGTAAGTGAGCGGGACCCTCTTCTCGCTGCATACGCACTTTCTAATCACAATTTATTTTCTGCCAACCCTGTTACTAAACCCGTGGGGGTACCACCCCCTCCTAAGAATGGTCAAACCATCTCCCTGTCGCTGCCCGCTAAGGAAGAAGCTGCCACGGTCCCTAGTCCTGAGTTAACCTCCCAGTATTCTGTCCCCGAGGCTATTCCTGTCTCAACCCCTGCTAGTCAGGCCTATGAGTCCCCCACTGTAAATCCCTGCATTCCCCAGGTCAGCGTGTCTTCCCTAGCACCAGAGAATGAACCCTGTTTGCCCTCACTTTCTAACTCAGAATTTCTAAGCTCTGTCCCGAGGTTATTTCTGTTCTAACCCCTGGTAGTCTGCTGTGTCAGGTCCCCATTGTTAACACTTGTATTCCGCAGACTAATGTTATGTCCCTAGGGTCAGAGGCTGAACCCCCTATGACCTCACTTTCCGTGGCTAACTTCTCTTTTTTGACTTTCAGGCACAGCCTGACTTAACCCTTGTGAGTTCTCCACCCCCAAGTCTGACAGCAGATTTTGCACTTAATGCCTTCCCCAAAGTTCTAGTTGCTGAGACCTTGGAGACTCATTTCTGTAACCCCCCTGGCTCAGCTAAAGTTCCCGCTGCCGCGCCTCCTGAAACTTTTACTAAACAGCTGGTCCCAGTTAAGAGTATTGTTCATGAGTCTGTTTCAGCCTTAAGCTTGTTCACAGAATTCCCTCTCCCAGGTATTTCTCCTACCCCTTCTGTTACTCAGAGAGCTGAAATCCCTGCTTCAGAGTATAGCTCTCTTTTCGTGGATTCTGCCTTTGTGGCTGATTTCCTAGACACTTCTCCACAAGTAACCACTTCTGAGATCAGCGTATCTGTTGTTGCTCCCTTAGTTCAAGTACAGTCAGGTCCCTCCTTTTTGGAGGATCAGGTTTTCAAATCTAAAACTCCCTCTACCCCTGATTTTGTAAACCTGCAGTCCCCTCTCACTGTAGTTAAAAGTACTCCAGCAGCCACCGAGTTAAGCCCTGCCGCTACTAAATCTTCTGTTGTAGAAGCAGCCTTCCCTAGCTCACTTCCGTTTGCCCTATCTGTTATGCCTGTTCCTAATGCTTTTCCTCCTCTGTCTCAGTGTTGCTATTCCTGTCCTTGACTCTAAGTCTGCCTCCTTGGAACCTGTGACAGCTATTAGCCCCCTTCTACGGCCCCTCAGGCTATCACTTCAGAGATAAGCTTATCTGCCCCTGATCCCTTACTACGCTCTGAGTCTCCCCTTACGGCTTCTAAGGTCTCCCCAGAACTTCCTGTGTTAAACCCTTGCCTTCTTTCTAACTCCTGAGGTAGAGCCTGACTGCCTGCCCTTCACCTCTGCTGTAGTCTGTGAGATGCCTACCACCTTTGCTAAAATTCCTGTTTTGCAAGGTATTTCTCCTATTAAGTCTGTGATACCTGCAACTCGTTTAATTGATCCCAAGACCCCTGTCACTGAGTCTCCCATGGAGTCTGATGCCCTCACTATGGATTCTCAGGGACCCAATTCTGAAACAAGCACAATGTTCTCTGATCTTATTACAGTAGCTAGTTCAGTTCCTGCTGGTTCTCAATCACCCACTTCAGTGACAAGCAAGATGTCCCTTGTTTCTATTGGAAAGTCTACCCCAGTTTCTTTCACGGATCATGCCACAGCTCCTGGGATGATTAAAAATGACTTAAAGCTCCTCACGGCTGGGAATAGCCTTTTTCGTTCTAATCTCCCTATAACTCCACGCTTAGCCTTAAAGTCTGGGATGTCCACTCCTCTAATAATACTGTTTCACGCTGATTCGCCCACAGTATTCGGGGTATCCACTACTGACTGCAGGTCTACTACCACAAACTCAGGGGTATCGCATTTGGAACTTTCAGTAATACCCGCTGTGTCCTTTTTTTCAAAAAACCCTGTTTTTAAGATGGACTTATATTTCCCTGTGTCTTCCACAACACTTGGGGTACATACTATTGACTGTTCAACTCCTGTTGCAAAACATGGGGTACCTCTCAGGAAGGTTTATGTAGCTACTGATGCTAAGGACCCTGTGTTTAAAACAGTCATATTCCGCATTGCTTCTCCCACAGTATCATGCAAGACCCTCTTACCTGGGACCTCCACGGCTAACTCAAGTTCATGTTCTCCGTTTGCTTTCTCTCTGTTGGAGGTACCCAGCTTTAACCCCAAGACTTCTATTCCTAAAGCTGTTGCACCACTTACCTGGCTTCCTGCTTTATCGGATAAGATCTGTTTTCTTACCTTTCAAACAGAGTCTTTACTCGCAGGTTTCTGTGCGGTGTCTAAAGTGCCCTTTCTGGATTTCATTTCGTCATTCTCTAAGACGAAGACACCAATACTGGACCTCGTTGCTTTACCTGAGATGTCCGTCCCTGTTCTCGATGGCCCCACTATGGGTATGGACATGCTGTACCCTACTGTCTCCTTGATACTTATTATGCCCTTCTCCAAGGCCATAACTTCGGATTTGATTCTCTCTAATTTTCAGAGGCCAAAAGAGGCGGATCCTTCTTCAACTGCCTGTACCACAACCAAGAATTACGTAAACACTGCTACTGGCTCTCTCGAATTGCTTGGGATTGCAAGCCTGGTTCGTATCAAGACTTCTGCTTCAATATCTTGCAGTGAACCCGCCCGCCCAATACCCTCGCTAACCACCACCCAGAATTCCTTGGAAGCTAAAGACTCTTGCAATTTCTTACGTGCCTATTCCACCAAAGCCATTGTCAGCCCTGAAGTCCCCAATGTCATTCATGTCCGACTATCTGTGTCCTGTGTCCCGTACTCTTGGACTATTACTATGCACCGGACACCTGACTGCTGCCCTTCTGATGTCCCTATTCCAGATTCCCCTGTCCTTTCTCAGCTTTGGATTTCCAAGTCCCCTGGTCCCACTACCCATGTGCCGAAAACCGCAGTGCCACCGCTCTCCTTTGTGGCACTCGACAATGTACTCCTGGATTTTGGACCTAATTCTCACCTGAGACATTTCAGGAACAACTCAATATCTCCCAGACCTATGAATGTTCCTGTCCACCCAGGCTTCCCACCCAGAGGTAGGGGTACTGTAAGGAATCCCAACAAACCATGGGCTTTCAACGCCACCTCTCGCCTAAGGAAGTTTAGGAACAACTCCATATCCCCCAGATCTGTGAATGATCATGTTCGTCCTGAGGTCTTACCTGAAGGGGGGTACTGTAAGGAATCCACTCCTGGCTTTGATTATAGCCTTGCAGACCTCTGCAGTTACAAAGGCTTCCTCTGACAATCAATGGCACATGTGCTGCCTCATTGCAGCTTCAGCCCTGTGCTCCGTCATTGAAGGAATGCTCACACACCTCATCCCTGTGATTGGATCTCCACCCTTCATATGCTGGGCTTTGGCACTGAGTCAGTGCCAAGCATAATCCTTCTCTGGACGTTACTGTCTCTGCCACAAGCCGCCTGGCTTGTCTCCTGGTGTACTAACCTCTCTAATTATCGTTAGTAGTTCCTGAGTTCCTGAGACCTGCTGCTAATCTTCATGCAGAGGCCTGTGTTTCCTGAGTATCCTGAGGCCTGCTGCTACGCTCCACGCAGAGGCCTGTTCCTGACTCTTGTGCTGAAGCGTTGGTTAGCCAGCACTGTTCCTGGTACCTGCTGCATTCTCCCCTAGCAGAGGTTACCATTCGTTTCCTGAGGCCCGCTGCTATTGTCCACGCAGAGGCCTGCATTGGACTTCTGCTGAAGCGGGGAACTCCTGTCTACCTGTTGCCGAACTCCTGCTTGAATAACGACGATGCTGCCTTCTCCAATCCTGACCCTGCTATGTACGACTATGAACTGCGCACTCCGGATCAGTCTGCACGGATTATGGTCGGTGATATTATAACCCCACCTCAGCCCCGCGGTCCGGTCCTAGTTTGTGGCGAGCACAATAGTAACAATACAGAAGCACATTGGATTCAACCCATGTGCTCAATAATATATTAGCGCACCCGCACATTACCCTTATTTAATGTGCATGTGCGCTACGTCACATACAAGTTAAAATAACATATAAATAGCACTTTCATAACAATCAATACTCATATCCCAGAACTACTGTACTGTAGGTTAGGTAAGCAATATGTCCCTGTCAGCAGATATTGATCCTTATATATCCAGACTGGCAGGATTAGGATGGTGAGGTTCACTGGTAAGTAACTTGATCTGCTTATAAATATACATACTGTAGCTCATAACTATGTAAAATAATTTGGTGAAATGTATTATCGCATATCCACCTCTGAAAAAAATGGGATCTGGAATAACATCCTGAAGTCCATCAACATTTTAGGCCATGCTGTTAGAACAACTGCATTTTGGTATTTTTGACTTTTGGTGTTCTTTCATTGTTGCAGTGTTATGTAGAATTTTTATTTTATTTACTGTATAAATATAGATTCGTATTTTGTTGCTTTCTGTAAAACAGAATTAATGTGTCCGATTTTTGGGGAGGTTGGGTACACACAGAAATAAATTCTTAATTGATTTCATTAAGCTTTCCATGAATTTAATACTGTAAGAATTACAGTACAGTAAAGTTGGGGGAGGGAAAGCCAAGAAAGAAGGTACATACAGTACATAACACGTGTTCTGTTTATTAGACATTATTTTTCTCTTTGCATCCTTTTTATAGGAAGATACTGTATAACAGTCTAAACATTGGTGTATATGATGCCTATCCAAAAAGTTGCTAGAGTCATTAGTTATGTTCGGATGGGGAAACACTGCCTTATTGATTGTTAACTAGTGAGATCTTTCTTTAATTCTATTATAACCAGATGTTACACCTAATGTGAAGTTATCTGAAGGGTTTGGATGTGAGTAACTTCAAGTTTAGCAATGAGTTTACTAATGTTATGTTAAATCACTGCATTAAGTATAACGGAGGTCAATGGAGCTCTGAGGATTTGCGTTGTTAGAGGCAACACCTCTTTTGCAAATTATTAGCACTAACATCCATTATACAGTAGTAATGCAAGGGTTTGTTATGGCTGAAAACAGCACTTAGCACATGGTTATTGAGCTTTGAAGATCTCCATTAGCACTTAACGAGACGTTAACTGATGTTAACATCTCGTTAAGTCAATAACTGAGTTTTCTGAATCTACTTCTGAGAACGCTTCCCGCTGCTGCGCTTTCCTTGAACTATGGAAAAAATATGGAAATGTACTTTTGTGCTGCTGTCCTGAGGAAATAAATGAAGCTAAATATGTATGGAGAAATACACAGTATATGTTTTAAAAAAAGTAATAATACTTTTAAAATATTTAATAGAATGAAAACACAAAATCTTCACAAGTAGGATCAAAGTAAAAATTGTTATCTTTCCCATTTATTCTTTCATTGTTTTTCATCCTTTACTTCCTTTTTTTATTTTTATGACAATGAAAAGGTTATACTAACTGTATGGATACTTAATAATATTGCAGTTCAGTTAAACACACAACAGTACTATAATTGAATGGCTATGTGGAATTTCAGCATGTACAATAGAACTATTTTAATTCAATTTTATGAATTCAGGAAGGAAAACGTGAGCCATATGAATTCATGTGTGAATTGGACTTCAGTGGGAAAAAAAAACTATTCTGAGCAATCACCTAGAGCTGCTCTTGAGTAGAAATACATGATTTAAGTAACTTTTGTGAGTAAATATCAAAGTTAATATATACAGTAGATTTTTTTTCATGTTTACCGATTTCTATATTCAAAACGGAACAATATCTAATTGCATTTTGAGATCTAATTGTCAGTCAATGTGAGATTAAGTTTCTAATGCCATGATCAATTTTTTTACCTTACTGTTATGACTGACTTTGTCAAAATTAAATTCTCCTTAGAATACAGTAAATTAGCTTTCATTATAACTAGTTGACATTAGGTCTGTGACCAGTGATCAAAATGACAAATAATAATATTACTCGAACATGTTTACAAATGATTTTCATGGCTCCTTTTAACACTAAGAGACTAACATATGGTCTATAGTTCCTGTTTGTGAAAATGTCTATCTGATTAGGCAGCACTTTTGTAATAACCCTGTTTGCAGTGAACATATGTTGTTGAAAAAAATGCTGTCAAGCAGGAAAGCTAGCCTAACCTCATTTATCTCTGTCACCTTTATTACACATATTTTCTTATTCAGCAAGAACAAATTGTTGAGCTAGAAGTGTATAATTTTACATGATATTTTAATACATACTGTATGCTTTTTTTTATTCAAGCTTGCATTCTATAACGCATTTACTCAACTAAGTCCATTATGTAGAGACCAATTCCCATTTCAAAATGTCCTTCTAAATATAACAATAACTTGGTTCTACAAATAAAAACAAAATTTTACATACAGTATAACAATTTTCTCCTAAACAAGAAACAAAAAATATATGTTGTGTCAATTAGTATCCGCTGCACAAGTTCTGGATGGAACTTGTTTTCTTGTTAATAAAAGGAAAACTACATCAGTAATACAGTAGGTCCAGATTTTGATACATCTCATTATAATATACATTTTCTATGGAATGTTAGTGGAGACCTCTGAAAACCAGCACACCAATCACCACTCAAACATTGCAACTTTGTAGTCTGCAAACAATTTCCCACATTTCTACTGCTTCTACATGGGATGTTGAACTCAACCCAGGGCCTCCCTTCTCTAAATTAAAAAAAAAGGGCAATCTGTCACTCATATAATTATTTGAAGACTGCTGCCCAAATTGGATGAATTAAAGGCATGGTGCCTTTTGCACAAGCCTTGAGCCATCATTTTAAGCAAAACATAGTTAACTCCTAAAACACTTAATGCATCTATTTCCATTCTGGGATACTCCATTTTTAAGAACGATTGGTCAAAGAGAGGGGGAAGGATGTTATTTTATATTGAAGACTCCATACAATTCATTCTGCTAAATTGCCCCCTAACCCAGCCTCTTTAGAAATCCTAGTTTGTAAAATGTGCCTCCCCTTGTCTAAGCTTATTGTTATTGCTGGCATCTGCCACCCCCCAAAAGTCCCACTACACTCCCTCATTGATATCACTCACTTTCTTGGCAGAATTTCCTCTGAATGTGAAGCGTTAGTTCTTAGTGATTTTAGCCTCAATTGGCTTGACCTTTAAAACAATAAAATCTGGACTCAATTCAAGTCATTAAATGTAACCCAACTTATTTCACAATCCACACAGACAAATCAAAAACCTGGCAACCATCCCTTGTTAGATTGTATCATATCCTCTTGCCCCAATAGAATTCAATCCTACCTGACATTTTCAGTGACCATATAATAGTGTATTGTGTAAGGAAAATCAAACCACCCAAGTCAATCCCTAAGTAACTAGCACTACCAAGGATCTTAATAATTACTGATTGCCTGCGCAATATATGCACAAGGCAAATAAGACTAACAAAAGCCCAATATTACACAGACAATCTTGATCAAAATACATCAAATCCAGCAAACTTCTGGAAGGTCATCAACAATATATTCTAGCCTTCTAACCATGAAAAACCATCTATTATCAAAAAGGATGATACTTCTCTTGACAAATCCCATTCACATTGCAAACACATTCACTGAATACTTTGTGGGGTGTGCTACTTCCCTGCTATCAAAGCACAACCCTAAATACATTCATGAAGACCAACTTGTGAGAACCCCTATATCTCCACCCTCTCCCAAAAGTTTTAACATTTTCAATTTGTCCCAGTATCTGAAGAGATATCATAAGCCCCCCTAACATTCAAATTAAACAGCCAATGTGGGCCTGACCTACTGCAATCAAAGTTCTTATGACTTAGGGCCTCATGCAGTAAAGGCCGGAAAAAAAATCACCAGGATTTTTAAATTGCCATTTTTTGGCAGCATTGCTATCACGGTATGCAGAAAGGCCCGAATATCAGTGATAACAACATTTTCAGAAATGGCGAGTAGCCAGCGGTGAGATGATTGTCTTCCTGAGAACTAGGAAATGGTGTGGTGTGTTTGCCACTGTTATCGTGGCGTTGGGCGATCATCTCACGAGACAAACACTTTCTTGATTGAGTGGCCTATTTTAAGGCTGCATTTATTTCTAAATTTTCTCTGTGTTGTTGGGAGAGAGAGAGTGAGACAGACAGAGCAAGGCATTTTGAGGATTTGTGATTGCTACAGTTTGTGTGTTTTTTGATTGATTTGTCGTGTGTTGTTTTGTTTAAACATTTTTGTTATTGTCAGTTTGAAAGTGTTTAGTGAGTGTTCCGTTTAATTTCTTTATCTGTTATTTGAGAATGCTAGAGTTATGTACGGGAGGTGTGGGAGTCAGAGGAGTGATGGTGGGGTGACTGGTGGTGCTGAGGTGAGTGGTGGCCATATGAGTAGGCGTGTGAGTGCACATGTGAGTCAAGGGAGTGTGAGTGCTGTTAGTGGTGTGAGTGCTGTTGGTGGGGTGACTGGTGGTGGTGGGGTGACTGGTGGTGGTGGGTTGACTGGTGATAGAGGGGTCAATAGTGGTGGTGGAGTGACTGGTTGTGGTGGGTTAACTGGTGGTGGTGGGGTGACTGGCAGTGGTGTTGTTGGTGGTGATGTTGGTGTTGTTGGTGGCGTTGTTGGTGGCTATGGTGGTAGTGACCTGCAGTCTATTCCATTGAAAGAAAAGGGGAATCCAGCCAGCAGCAAACGAGCTCAGAGGTTGCAGTTGCACATAAGAAGCGTGTCGAAAAGAAAATAAATATTTGTTTCAATGAGGAAGAAAACCGAGTACTTGTGACTGGTATTTTGGAGAATTATGACTGGCTCTATGGGAATTTAGTAGGTACAGTAAGAAAATCATTGCCATTGACTGTAAACAAGTTTCTGCTCATCTATGTTGTAATATTTTGTAATTCACATAGAACGGACATTTACATATATAAGTCATTGTTTATTTATACACACCTTATCATTGAGTGTTTACAACGAGGATATGAATCGATCAATTTTTCGATTGTATGTACATTTTATATATTCTCAAGCATCAATAGCTTTGTATGTATCCACATTTTTTGGATTCTTCATGTGCCACACATATGTTAGCTCAGACACCATGTTAAAGAAATGTTACAAGAGTTCTCACATTTGTTTGTAATTCATTATGTGGCCCAGTTCCCCCTTGGGCTTTCCTTAGTCCCCCTCACCTCTGCTCATCTCCGCTGAGAATGGGAGCGCTGCGGGTAACGCGGGTGCCGGCGTGGGTGTGCATGCACCTCCGATGAGGCTGGGGAGAGTATGAGGGCTGCCGGAGTGGCGAGCGCCTTGCCAGAGCTCCGACAGAAGCAAGTACTCAGGACGCCGACATCTTGCCTTTGCGCACGCATGCGCAATGTTTTCCTCTAGTGCGGCGGCCATTACAAAAAGTGCGCATGCGCAGAAGAACGCACAAGCGTCGGCCAATAGGGAAAAGCTATCTGCGGGGACAATATGTCCCATGAGCCTCTAGGGTAGTAGTCACGTGGCACGAACTAGCAATAAGGATGCTGCAATTGATTTTAAGGGAGAGACGCAGTTTGGCGCAAGGGAGCTTGCACTGACAGTTATGACAGTTGTCAGTTAGTCAGTTTGGCAGTTAGTCAGTGAGTCAGTTAGTGAGTATGGAGCCAGGGCAGAAAAGGGGAAGAGAGGGTCTGAGTGTCAGTGGCACTCAGACTAGGCCAAAGAATCCCCATAGGTCTCAGATAGGCCCCACTTGTAGCTTGTGGCTGCTGAAGGGAAAACCCCTTAGATAGGGACGCTTACACATTTTTTTCTATAGTGTCAGGGACTAGACGCTGTGCGGTGATCAAGGTCTGTGTTCTGGGACCAGACCACCGCGGTGATATCAAAGGCACTTAAAGGTGAGATTCTCCTACCGGAGTCCACCCAACGCAGTGGCGGACGCCATCGTGGAGGGCCACATCGCTGGATCAGACAGATCCTCATTTCAAAGTCATCCGCACTGAGTACTGGAGTACTCGGCAGGTACCTCAACAAGTGCACCAATAGTTCACGGGATTGCGCTACTCCCTACAATTTTGGGTGGGCTGGACACTGGGAAAGGGACATCATGGTATTGGTGCCTAGCACCCGATATACTTTGGGACACTCACTGGTGTACTAGGCGGGGTGTTCATTATACTGGGAGGTGGTGTTATGTTAAATGTGTTATTAGTAAAGGTTGTTATTATATACTGTGTGTGCTAACTATTGCTATTGGTTCCTATGAGGGGCTTCTTTCACTATGCCGGGATCCCTCGCAGGTGGAGGCGCTGCACCAAGACGATAATTATACCACCCCAGGCTCCCTGTGGAGGAGGCTTGGGTCCTCTGTGAGCCAATAGGTAACAGCAGTACCTGTAGTTTCTTTATTTAGGGGGAAAGAGGGTTACACTTATGAAATTTAAGCTATTTACATGAACAACGTTGTTTTCTTATATTTTAAGGCAGGAGCAGTTCACTTGTTAAAAAGTATTTGTGGGAAAACATTAGAGTGTCTGTGTCTGCGTGTGGAAATCAGGTCAGAACTCATAATAACTGCCGCAAAAGGTTTGATGACATTAAAAGAAAGTTGAAGGCGAAATTGCAAAGTGCACATTTGCATGCTTCAGGCACTGATGGAGGGCCTCAGGACCCCACTCTAATGTTAACTCTGTTGGAGGAGCAGCTCAGGGAATTGTTTTTGCCTGTAATGCTTGAAGGCTTGCCTGGTAATAGGGATATCGTGGTGTACGATCACCCATTTCCCCAAGGTCAGTACTTTTACAGGAGTACCCGTTTTGTATAGAAATGTTCAAGCTAGTTGTTACAAACTACAAATACATTGCAACATAGTTTATTGTATTATAATTACATGAATGTATATAGTATGTGAATATAATAATACTTAAAACATGCTGTTTATGTAGACTCTTAAAATCAACTGTATTACACACCCCTTCATACATATCTGCATACACATAGTATGTTTTAGTATTCACATACTATATATCCTAATAATATATTAGCATTTACTATAAATTTGAGATGTTGCATATACAGATGCTGCTCACAATTTAAATAACATATACAAATAGTATAATTAATTATATAGTCTTAAATACTCACACTTCAGATACTCTAAGGTTTACATTTTTGACATTATTAACAACTGTTTTCTCTGAACTTTATATAGTGGCCCCTGCATCTCCAGGCGGCCAACAGGGGACAACACCTGCATCTTCAGTGTCATCACCAGTAAGGGAAGGTGAGGCCATCACTTTTGGACAATATTATATGTAAATTAATATGTCACAACTACATATTCATGAACATAGGACACTTGCAGATGTGAGTGTCATCAGCATAGTAAGTTAATACAACGTGTCTAATGTTGCAGTCACATAAATGTACTTAGTGAGTTGTACAATCAACAGCATGACTTATGATATAACACCAATATTTCATGCTGTAAACATTCACACTAAATAGATAAGGTTTAAATGTTGGTAAATGAGTACACCTCAATTTTATTTCCACAAATATTTATTATGAATAATGTCAACATTGAATGTGTTAGACAATTAAATCAACTCACATAGTTACCGCAAATGATGTTAAGGATATGTTTCATGTGACAATAAATTTATGTTGTCCTCTTTTTTTGCTAAACAGATATTCAATCTCCTAGACACATGTCTGGAATTCAGGATTCCCCGATTTACGATTTAGTTATTGATGTAGAGAGTCCAGTATTATCACATCAACCACCTGCTAGTGCACATCATGATACATCCCAAGATGACAGTTTGTCCGCAATTCAAGAATCTGAAGCTCGGTTATTGCAAAACCAAAATGTACGGCATCAACAACTAATGGGTGTCCTGAAAGAATGGTATCAGAAATAACATATATTAAACAAATATTACTACAGAATACAACACAGTTTGAAATTCTAAATATTTCTCTCAAATCTATAGCTGAAAGTGTAGTCAAACGAAATGAGATTAGTAGCTTAGCAAGAGCCCCGGAAGTCCACTTTCCTGCCTCAGAGGTTGGTTCTTTATATTGTCCTGTGTTTTCACCTGAACAATTACGTTCTCCAACTGTCAGTGAACCTTGCTTCCACTGCAGCAAGGAATTCTGGGAAATGACATGCAAATGAGCACACAATGTGTCACCTTTTGTCTGAAAAACCATTGTTACATGGAGCTCATATAAGCTAATGCTCGCTGTTAACATAGCTTTAAAAGCACAGCATGGGAATCAGATGCAAAGCCAGAGAAACCATTCACAGGCATGTTTCAACCTTAATGGGTTTATCAGTGTGAAGTTGGTTGTACTGCTGGCTTTGCATTTTCAAGACTGTAGGGTTTACCATCACGTTTAAAGTTATGGTGGGTGAAAAAGGCAACAAGAAACCTCCACGTATGGCATATAGCAAATAAAAAGATCACTTGTGAGCACATTCACATATCTTAGTCCAGTCTGCAACCCTGCTTTTTACCATTATCCCCAGCATACAGTGCTTCCACTGTAGCAAGGGATTCTGGGAAATGACATGCAAATGAATATATGCAAAATACATGCAAAATATATATATATTTTGTATATATATATTAGCTGATATATCGGCATTGCCCGTGATTTAATCTCACATCACTCTCCCCCCTGCATCTCTTATCACTCTCCCCCCCCTGCATCGCACATCACTCTCCCCCCCTGCACCTCACATCACTCTCCCCCACTGCATCTCACATCATTCTCTCCTCTGAAGCTGACATCAGTCCTCCCTGCAGCTCACATCACTCTCCCCCCCCTGCACCTCACATCACTCTCCCCCCCTGCATTTCACATTACTCTCCCCCCTGCATCTCACATCACTCTCCCCCCTGCACCTCACATGACTCTCCCCCCTGCACCTCACATGAATCTCCCCCTGCACCTCACATGACTCTCCCCCTGCACCTCACATGACCCTCCCCCCTGCACCTCACATCATTCTCTCCTCCTGCATCCCCATCTCTCTCCCCCTGAACCTTACATAACCGTCCCTGCACCTCAAATACGCCTTAGTAGCCACGTCCCACACCCCCTTCTCCTGCTCTAATATATATTGCTGTACAGACGAGGGTCACTTAGAATGTCCATAACTTGGGAGGTGAGTCACATTGGAAGTTCAAAATAGTTGCGTTGACTTACAAATCCGCAGCAGAATGTACAGTGAATGTACAGTGAAAGTTTCGTGGTGCTACGTGGTGCTACGTGGTGCTACGTGGTGCCGTTTCTGAGATTTCAATGCTTCTGACATACAAACAAACAGACGAAATCCAACTTAGAATTATAGTGTATATAAATATATATATATATATATATACACACATACACAATGCATGTATATACACACACACTGTGTATGTGTGTATATATCTATATATATGTATATATCTATATATATACATACATACATACTGGTGGCGTGGCCGTTATTCGAACATTTAACGCGTTGTGTAGATCAGAATACCCATGCGACGGAGCGCAATTTATTTGAATCGTGCCGACTTAAACACGCGGCTTGTTTATCGTTTTGTCCGGATCAGAAAAGGGTATTTTAGCGTTGTCTGCAATACCGTTGAGAAACTCAAGTGGGCGATTGCGAGTTGTTGTCATAAAAATCCAATAACAATTCAATGTCTGTATTATACACAGAGCAGCGTGTGTACTGTACTGTGCAGTATCTGTAGTATACCGTACGCAGAGCAGCATGAAATGCATAGGCGTGTCACAGTATCACATTTCTGCGTATTAAACATTATGATGACCTTTTGAAAATATTTATTTGAACTCTGTGAAAGGGTGAATAAACGTCATCAGCTATATACCTGGCAAACCTATGTTTAGGTTTGCAGTGCAGCAGTGACGAGGTTAAGTTTCAGTTGAGATGGCTGCTTAATTAGTCTGATCCCAGCTGCCTCATCAAGGGGCTTTAAAAACACCAGGAGAAAGGAGTGAAATGCTGAAGTAAGATTACTGCTACAAGGTCTGTTTTCAAAGTACGTTTGATGAACTGTCTGTGTCCTGCTTGCTGAAAAGAAGCTGCCTTGTTTTTCTATGCTGAATTGAAGCTATTTTGTTTTTGTATGCTGACAAGAAGCTGTTTTGTTTTTGTGTGCTGTATTTTTTTTCTTTTTATTATTATTACTTAGGTTTTTTATTCATTTTTCAAAAGTGGGAGGGGTACAAAAAAAAAGAGGGAGGGGAGCAGTACAACGGTATAATATTTCACAGAGTCTGATTACACATTAGGGGGGAGGGGGTATGGGAAGGGAGAAGGGGGACAGCATTTGAAATCACGTAACATTTTAAATAAAAGGATAAGTACAACATAAATTACACATCATGAATCACTCTGTTCAGAATAATTTAGTATAAATATGGGGATATACCTGCATGTCTAAACCAAGGAGCCCATGTCTCTGAGAATTGTGAGGTGGACCCAGTTAGGTAGGCAGTGACTTTTTCCATGTAGACTATATGCCAGATGTTATTATTGATTTGGTTTAAGGATGGGGGAGTAGATTGTTTCCAGTTTTTGGCGATGGTGCATCTAGTAGCATTCAGGATTTGGGAGATAACTTTAATGTCTTTTTTGTTATAATTGTCCATTGGCTTTCCCAATACTATATATATTGGGTCCTGTGGGACAGTGATGCCCAAAACCCTATGTATTAAAGCAAACACTTCCCTCCATGTTTGCTGAATTTTTGGACACGACCAGAATATGTGCAGTATATTCCCCATTTCGCCGCAACCACGCCAACATAAGGGAGAGACACCAGGGAGAAAAGAGTTCAACCTGGTGGGAGTCATGTACCATCTATATATTAGCTTGTAAATATTCTCCTTAATCACCACACAAGAAGAATTTTTGGAGGCGGCTTCCCAGACATCCTTCCAAACATCAAAGTCCAAATTGGTATTTAACTCCTCCTCCCAGGACACCATATATTTATCAGGGGGTTTTGCTATTTTTGACGGGAGTCATGCTATGGTATAGTCTGGAAGTAATGCCCTTCATAAGAGGCTGACGTTCACACCAGTCTCCATATAGCGTTAACACATGTGGTTGGTTTGGCTTGTAAATGGATTGGATATAGTGCCTAACTTGAAGAAATCTGAAAAATTCAGAGGAGGGAATGTCGTGGCTCGTTTGTAACAAAGTGAACGGAGGGACTTTACCTTTGATGAGAATATCATTAACTCTTAGGAGTCCTTTTTGGACCCAAAGGTTGGATTGTCGGTTATTAGTGTAAAAAGGGAGGGAGGGATCTGAAAACAGGGGTTGCATGAGGGATGGGGTACCAGTCAGTTGAAACCTAGCTTTAAGGGAGTCCCAAAGATTACATGCGAAAGATAGCACCGGGTTTGTGTAAACCGCAGTTGGTCTGGATTTTCTATTAAGCCAGAGGAGAGTCTTAATTTCACAGGGGGAGCAGATCAACTCTTCTAGTTCGACCCATCTTTTTTCGTCTGGGTTTGAATGCCAACTAACTAGTTGCCCTAGCTGTGCCGCTCTATAGTACTTTTTAGGTTTGGAAGGGCTAAGCCCCCTTCTAACTTAGATTTATAAAGGATACCTTTGCGGACTCTCGGACGTCTATTTTGCCATACAAATTTCAGAATTTTATTTTGAATATTATTTAGGTCCTTCTGACAAATCTTAACTGGGAGAGTTTGGAAGAGGTACAGGATTCTAGGTAAGATGTTCATTTTAATAGCGGCGATCCTACCGAACCAAGAGATGATGTATGGATTTCAGGTGGACAAGTCCCTTGCGACTTGGTCAAATAGAGGTTTAAAGTTTGTTTTGTATAGGGATGAGTGGTCTTTTGTTATTTGAACCCCTAAATATTTAATGTGGGTCTGATTCCACTTGAAATCAAAATTAAGTTGAAGTAATTTTACCATATCCTTGGGAAGGTTCAAGCTAAGAGCCATAGATTTGGAGTGGTTAATTTTGTATCCTGAGAGGGAGCCGAACTCAGATAGAGCTTGGAAAAGGTTGGGGAGTGAGATAAGGGGATTTGAGAGCATCAGTAGTACGTCATCCGCATAGAGAGCTATCTTAAATTCCTTCTGTCCAACATTGATACCCTTGAAATTGGGGTTCATTCTTATCTGGCAGGCTAGTGGTTCTATTGCCAAAGCAAACAACAAGGGGGACAGTGGGCACCCCTGTCTGGTTCCGTTCGATATTGGGAAAGGGTCAGACGAGGAGTTATTCATTTTCACTATGGCTGTCGGAGCAGAGTATAGCGTGTTTATGCTGTTTAAGATTTTGAGAGTAAATCCCATTTGTGAGAGTGTGGCGGTCATAAACTGCCAATCCAGCCGATCAAATGCTTTTTCAGCGTCTAGTGAAAGTAATAATGATGAGCGTGTGGTTTGTTTTGCTACATGTATTAGGTTCACCGTTCTCCTTGTGTTGTTAAGGGCTTGCCTGCCCAGAACAAAGCCGACCTGGTCCGGATGGATCAATCTTGGAAGGATGTTGTTTAATCTAGTGGCCAAGATTTTGCGTATAATTTTAGGTCTATATTTAACAAAGAGATAGGTCTGTAGCTAGAGCACATCATGGGGTCTTTTCCATCTTTTGGGATTACGACTATGGTTGCTCGTAGCATATATCTGGGTGGGGGGAGGCCTAAAAGCATCTCATTAAATACTTTGGTTAAGTGTGGGAGGAGTATTATGGAGAATTTTTTGTAGTAAAGATTTGAAAATCCATCCAGACCAGGGGCCTTCCCATTTTTCAAAGATTTGATAGCCTCTAGGATTTCAGGGGGTTCTATATTTTTTTCGAGATTTATTACATCTTCTGGTTCCAGCGTCGGAAGCCGGCATTGAGTTAGAAAGTTTTGAATTTTTTTCGCTTTTTTCTTTTTAGCCGATTTTCCCACTGGGCCAGGCAGATTGTAAAGAGATGCATAGTATTCCTATAAAGCGTCACTTATAACTTTGGGGCTATGAGATATCTTTCCATTTTTAGTATAAATATTATGGATCTTAGCTTTAGACACATAAATCCAAAGGGGGGTGGGTTTAAAGCCCCCAGTGGAGCAAGAAACCCAGGGCTGCACTCACGAGAAAAAGTGGGAGGGACCAATAAGTCCCGGGCCAATAGCCCTGTATTACGCAACGCAAAACAAAAAAGGTTTATTTAAATATATATATACAAGTAAAGGTACATCAAGGGGTGTGGGGTAAACGGGGAAAGAGAAGTGTGTTAAAATAAGAGGAGGATAGGTGACCAGGGAAAAGTAAGCTCCCAATATCAGGTATGCTAAAGGTATATATGGGTACCCAGTATATATGATACTCAGGGTATTAGCTGACTTGAGATTTATATGGCCAAGACGGACAGAGTGTATATATTTATAGCAGTTTAGCATTCAGCTGAGGTACATATATGCAGCGCTAACACCAAAGGTGTATATCTTAGCTGTTAATGTCCTAAACTGACATGAGATAGGGACATCTAGTAGACGCCCATACATCTGCGCTAAAACGGGTGCATATAAATGTACAGATAATCCCCCACAGTGGGGCACCGCAGACATAAACACCCTCCTGCAAGAATGCCAGCTGTTCCGGTCTAATACACTTTTGTATAACGTGCATATACAAGCACACAATCCCCACTGGTGGGAAGCCCTGGATATAAATAGCCTCCCACAAAGGTGTCATACAGTGCTTCAACACCACACACAAAGTTGTATAGCCGGCATGAAAAGTGTATGGCTCGTAAGGTAAAGACTCATACAACCCGTTCCGCCGCGTGTCTGCTGCTAGACCCGGTACACAAAATCTCCTGGCCTCATCTTAGCTTTAACCTGCTTTTGTTTTAGCTTACGTGCCAGCATTTTATCTGCCTTATTATTTTTTTCGTAGTATTTCTGTTGGGTCCATCGTATAGCTCTCTCTGCGTTTGTCACTAACAAAAGATTTAATTGCCCTCTAATTGAGATTATTTGTCTATAGTTTTTCCGGGAGGGATTTGCTTTATGGATACTTTCTAGTTCTGATAACTTTTGTGTTAATGTCACAATGTGTTCCGCTTTTTCCTTCTTTTTCCGAGAAGCCAGAGCAATCAGTTTACCTCTAAACACAGATTTATGGGCCTCCCAAAGGGTAAAAGGGGAAAGTCCGGGGTGTTATTTATATCAAAATATTGGGCCAGGTCCTCTTCCAATTGTTGGAGATTTTGTGGGTTCGACAATAATGATTCATTTAAAGACCACTGCCTTTTTTTGTTTTTGGTTGTGAGGCCACCTAGTTTAGTTATGATTATGGAGTGGTCTGACCAAGCAGAGGGGGCAATTGTTGCTGCGGAAATGTTATCGCTAACTTGTTGGTCAATTAAAATATAGTCTATGAGTGAATAACTATTATGGGGATGAGAGAAGAAGGAAAAATCTTTTTCCTTATTGTTCATTAAGCGCCAGGAGTCTACTACCATCAGATCCTTGGTCATGGATACGAGACCACGGCTTGAGGGAACTACAGAGGAGGCACATTTTATTTGAGTGCGGCTAGCTCCGCAAGCCTGGGGATGCCCCGGCATGCTAGCCGCACTCCCTCGGCGTGCCGCGCGTCATCGACGCGCGGTCACACGTCATCGGGTGCCTGCGACCCCTGCACGTGCGTCTAGGGCTCCCCGAGGGAGCCCTGGTGTCCCGCGATGTGGGGGACGGCGGCAGGGGGTTCCGGGGGACCCGGCGGACCTGGCGAGCGGAGGGAGAAAGCCCCGATCGGAGGGCGCTCCTCCGCGGCTTCGGCGCGCGCCAGGCACATCCCGGCACGCGCCTGGTTACTGCTGCGGCTGAGACCGGGCAAATGCTCAAATAAACTCGGCCGCAGCAGTATCTTTTGTGGTGTTGGAAGACTGGGAAATCTATCTAAGTTTGGGTCCATGATTGCATTGAAATCCCCTGCAAGAATTAGAAAACCTTTCTGGACAGAGGTTATTAAATTCGTGAGCTCCCGGAAAAAGGATTCTTGATTTTCGTTAGGGGCATATATGTTAGCTATTGTTAGATGGGTAGAGTCTAGTAATCCTGTAACAATCAAAACCCTCCCGTCAGGATCCTTCTTAATTTTGTCTACTTTGAAGTTTAGATTTTTGTGGAAGAGTGTAGCAACCCCATTTTTTTTGTATGGGATGATGAGTGATAGATTAGAGGGTAGTCGCTACTGAACAGCAGTGATTGATCCTCCTTTTTCAGATGCGTTTCTTGTAACAGAATGATATCTCCTGCTAGTCTTTTAGCCTCTGAAAGGGCTATTCGTCTCTTACGGGGGTTGTTGAGGCCCTTGGTGTTTTGGGAAATTATATTAATTGGCAGAGTGATGCTTTAAAGGTCTATGATACAGGTGAACAGAGTGATGACTTATATATAACAGAAGAAACAGTATCTTAACTATTGTAAACAGTCTGTATTGTGAACATACTTCTTGAGAGATACACATATTAACTTTCTGTGGTAACAAATGCTTGTAGAACTGGGTGTGGGGAGAGGGTGGACAAGCTAGGGTGGGGTAAAAAGAGGACCCCGGTTTCCAAACTATTTCATTTCAGGTCCTGTGATGCGAGTGTATCGCAGTCACGGGATGTGCAAACCTGTGGGGGGCGGGTCACAGCCAAACGGCTTAATGCCACAGTGCTCCTGTGTTTGGGAGCCAAATTTTCAGAGATCAAAAGCAAAAACAACACACTGGAAAGTACGGGGTGGATTGTATGTGTAGTCTTACACATCCGGATACAGAAAAACGAAGGGGAAATGAAACATTGTAACTATTTACATCACCTTATCTTTCCTTAATTTTCTCACATTGAGTAGATTAGACTGGCGTCCAGTGCTCGGCCATCTCAATATCTATATTTAGTCTATAGGGGAGGAGAGACACAAAAGGAACAGTGCAAAAAATATACTTAGAGTATTGGGGTAACAGATCTGGGGTAAATAACATAGGTAACCTGCGACCAGGAAGTATTTTTACCCAGAAAACGGTTTCGAAGAAGGCCCGAGGTGTCCGAACACGGGCCCCATGAGCCACCAGCGGGCCGTCCCCCAGCACAGGCGCCCACCCAGCGATCCAGTCAAAGACAGAGCCACCGACCGAGCCGCCCGCACCGAAGCAGGGACACCTGCAGAAGCCGGACCGCCGACGGCCCCCGTGGACCGAGGCCGAAAACCCCCCGAATTGGGCCAACATGTGACAACTGCACAAAACATTCAGCTTACATCAGGCTGTCTATCAGTGTCCAGGTGTTTAGAGACTTTCAGTCCATTCAAAAACACAGTCAATATTGAGAGGAAGAAAAAAAAAAAAAAAAAAACCCTTTCCAAAACAACCATCTTAGTAGTCTGTGTTTCAAAATGGTAACCTTTCACATTATGGGAAGTTAACTTTGGGAGATTCTTGGTAACGAGATCCCCTTGGTCCTTGAGAGTAGTTCAAGTTAGTAAATTGACATCAGGTATCTCCACTCCTATTCAGGGAAAAAAACCATATCTGGAGTAAGCGACAGGTTCAGCTATGCCGTATGTTCCGAGCAACATTCCGCCAATCTGTAGAATTAACTGGAAACTCAATGAGTGATCAGCTCCAAATTTCAAGCGGGTTGGTTCTGTTCTCTTCATGCAGTTGGGGTCTTTACCCATGTTGGGCGCTGTTGTTTAGGTGGGGGCTGATTCCGCTGGGAGGCCTCCGTTTCCTCTGGTTCAAGGAGACCCAATGCTCTCAGTCTCTCTTCGCCTTCTTCTGGTGAGAGAAATATATATGTTTTTTCTTGGTAGATAAATATTATCTTGCACGGAAAACCCCAACGGTAGCGTATTTTGTTACTTTGCAGTGTGTTTGTGACCTCTGCGAACGTTTTACGCTTGTTCAACGTGGTTTGAGCCAGATCTGGGAAAATGAGAAGCTGAACGTTGTCTTGTTCTATCCTTGGAGCAGATCTAGCGGCTCTCAGTATCTCCTCTTTACTACGAAAGTAGTGTAGGCGTGTAATCACATCTCGCGTTTTTTTTGGGTCCAGGCCTTTAGGTCTAGGCAGTCTATGTGCTCTGTCCATCTGGAGTTTGTCTTCCGTCATTTCTGGTAACAGAGACCCAAAGAGCTGGATTAGATATGCGTCCAATTGAGCATTGTCCACTTCCTCCGGGACCCCTCTGATCCGCAGATTATTGCGTCTTGATCGGTTTTCCGTATCTACCAATTTTTCGAAAATTGTTTTAACTTGTGTTTTTAGTTCATGGATTTCTTCGGCTTGGGTCTCCTGGGCAGAGGCGGTGGTGTCCACTTTCTCCTCCAAGTCCACGATACGGTCTCCTATAGACGCTATTTCCTCTCTGACGCTATGACGGAAACTCTGCATCTCGGAGCGGAAGGCGCTTTTAATGTCTTGGACAAACAACAACATTTCCTTGTGAGTGAGCGGAGTGTCTGTCTCTTCTTCGGAGTCAGGTTCTGGTTCTGCGTCTTCGCCAGCGATAGACGCTTCTTGATCTTTAGTTCCTATCTTCGTTTTTTTAAAGAAGAGTGCGGCCTCCCGCGGGGTTTTTTTTGGTGTTTTGGTGGGTGGCATATTTGTAGTTGTTGGTTGTTTTTATATTTATAATTGAAGCTGATTTTGTTTGGGTGATGTAAGTTTCGTTTTTTCTATTTACATCTCATTTCTGAGGTATCATTGTCATTTACATATATATTTTTTTGTGTTTCTTTACTTCTTTTATTTATTTTAGTTTTTGCTTTTTGTTCTTCTCCCTCTATTCAGGGCCACCTTAAGAGCTGCACTGGGCCCATTGGGCTCTTTGTGCTAGGTATTGGGACTCAGGAGTATAGTTGGAGTGGGGGGAAAGTGTGATGAGAAAGCCGCCTCATTTGCAGCCCAGCAGTCTGTTGAAGGGCAGCACTGTCAGTGGGCAGCACGATCGGGTGGACCAAGATAGCCGCCAGCCACCCTCAGCAGGGCCGTCAGCCACCTTCAGCAGGGCCGCCTGTCACGCCTGTCACCCCTGTCAGAGCGCCTCCCCTCTCCCCGACCTGCAATCCCTCTCGCCGCCTCCGGGACCCACGAGACCCCCGAGTCACAGGTCAGGACACCCTTCTCGGCCCCGCCGCAATCTCCCTCCCGTCGGGTAGGCTGGGTTAGGCTTGGTGCCTCACATGACGGACGGCGCCATCTTGTGACTCCGCCTCGGCGGGAGAGCGGGGATGCGCGGCGGTTTTGGGAGAGGGGCTGCTGGTGTGTCCTTCTTCCCTGCACCGGAATCAACTTGCTCCCGTGACAGCAACTGCGCCTACCTTGTAGTTGTCGAGCACGGGCAGGAGCTCAGCTTTAGATGCGCCGCACGATCCCGGCAGCCATCTTAGATTTCCTGGTGAGGGGAGGCTGTGCACCAAGAGCAGCACTTTTGTACTTGTTAGTCAGGTCCAAGGACTTGGTTTCCTGTGCTGGGAGCTTTGGGCAGTTTTTTAGGTTTTTTCCCCCTGATTTTAGAGGGTTTTTTTTGCTGGTTTAGCCTCCTGGCCACGCCCCCCCTGTGTGCTGTATTTTTTAAGGCTCAATAAATAAGCCTTATTAAGAAAACCCGCGTGTGGTTACATGTACCCTGCTTGTCCGGGATGGGAAGGGAGCGAAGATAGCAGGGATACACCATGAAAAATAGAATAGAAAGCATACAATAGTGTAATAAAGTTTTTTTCAATCTGGATATAGCATATAAATCTTGGCTCTGTAGCAATGCCTACTTACAGCAGGTCAGATAGTATATCGCATTGATCAACACAATTGGTAGAAAGGTGTCAGGATCTTCGAGAAAAACAGCCTTGGTTTACAGCATGGAATGTCAGCACATCAGCACATATTATTCGTTGCTCCTGAGGAAGTTGTCTAGCACAACGAAACGCGTAGAGCCATTTCTATTGCTGCAGCTGCCCTTTTCACTGAAGGCTCCTGAGTTGCCGAACTCCCCCACCGCTCCCCTCCAAGACCGGAAGCCGTCACTCACACAGCGGATGTGACGTCAGACGCCATCTTCCACCCGGTCTGCTGTGAGTTAAAGAGAAGATCCCCGGTGAGCTGTTCCACACTGAGCCGGCACTCCCTTGCCTCAAGTATAATCTTATGTGAACTTTGAACATGTACACATTGTGAGTACGATTCCTAAGTTCTTTTGTTGTTTTTATATATAAATTTTATGTGCGATCTACACCATGGTCTGCCTTTCTTTTGCATGACTTGGATCCCATAACATCTCCTGACGTCCGAGCTGATGTGCTGACATTCCATGCTGTAAACCAAGGCTGTTTTTCTCAAAGATCCTGACACCTTTCTACCAATTGTGTAGATCAATGCGATATACTATCTGACCTGCTGTAAGTAGGCATTGCTACAGAACCAAGATTTATATGCGATATCCAGATTGAAAAAAACTTTATTACACTATTGTATGCTTTCTATTCTATTTTTCATGGTGTATCCCTGCTATCTTCGCTCCCTTCCCATCCCGGAAAAGCAACTATTGAAAGGAATCTGTACAAATTCCTGGAAGGTTGAGAATTTGATCAGAGATCACCTTGACACAATATTTTTGAATTTTACTTTATTTTTGTGCACTATTTAATCACAGATTGGGTGTGGTTAGCGCCGGTTACAAATCACGTTAAGTTTACATGTACCCTGCAACATATGGTGTCAGAAGTGCCGGGATTTTGAGAGGCCCCTGCAGTTGAAGGGCCACACACACACAAAAAAAAATGATAAGAAAAAAAATGGAAGAATTTTAAAAGAGTTTCTGTGAGCAGGCATGACTACAGGCAGCGAGAGATGAAAGACTATTGCAGCAGCAAACCCAGCTCCTAAGCCAGCAGCAGGAAGCACAGGATGAGCGAATGGCCAGGTTGCTGACACAATTCCACGGGTCTGCCAGTCCAGAACTTACGAACAAACCCCCGGTCCTCCTGAGGAAAATGGCTCCGAACGAGGATCCAGAGGCTTTTCTACTGACGTTTGAAAGAGTTGCCGAAGCCCAGGGCTGATCTGCAGATCGCAGGGCAACTGCTTTGGCCCCGCTCCTCATAGGAGAAGCCCAGGCATCATATCAGGGCCTCCCAGCGGACCAGGCAATGGATTACAAACAAGTAAAAGCCGCCATACTGGATCGCTTAGGTCTGACCCCAGAGACCTACTGGCAGCAGTTCCGGAGTCTGAAGTACACTGCTAAGATGAGACCCCGGGTCCTCGCTCAGCGGTTATTGGACTTGTGTACTCGCAGGATATATCCAAGGAGCGCACTAAGGAGGCAATTCTTGAGCAAGTTGTTTTGGAACAATTCCTACAGGTAATACCCCCTTCCGCACGCTCTTGGGTAAAATGCCATGCTGTTGAAACCCTTGCTTTGGTGGTTCGACTTGTTGAAAACTTCCTTGGGGCCGAGGACCAGGCAAGAGTCCGGGACAGGACGGATCCGACTACATCGGCACTTGCGGACGCCCAAAGAGGGAGACCAGAGCAACGGGGAAACTACGGACCATCCATACGCCACCGCCAAGTTCCACGGAAGGAGCAGTCCTTCCAACAATGGAGAGGTCCAAATGCCAGTCACCGCCGAGAACCTCCTCCACTTCCTGATGTTGACTCGTCGCCACATGAGAGGAACTTTGGAGGACGTCGCACACAGGACCCATCGGGAGCCTTGTCTCCAGTTTCCGGCCCAGCTGAGCAATTTCCGCGTCACCCTCCAGCGAGGGAACCCTCTCCATGTTCTGCCTGCAGAGAACAAGGCCACCAATTCGTAGACTGTCCACAGATGGATTGTTCCTTCAGCAGGACCATCGCCTCGGCCTTCACCGGAGAAAATTACAAGCCCTGGCTACTTCCAGCCCAGGATGGGGGTAAAACCATCCAGGCCCTTGTAGATTCAGGCTCTGGGAAAATTCTGGTCTTTCAGGAACTGTTACTGCCTAACGTGTGTTCTTTTGACTCCCCATGGAGTATAGAATGTATACACGGCGATGTAAAACGGTATCCGACGGCCAAAATCCGGCTACAGGTAAAAGGTCAGGAGGCCTACCTCGAAGTAGAAGTCACTCCTTGGCTCCCTGCCCCCGTTGTGCTCGGCCGGGACTGGCCTTTCTTTTCAGACCTAATGGCTCCAGTCTTTCACGAGGAGCCTTATTCTATGGCTCAGGAGAACCCTGGTAAACTGTTCCCCTTCTCGGCAGACCTTTTCCCCAGTAGACACCGGGTTCAAAAGACTCGGAAGCAAAGACGCTCTGACAAACAGGACTGGTTGCAGAAATCTGGGTCTCAAGGTGACCATACTAGTAGCCAGAAGTCACAAGTGATGGCTGGGGATGGCCAGAAGGAGGGGGATATGGGCCCTGGAGATTAACCAGACCTATACCTCCCTGATTTTCACCATAGGCAAAGGGAAGACCCAGTCCTTGCTAGACAATATGATAAAGTGGTAAAAATTGATGAGCAGATATTGAATGCATAGGGGGTGATAGTATTCCCCCATTTTGAATTATCAAATGATATCCTGTATAAGGTGAATAGGCAGACACAAACAGGGGAGGTCACCAGACAGATATTGGTTCCCAAGGCATTTTTTAAATCTGTGTTCACTCTAGCCCATACTGTCCCTTGGGGTGGTCACCTTGGTAGGGATAAAACATTGGACCCAATTTCTCCCGATTCTATTGGCCAGGGATGCATAGTGATATTGCTAAGTTATGTGCGACATGTCCTGAGTGCCAGCTAACTAGTCCGAAGGGACAAAAAACAGCCCTTTGGTTCCTCTAACCTTGGTGTCAGTTCCTTTTGAGAGGATTGGGGTAGAGTTGGTACAGTAGGACCTCTAGAACCTTCTTCAAAAGTACACAGGTTTATACTTTTTAATAGTTGACTATGCAACAAGATATCCTGAGGCGTTCCCCCTGAGGATAGCAACGGCGAAGCAAGTAGCCAACAAGTAGTTTGAGCTGTTCTCGCGGGTTGGACTTCCCCAGGTTATGTTGACAGACCAAGGTACAAATTTTATGGCTAAACTGATGCAGGATGTCTTAAAATTACTAGAGGTCAAATCGGTTCGGACATCGGTCTACCAGCCACAGACTGACGGATTGGTGGAAATATTTAACCGAAATCTAAAAGGCATTATGAAAATTTGTAGATTCAGAGAAGAGAGCTTGGGATGAACTTCTCCCTTTTCTGCTGTTTGCAGTGCGGGAAGTTCCCCAGGCCTCCACGGGATTCTCTCCATTTGAAATTCTGTATTGCCGCCAACCTCGGGGTATCCTAGACCTCTTAAAGAAGTCCTGGGAGTAACAGCGGTCCCCTTCTAAGAATACCCTGCAATATGTATTGGACCTTAGGAAGCGCCTAGATGTGGTCGGTCATTTTGCTATGCAGAATCTTAGATCAGCCCAGGATAGTCAGGAGAGACATTACAATCAAAATGCGCGCATGAGAGTGTTTCACCCAGGAGACCAAGTGATATTATTGTTACCCAGTTCTGAGAGTAAATCCTAGCCAAATGGCAGGGCCCATTCGAAGTACTCCGCCGCACGGGTGATGTGGATTATGAGATCGCTCAACCAGGGTCCAGGAAGGGTAAACAAATTTACCATGTGAACTTGCTGAAACCCTGGAAGGTGCAGCGGTCTATATTCATCCACCCGGTGGAGGAGGAAATGAACCTGTGTCCTCAGCCCCCACGGGGGATCATCGGTGGTGATGAAAAAATCCCAATGGGTAGACAATTGTCCTCTGAACAAAAAGGGGACTTGTTAGAAATAATTACACAATTCCATTATGTTTTTTCTGATTTAACAGGGCAAACTAATTTAGTTTCACATGTGATAGAGACAGCACCTGGGGTAAAAGTATGTTCCCATCCTTATACACTGGCGACACACTTTATTCGAGCACGGCTAGTCCCGCGAATTCGGGTATACTCGGTTGTATTCAGGTTTCTGATAGTTTTCTGCCAGAGTGCATTGCGTTATTTTCCGGCAGGAATTTAAGCTTTTTATTCCGGCTGGTTACAATACTGCAATGCCGTCAAAATACACATGGTGGCGCTTGCGAGCTATTCTCTGTGAAGCCGTCCCCTATAATGAATTGTAATGCAGTATATATACTATATATATACTGTATAACAACAACCCCTGTAAGCCCTAACATACAGTACTGTACAGTACTGTACTGTACTGTATATGCACATACATAAATGATACTACTGTATGGGCGGCGGGGGCGAGATGTGTTTGCAGCAGAGAGAGATCCGCTGCTCTCTCTCTGCGCAAACATCCGCACATTAAAAATTATTTGAAATACATTTTTATTGATAGTGTAGATGTGCAGGGGGTCTCCGGAGCTGAACCGCGTTGGTTTTAGGTCTGGGGACCCCGTGCCCCCCGAGATACAGGCCGCTTTAGGGGGTGCCGGTATCCCTCTGCGTTTCAAGGTCCCGATCACGTGACCGCGGCCTGTAAACCAAGCAGAGCAGAGGGATACCGGCACCCCCTAAAGGGGCCTGTATCTCGGGGGACACGGGGTCCCCAGACCTGAAACCTGTGCGCTTCTGCTCCGGAGACCCCCTGCACATGTACACTATCAATAAAACACATACAATATACAGTATAAATAAACACTCGTTCTTTACCTTAGCGTCTATGCGCTATGGTAAAAAAGCATTATTTTAATAATATTGTAAAGTGAGCAGGGGGTTCCCTGAGCCAGAAATTAATGCTCAGGGAACCCCCCCCCCTGCTCCTGATCAATATTATTAAAAATACGGAAAATGCTGCGTCATTACCATAGCGGATAGCCGCTAAGGCAATGAAGGGGTTAACCCACCGTGCCCGCTTTATTGTGTGTAGTGGGGATGGGTGAGGGGGGGTATTTGGCCCTTAGTGTGAGTTTACGACTTGCGGGAGGGGGGGGGTTGCGGGTGCACTTAACCCCTTCACGACCGTAGCAGTTAATACCGTTACGGTCATGAAGGGGTTAAGCCCTCCCGCTACCCCCCGCAAGCCCTAAACAAGCACCGTTGGGGCTAATACCCCATTCACCCATCCCCACCCACTACCCACAATAAAAAAAAAACACACACACACAGCAGCCCCACAATTAATAAATAAATCTAAATAAATAAATAAATACATGAAGAGAAATAAATATATACTGGATATATATACAGTATATATATAATAACAATCCCTATACATATACAGTATATACTTTGTATATATATATATACACTGTATATATATATATATATATATATATACATATACATATACATATACATATACATATACATATACATATATATATATATATATATATATATATATATATATATATATATATATATACAGTATACAGTATATATACACACATGATGAACCAATAGTACAAATACATGTAGAATGGTTATCAAAATCATACTGTCCTACAGATAACGCTTCTCTATACAGACAATAATAATAATCCATTTAATAATCCTAACTTATTTTACAATATAAAACATAACATTCCAATCCACACAGTACATTGCATTTACATTGTATAAATGATGCATAAAATCTATGCACCATATACATTCTACAAATGAATGTTAACAATATACGTAATTGCAAGCTACAGTACTCTACCAGTAAATACAAACACTTCCAAACAATTCAACTATTTTAACCACTCAAGTATACAAAAATCAATATATACTGTAAGTACCAACCAGAAAACACAATTTAAAACCAAATCTAACCCTTACAATACCAAGGATTACATCTATCTAATTGTAAAAAACCTTATACTGTACATTATACACAGCATTGTTTAAAGCCCCCTCCCCCCTAATGTTTCTGTTAAGCAGATTACATTGAAGGGAGAGAGATGTAAAGGCCTAAAGCCCCCTCCCCCCTAATGTGTCTGTTAAACAGATTACATTGAAGGGAGAGAGATGTAAAGGCCTAAAGCCCCCTCCCCCCTAATGTTTCTGTTTAACAGATTACATTGAAGGGAGAGAGATTTTACAGAAACACACATTAGGGGGGAGGGGGCTTTAAACAGATTACATTGAAGGGAGAAAGATGTTTCTGTTACCAGTAAATCTCCCTCCCTGCATTGCTAACCACCCTCACCCCCTGCAAAAAAGAGACAAAAATTAAAACATACAAAGTAATGTCCCCTAACCCCTTAATCACCATAGCGGTTATTAACCGCTACAGTCATGAAGGGGTTAACCCACCCTCACCCACCACTCGGGATGCCTACATACCCTCCCACACTAACCCCCCCCCACCCGTGAGGCCTAACCACCCAGTCAGTACCCACAAGGGAGGCCTACCCACATACCGTTGGGGAAACACCCCACCCCCACCCCAGTACCCACAATAAAAACAGTACAATGACCCACAATAAACAGCATTATATTTATTAAATACATTACCCACCCCCTGTGATCCCCCATAAATACAAGATTTATTCTTTTACATTCAGGGTCCATAACGCAGCCCCACGCTAGTCCCCGGTGGGCTGGCAGGGCACCTGGACAGACCTACAGTTTACCAGCAGCATTCCACAGGTTCTGGAGGCCTGCTGGTGGATCCTGCCAGCACCATGGCGCCCAGGTGGTCTCCTTGGGTCACCGTGAGCCACAATTGGGTCCCCACGGTAGGCCCAAGGATGTCTGGGAGCCCCGGGTCAAACCCACAGGTGTCTGCGGGGCCTCGGGTGGTTCCCATGGGGGTCTGGGGAACTCACGGGTGCTCACTACGGGTCCGCGGTGCCCCCACAGAAGTGGGACCACACATCATCATCCCCGCACCTACGGGTCGGAGGTGCCCCCACAGAAGTGGGACCACACATCGTCATGCCCGCAGACTACGGGTCAGAGGTGCCCCCACAGAAGTGGGACCACACATCATCATCCCCGCACCTACGGGTCGGAGGTGCCCCCACAGAAGTGGGACCACACATCGTCATGCCCGCAGACTACGCGTCAGAGGTGCCCCCACAGAAGTGGGACCACACATCGTCATCCCCGCATGTGTCACCCGTGGAACCACCAGCCTGCTACCCTTTAGGATACCCGAGGATACCCACAGGTGGTCTCCATAGGCCCCACGCAAAACCACGGAATCAAACCCTGAATGTAAAAAAAATAAACCTGGCCTATACATTCAATACATACACCCTCCCCCCCAACACCTACAGTACAATAATGTGCAAAATAACTATTATCCAGATATGGATAATAGATTAATTGCCCATTATTAAAAACATTAACTAGCATATACAAATAAATAAAGTACTACTTACCTCATCAATACGAAGTGTCCGATGCCAGCGCCTTCCTTCTCTTGCCCACACAAAACATAGCCAAAACCAAGCCAATACATTGCAATTACATTCAGATATCAATTAACCCCTTAAACACCTTATCGGATAATAACCGCAAAGGAAATTAAGGGGTTAAGCCACACCGGCACGATACCCACCCTTCACCCATGAATTTGTACTGTGGCTTCATCATGCAACTATATATATATACTGTATATATATATACACAGAGAGACAGAGAGAGAGAGAGAGAGAGAGAGAGAGAGAGAGAGAGATACAGTATATATGTATATATATATATATATATATATACACACACGTTATATACACACCCATGATAAACCAATATACAGTACAAATAAATGTAGAAGGGTTATCAAAAGCACTGTCCTACAACCAAACTCTTCTCCATACATACACACTAAATTAAAATCAATTTCCTTTAATATTCATAACTGATCTCTCAATCTACTGTAAATCATCACTAAACCTCTGAAAAGCCATTTAAACAACTTACATTCCAATATAAATGATGCCTAAATATCTATGCACCATATACATTCTGCAAATTAATCAACCAAGTAAACAAAACTAAATTAGTAATCATTATTTACATCCCTAAACAATTCACACTAGATAAGGAACAATAAAACCATTAACAAATTCACGCCTAGAGCAGAACAATTAAGCCTTTGAAAAAATATATGTACCGACAAAAATACAACCTTTACAAACCAAGCATATCCCTGACCTTCCTCAAACACACAATACAATACCAAGGAATACTGTACAGTACATCTATCTAATTTTAAAATACTTTAAACTCACAATAAAGCATACTGTAGCAGCATACACAAAATAATTTAAAACACATCCAATCCAGCTTTTAAAACAACATCATTTCTTACCCTGTACTGTACTGTATGTATATATCTCTCTAGACATATATACATACAGTACATACATACATACAGTGGCAAGAAATGATATACCACAAAAAAAAAAAACTACACATGTTAAAAAACCTTTTGAAAAAATTAACAAGTTAAATAAAATACATTTCTTTACTGTAGTTCACTTACCATTACTTGCCCCCACCGACTCCCGTTGCCCAGCTTACTCACGAACCAATCCACGATCAGGAACCCATAAAATAATAAACCATTCAAAATAATAAACATTAAACTAAAAATCCAAACCAATCCACGGGTCTTCTAGTTGTAATCCATCTTTATCTTCATCTGTGTTCTTCTTTCTTCTATCTCCTTCCAGCGGGGGGGGGGGCGGGGTCTTCTCCCCGTCTGCGGCCACGCACTGGTCTTCTTTCTTTCCCGGAGGTCCTTCCTCCGCGGCGTCTGGCTTCAAAATGAGACGACATAGGCTTTTAAAGGCCTATGACGTCACATTTTGCGTCATGGTTCCCACGGTCCTGATTGGACCGTGAAAACCATGTGTTTTGGCCGACAAAAAAAAAATGATGACGTCACTTAAAGGGAATGAAAGCACAGCCAATCAGAATGGCTTTGCTTCAATTGCCTTTAAGATGACGTCATGAAAAGGCACATGGCCGTGCACACATGGTACTAGAGCCAATCAGAGCGTGGGAACTTTATCCCTACTCTGATTGGCTCTGGTATACCATGTGTCAGGGGCTTGGGGGAGAAAGGATGTGACGTCAATAAGGATAAAGTTCCCACGCTCTGATTGGCTACCGTACCACGTGACAGGTTTTCATTGACGTCACATCCTTTCCTGTACAGTATATTGGTTTATCATGGGTGTGTATATAACGTGTTTGTGTATATATATACTGTATATATATATCTCTCTCTCTCTTTCTCTCTCTGTATATATATATACAGTATATATATATATAGTTGCATGATGAAGCCACAGTACAAATTCATGGGTGAAGGGTGGGTATCGTGCCGGTGTGGCTTAACCCCTTAATTTCCTTTGCGGTTATTATCCGATAAGGTGTTTAAGGGGTTAATTGATATCTGAATGTAATTGCAATGTATTGGCTTGGTTTTGGCTATGTTTTGTGTGGGCAAGAGAAGGAAGGCGCTGGCATCGGACACTTCGTATTGATGAGGTAAGTAGTACTTTATTTATTTGTATATGCTAGTTAATGTTTTTAATAATGGGCAATTAATCTATTATCCATATCTGGATAATAGTTATTTTGCACATTATTGTACTGTAGGTGTTGGGGGGGAGGGTGTATGTATTGAATGTATAGGCCAGGTTTATTTTTTTTACATTCAGGGTTTGATTCCGTGGTTTTGCGTGGGGCCTATGGAGACCACCTGTGGGTATCCTCGGGTATCCTAAAGGGTAGCAGGCTGGTGGTTCCACGGGTGACACATGCGGGGATGACGATGTGTGGTCCCACTTCTGTGGGGGCACCTCTGACCCGTAGTCTGCGGGCATGACGATGTGTGGTCCCACTTCTGTGGGGGCACCTCCGACCCGTAGGTGCGGGGATGATGATGTGTGGTCCCACTTCTGTGGGGGCACCGCGGACCCGTAGTGAGCACCCGTGAGTTCCCCAGACCCCCATGGGAACCACCCGAGGCCCCGCAGACACCTGTGGGTTTGACCCGGGGCTCCCAGACATCCTTGGGCCTACCGTGGGGACCCAATTGTGGCTCACTCACGGTGACCCAAGGAGACCACCTGGGCGCCATGGTGCTGGCAGGATCCACCAGCAGGCCTCCAGAACCTGTGGAATGCTGCTGGTAAACTGTAGGTCTGTCCAGGTGCCCTGCCAGCCCACCGGGGACTAGCGTGGGGCTGCGTTATGGACCCTGAATGTAAAAGAATAAATCTTGTATTTATGGGGGGGGGGGGGCACAGGGGGTGGGTAATGTATTTAATAAATAGAATGCTGTTTATTGTGGGGCTGTGCATTGTTTTGATTGCGGGGACTGGGGGTGGGGGGTGGGGTTCCCCAACGGTATGTGGGTAGGCCTCCCTTGTGGGTAGTTAGTGGGTGAGGGTTGAGGGTGGTTAGGCCTCACGGGGTGGGGGGTTAGAGTGGGAGGGTATGTACAGTAGGCGTCCCGAGTGGTGGGTGAGGGCGGGTTAACCCCTTCATGACTGTAGCGGTTAATAACCGCTATGGTGATTAAGGGGTTAGGGGACATTACTTTGAAAGTGTTATTTTTTTCTCTGTTTTACTGTACAGCAGCGGAGGTTGCCATGGGTAGTGGGTAGTGTATTGAATGTATTTATTGGTTATTATGCGTTAACCCCTTCATTACCTTAGCGGCTATACGCTATGCTAATGAAGCCTCGTTTCTGAACTTTTAATAATATTGTGCAGGAGCAGGGGGTCACCTGAGATTAGATTTCTGTCTCAGGGAACCCCCTGCTCACTGTACAATATTATTAAAATAAAGAATATTATTTATAGGGGCCTTAGAACAGAAGTTCCCACGCCAATTGCGCGCTCATTGCTCTTTTGTTACAATGTTGCTGGTCTTGCGGGTTTGCAGTCTGGCAGCAAAAAGCAGTTTGTACAGTAGTACTGAGTGTGAGATATTTTATTTACAAATACAGTACAAAAACCGTGCAACACACAACAACATTCAGTATCCTTTGTTTAAGTACAACAGGTACTATAGGGTAAAACATGTACTGTACAGTACAGCACAATATTACAGTATGGTTTCACTGAAAGTCCTCCCCATTTTCCAGCCATGGCCGATGCCTTGCATGGCGCAAAACGCCATTAATGCAGTCTCTAACGCCTCTCATTACAGGATCTGTAACAGGGTAATAGCGCTGCATTTCTTCCACAATCTTTTTCCTTAAATTGGCAGGAAGGGCCTTTTTTTGGCGATTCCCATCATAGTTCACTTTGAACACCCACTCGCAGTACAATGTGTAGGGAACATGGTGTTTAAATATGATCAAGGCATACTTGTGTGGTATACCAGCACTCCTCACCCTATACTTCTCCCTCAGCGCCGGTGGCAGATCGCACAGGGAGATGTCGGGCACTGTTTGTATGCGAGCGGGTGTAGGAAGTCTTTTGGGAGCGGGTGTACTTGAGGCGATGGGCAATGGTAGGGTGTCTGGGAGGAAGCTTTCCTCCGGTAGTGGTCGCCGGGTTGTCTCCTGGCGTGGTCTTGACGGGGTTGTCATGTCCTCCTCAATAGCATAGTACACTGTATCTTCTGGTGGAGGGGGTGTGCTTGGTGATGGAAGGGGGTCGAAGGTACCATGCATCACATCCATGTCACCCCCCTGCTCCAGCGTCGGGGAAACAGGGGCATTAACACCGAGCAAATAATGTATGCCCGCTATGTCTGCCTCTATCTTGTGCATCCGTTGATCCAGCCGCTGCTCTATTTGTAGCATCCCTTGCTCCATATGTAGCACCGACTCCAGAAGCAGATCTAGCTTTGCCAGCACACTAGAATTCCCGGGGAGATCCACACTTAGCCCATTCAGGATCCGGTCCAACGAGCTGCTTGTGCATGGCATCTGGAGATCTGGGGTGATGGGTGCAACGGAGGATGAGATGGGGGTTCCCTGGAGAGAAGCGGCATCGATGGAGAGTGGAAGAGGTGACCTGGGGATGCCCGGTACAGGAGAAGCTGCAGCGTGGTGGAAGAGGGATGGAGAAGGTGACCGCTGGATTTCCGGGAGAGAAGCAGAGTCGTCCAAGAGCAAAGGAGACAGTGACCCGTGGATTTCAGAGGCAGCAGCATCTTCAGATGGAACCGGAGAAGATGGGGGTGGAGAAGCCGGGCTGAAGATTTCCGGGACAGCTACAGCAGAGTCGTCGAAGCATATGGGAGCAAGTGGTCTGCGGATTCGGTGAGTTGGCTGCCATGCGTCTTGCGAACCGAGCACAGTATCGTATTTCTTCTTCACATAATAAGGCTGACGTGTTTTAAAAGCCTTAGCCTTTGGGGTCAGCAGAAGGTTTTCTTTGTTGGCCTTAGCCTGTTGCTTTGCCTTTGGCTTGGAAACGGTAACTGCCTTTCTCTTTTTCAGTGTGGCAGGCACAGCAGAGGTGAGATGGTTCTTTCTTCCATAGAACCGGGGCTGCTCCATGTAAGCGGGAGGCACAATGCAGTATCTGGACAATGGCTCAGATAAAGATCAGCAAGTGGTGGGCTATGCAACGTGTACAACCTTTTATGCATGGCGGCCAGGTACAGGTGTTGAAAGTGGGTGGTCTGTTATGTGAGTCATTAACATATAAATACACCATCCATTTTGTGGATTCACTGCACATCGAATACACATTCTTGTGTTTGTATTTCTTTCTACAGTACTCGCAGCAATGCCTGTTAAGAAGATTTCAAAGGATCTCAGCATGAGAATGAAGGAGATGTACACGAGCGGAAAACGAATTGCAGATATCCAGCGCTGGTTAACTGCTTCTGGCCTCGTTGTGCCATCAAGCACCGTGTGCTATCATGCACAAGGAAAAAACAGAGACCGCAAAAAGGCACCAAAGATAACAAATGCGTAAGTATACTATATTTATAAAACTTAACCCAAAAAAATATAGAAAACTGTAGTGTACATCTACAGTATACCGTATTTATATAGTATATTTATTATATTACAACAGTATATACTGTAGTGTACTGTATGTGTGGTCAATTTATATTTTTTGTGCAGCAGTATACACTTTTGGTATATTGCAATTCATCTGACAACGAATATACAGTATATGATGTGTATTTATTATGATATAACAACAGTATACCGTATTTATATAGTATATTTATTATATTACAACAGTATATACTGTAGTGTACTGTATGTGTGGTCAATTTATATTTTTTGTGCAGCAGTATACACTTTTGGTATATTGCAATTCATCTGACAACGAATATACAGTATATGATGTGTATTTATTATGATATAACAACAGTATACCGTATTTATATAGTATATTTATTATATTACAACAGTATATACTGTAGTGTACTGTATGTGTGGTCAATTTATATTTTTTTGTGCAGCAGTATACACTTTTGGTATATTGCAATTCATCTGACAACGAATATACAGTACACTGGCGACACACTTTATTCGAGCTCGGCTAGTCCCACGAATTCGGGTATACCCGGGTGTATTGAGGTTTGTGACTGTTTTCTGCCCGAGTGCATTGAGGTATTTTCCAGGCAGGGATTGAAGCATTTTATTCCCGCTGGCTGCAATACTGCACAGTTTATATATATATATACTGCATTACAATTCATGAATTTATGCCATCTGGTAGACACGCGAAGCATTGCAGCCTATTAAATCCTAATCATTATCATTTAACAGATCAGCCGCCCGTCAGCCAGGCATGAACCCAGGCTGGGAAGGCAAACGCAACGGGGCTTGTCAGAGGTGAGGAGCGGCGCATTCCAGGTATCTGCCAGGTACATACTGGGTATTTGCTCGAATAAAGTGTGTCGGTGCAGTATATGATGTGTATTTATTATGATATAACAACAGTATACCGTATTTATATAGTATATTTATTATATTATAACAGTATATACTGTAGTGTACTGTATGTGTGGTCAATTTATATTTTTTGTGCAGCAGTATACACTTTTGGTATATTGCAATTCATCTGACAACGAATATACAGTATATGATGTGTATTTATTATGATATAACAACAGTATACCGTATTTATATAGTATATTTATTATATTACAACAGTATATACTGTAGTGTACTGTATGTGTGGTCAATTTATATTTTTTGTGCAGCAGTATACACTTTTGGTATATTGCAATTCATCTGACAACGAATATACAGTATATGATGTGTATTTATTATGATATAACAACAGTATACCGTATTTATATAGTATATTTATTATATTACAACAGTATATACTGTAGTGTACTGTATGTGTGGTCAATTTATATTTTTTGTGCAGCAGTATACACTTTTGGTATATTGCAATTCATCTGACAACGAATATACAGTATATGATGTGTATTTATTATGATATAACAACAGTATACCGTATTTATATAGTATATTTATTATATTACAACAGTATATACTGTAGTGTACTGTATGTGTGGTCAATTTATATTTTTTGTGCAGCAGTATACACTTTTGGTATATTGCAATTCATCTGACAACGAATATACAGTATATGATGTGTATTTATTATGATATAACAACAGTATACCGTATTTATATAGTATATTTATTATATTACAACAGTATATACTGTAGTGTACTGTATGTGTGGTCAATTTATATTTTTTGTGCAGCAGTATACACTTTTGGTATATTGCAATTCATCTGACAACGAATATACAGTATATGATGTGTATTTATTATGATATAACAACAGTATACCGTATTTATATAGTATATTTATTATATTACAACAGTACTGTATACTGTATATTTTGTCTATTTATATTTATAGTACAGCAGTATACATTTTTTGTATATTTATATTTACTGTATATTACAACATTACATGTACAGTATACAGTATACATTTTATATTGCTGCATATTAATAACACAATATCATTTCTTTGCATTGTAGGGTGACTACTCTTCTGGTGGACAGAATAAGTGAGGAGAATGATGAGAGGAGCGCATTAAGGGTTAAAAACACTCTTCTGGAAAACCACAATCTGACTGTATCCGAGAGCAGCATAAAGAAGATGAGACGCAGAATTGGATGGAAATATGGACGTGTGAGGTTAGTAGTGGACAGTACAGGAGGTACTGTACTGTAAAGTAAAAGTGTTGTTTTGCAAACTGTACTGCGCTGTGACGCTAACATTTTTTATTCATTGTCATTACAGAGCGTACCCCATGATACGGGATGCAAACAAAATCAAAAGAGTGCTCCAGGCCCAGGCATGGATCGACAGCGGTGAGACTTTCCAGGATTGCATCTTCACTGATGAGTCTACTGTGTCGCTGGAGAGATTTGCAAGATTTGCGTTCCACAAAAAAGGCCGCATAACTTTGAAGCCACGGCCAAAACACCCTGTGAAGCTGCATGTGTGGGGTGCCATCTCTAGGCGTGGACCGGGATGCATTGTCGTCTTTGAAGGTACAATTTCTCAAATATAATGCCGCCTAATGCACTGTACTTGACTAGTGTTGCCTTACCGTATGCACTGTACTGTACTATTGAGCACTTTTCTTTTCTTGCTATAGGAATCATGAATAAAGATTTCTTCCAAGACAACATTGTGCCCGTGATAGTGCGATACATCACACAAGACTTTCCCAATGGTCATCGCTTTTACCAGGACAATGATCCCAAGCACACCGCGTCGACGGCGCATATCCTTGAGCGCGGCATCAACTGGGTGAAGACGCCAGCGGAGTAAGTGCAGTAGACCGTGTCCCATTTATGTTCCCCACTGTTTGTACTGTGTACTGTATCTCTTAAACTAATTGTCCTTTCTTTCCAATCACAGATCGCCAGACTTCAATCCGATCGAAATGGTCTGGCATCAGCTGAAGGACCACATCCGTAAAGTGGCGAAACCCTCCAAGAAGGACGAGTTGTATACAGCCATAATGAGTTTTTGGAACGATGTACTCACCGAGGAACGATGCAATAAATATATAGACCATATTGCCACTGTGTTGCCCATTGTCATCGCGCGCAATGGACAAGCATCAGGAAAGTAGTACAGTGCTGTAGTATTGTACAGTAGGTACAGTATGATACAGGTAAGTATGGCACAGATTTTAGCTTTCCCAATAGTCAGAGTATACAGTAGTTCCAGTATACAGTACAGTAGACTAGTTTGACATACTACAGTAACTGCCTACTAACTGCTCCATTTTTTTCTTTCCAGAGAAAGCTGCACCAGCCACCTACTGTACAGTAGTTCTACCATATACGCACATACAGTACAGTATAGTAACTGAACAAAGTTTTTGTTTTCTTGTCGTTCCAGGAAAAAGGGTGCCCAAGGGGGAGGGGGGGCCTTGTGTTCGTCAAATCTGCTTGTGCAGTCAAATGTACAGTATATAAACAGCAGTAATGATGTACACAAAACCTCTCCTCTCTCAATGAACTACTGTACCGCAGACACAATGAGGATACTGTTACAGTATGAAGGGAAAAAGAACAGGATGGGTTATTTAACATTACAGTATACTGTGCAATATTTATACTGTATATTTATATATTGTATTTTTATTCTAAAGGTATTCTAAAGGTATTCGAGAATGTACTCTACTGTATAAGGACCTGGTGACTTTTAACCCTCTCAGACACACAGAAAGGATTATTTCACATCACTGTATATTTATCCTGTATATTTTCAGTAATTTAGAAGCAGTGGCTGTTCTGAACAGCCCAGGGCCAGATTAACAAAACAATGGCTTGGATTGGATTAGCCAGACGATTGATGCTTGGCCAGGGAGGGATTAAAAACTCTAAGGGAGGGGGTGGGTGGTGTAGCTGTAGGATTGTACTGTGTCAGTATTTCCAACGCCAGGTCACCCTAATAATTGCATGAATAAACCCCCAAAGACAAGGCCCAAATATACTAGTACAGTATACAGTACTGTAAAGTATGTATTATTGTGTGTTGATGTTTTGAATTGCTGTTAACTTGAAAAGTTTCACCATTGTATTGTACTGTATTTGTAAATAAAAGTTTTTTGTGGCGACTTCAGCAATAAAAGAACTGGTTAATTTATCTCACATAAAGTACGTGAATACGACCGCAATCACCATTGTACAGTAAATGGGTGCATAGGATGGAACGACAGGTGCTAAAGGGGTATAAATATGATACTGTATTTATCAGTATTGATCAAAGAGAGTTGATCAGAAGGATTCCCCTTATAAAGTATACAGCACTCTATTGTCATTCATACAGTACAGTATACTGTAGTAAAAGGTCATGGTCTTGCAGTACAGTATACTGTATTACTAAAAATCTGTCAGGTTGACCAGAATCACTGCGGATATCGGAAAATAATACAATTTTATTAATTCTACGTACTGTATATAAGGGGAATCCTTCTGATCAACTCTCTTTGATCAACACTGATAAATACAGTAATTTATCTCACACTCAGTACTACAAACTGCTTTTTGCTTGCAATAAACAAACAAACAGGGAAATTGTCCAGTGGTGTGGATACAGGTTAATGCCCCTGTCTGATAGGACAGACTCGGGCAAGAATGGCCTGTGAGAGGTGAATATCCAGAATGGTAGCTGGGATGGAAAGCGCTACCAACTGTGCAGGTATTGAAGTGTGTAGAAATGGGAAGGTGAAGTAGGCATCAAATGTGGAAAGCGCTCACCCAGACTTCATACACTTTGCGCTTTTTGCTTGCAGACTGCAAAGCCGCAAGACCAGCAACATTGTAAAAAAAGAGCAAAAAAAGAGCAATGAGCGCGAAATTGGCGTGGGAACTTCTGTTCTAGGGCCCCTAGAAATAATATTCTTTATTTTATTTATAAACTCACATTTATATATAAAGTATATATTTATTTCTCTTCATGTATTTATTTAGATTTATTTATTAATTGTGGAGCTGCTGTGCGTGAGGGGCCATGGCCAGGATGGGGGGGGGGGGTAACGGTACAGTATGTGGGTAGGGGGTGAGGGTGGTTAGACCTCACACTACATTATGCACATTGGGCCCCCCCCTCCCCACATTTACATACTGTACACTGCACGACATCAATGCAGGGAGGGTTTACCAATGCAGGGAGGGTTTACCAATGCAGGTAAGGCTTTAGGCCTTTATATCTCTCTCCCTTCATTGTAATCTGTTTAACACAAACATTAGGGGGGAAGGGGCTTTAGGCCTTTATATCTCTCTCCCTTCATTGTAATCTGTTTAACACAAACATTAGGGGGGAAGGGGCTTTAGGCCTTTATATCTCTCTCCCTTCATTGTAATCTGTTTAACACAAACATTAGGGGGGAAGGGGCTTTAGGCCTTTATATCTCTCTCCCTTCAGTGTAATTTGCAGAATGTACAGTACTGTATACAGTATGGTGCATAGATTTAATGCTATGCATCATTTACAGTATACAATGTACTGTAAATGCAATGTACTGTGTGGATTGTAATGTTATGTTTTATACTGTATGCTATTCATTAACTTCATTGCTCTACACATCTAGGGATTTCATTCCACCTTACCACCTTTCCTACACATGATTTGTGCTGTAGGCATTGGTTATATTACTGTATGCTAATGCAGATGTGTGATGCTTTGAGACTGTCATTTATACTTTGACAAGTCTACCTTTTGGTGTGTAGTGTGCATTATCCTTAGCGTTGTATAGGTGCCTTTGAACCCAGTAACCTATTGTGATTCACTTTGATTCTCCCTAGTGTTTTTTGAGTCACTATCCTTTTCATGTTTAGGGTTGACAGTGTGTGTCGTTCCCTAGTGCTGTTCATTAGTGTTTAAGGGTCCATGCCTCTTTTTTAAGTGTTTTTAAATCATGTACTGTTTATTCATCCCTTTTTGCACTGTGTCAAATAAATAAACAAATATATCAATTGCATACCTGAGTGCTCCCATACGGGTTACTTTTTTCTCTTTTCACTCACATACAGTATGTATGTATATATATATATATATATATATATATATACTGTATATATATATATATATATATATATATATATATATATATATATATACAAATATAGCTGTATGATATATATATATATACACAGTGTATATATGTACAGTATACTGTATACAGTATATATATATATATATACTGTACAGTGTATATATATATACAAAGTATATACTGTACAGTATATATTTATTTCTCTTCATGTCTTTATTTATTTATTTATTTATTTAGATTCATTTATTAATTGTGGGGCTGCTGTGCGTGAATTTTTTTTATTGGCCCTTGGTGTGAGTTTACGACTTGCAGCAGCAGCAGCAGCACAATTAATAAATAAATCTAAATAAATAAATAAATGACAATAAATACATTTGAAATACATTTTTATTGATAGTGTACATGTGCAGGGGGTCTCCGGAGCTGAAGCGCACAGGTTTCAGGTCTGGGGACCCCGTGCCCCCCGAGATACAGGCCCCTTTAGGGGGTGCCGGTATCCCTCTGCTCTGCTTGGTTTACAGGCCGCGATCACGTGATCGGGACCTTTAAACGCAGAGCACTCAGCACTCAGAAACACAGGCCAGGCAGATTTAACACACACACACAATAGGGGGAGGTTTTTTTTACATAGCTTGCAGGGAAGCTTAACGCACACACAATAGGGGGATAGGGGGAGGGGGTTTTACATAGATTAGAGAGAAGGCAGGGCGTTTTAAAAGCGAGAATAGGGGGAGGTTTTTTTTACATAGCTTGCAGGGAAGCTTAACGCACACACAATAGGGGGATAGGGGGAGGGGGTTTTACATAGATTAGAGAGAAGGCAGGGCGTTTTAAAAGCGAGAATAAGGGGAGTATTTTTTTACATAGCTTGCAGGGAAGCTTAACGCACACACAATAGGGGGATAGGGGGAGGGGGTTTTACATAGATTAGAGAGAAGGCAGGGCGTTTTAAAAGCGAGAATAGGGGGAGGGGGTTTTACATAGATTTTATTTATTTATTTATTTATTTATTTAGATTAATTTATTAATTGTGGGGCTGCTGTGCGTGAATTTTTTTTATTGGCCCTTGGTGTGAGTTTACGACTTGCAGCAGCAGCAGCAGCACAATTAATAAATACATCTAAATAAATAAATGACAATAAATACATTTGAAATACATTTTTATTGATAGTGTACATGTGCAGGGGGTCTCCGGAGCTGAAGCGCACAGGTTTCAGGTCTGGGGACCCCGTGCCCCCCGAGATACAGGCCCCTTTAGGGGGTGCCGGTATCCCTCTGCTCTGCTTGGTTTACAGGCCGCGATCACGTGATCGGGACCTTTAAACGCAGAGGGATACCGGCACCCCCTAAAGCGGCCTGTATCTCGGGGGGCACGGGGTCCCCAGACCTAAAACCTGTGCGCTTCAGCTCCGGAGACCCCCTGCACATGTACACTATCAATAAAAATGTATTTCAAATGTATTTATTGTCATTTATTTATTTATTTTTTTGGCGGCTGCTGTGTGTATTTTATTGTTGTGGGTTGCGGGAGGGTGGGTGAATGGGGTATTCGCCCCAACGATGGTTGGGGAGGGCTTGCGGGGGGGGGGTAGCGGGAGGGCTTAACCCCTTCATGACCGTAGCGGTATTAACTGCTACGGTCGTGAAGGGGTTAAGTGCACCCGCAACCCCCCCCCCCTCCCGCAAGTCGTAAACTCACACCAAGGGCCAAATACCCCCCTCACCCATCCCCACTACACACAATAAAGCGGGCACGGTGGGTTAACCCCTTCATTGCCTTAGCGGCTATCCGCTATGGTAATGACGCAGCATTTTCCGTATTTTTAATAATATTGATCAGGAGCAGGGGGGGGGGGTTCCCTGAGCATTAATTTCTGGCTCAGGGAACCCCCTGCTCACTTTACAATATTATTAAAATAATGCTTCTTTACCATAGCGCATAGACGCTAAGGTAAAGAACGAGTGTTTATTTATACTGTATATTGTATGTGTTTTATTGATAGTGTACATGTGCAGGGGGTCTCCGGAGCAGAAGCGCACAGGTTTCAGGTCTGGGGACCCCGTGTCCCCCGAGATACAGGCCCCTTTAGGGGGTGCCGGTATCCCTCTGCTCTGCTTGGTTTACAGGCCGCGGTCACGTGATCGGGACCTTGAAACGCAGAGGGATACCGGCACCCCCTAAAGCGGCCTGTATCTCGGGGGGCACGGGGTCCCCAGACCTAAAACCAACGCGGTTCAGCTCCGGAGACCCCCTGCACATCTACACTATCAATAAAAATGTATTTCAAATGTATTTATTTATTTATTTTTTTGGCGGCTGCTGTGTGTATTTTTTTAATAATATTGATCAGGAGCAGGGGGGGGGGGGGTTCCCTGAGCATTAATTTCTGGCTCAGCGAGCCCCCTGCTCACTGTACAATATTATTAAATCTCTCTCTGCTGCAAACACATCTCGCCCCCAGTATGTGCAGTAATTTACTGAACATGTACTGTAGAATAAATGCATAGTTTTATTTATTCGGGTTTATTACACAGTATACTGTTCGGCTGGAAAACATCAGCATACTGTACTGTACAGCACAATATTATCCATCGAAATCCCCCCATTAGCCGTTTTCTTTTCTGAGGAAAAACAAAATGAAAAGTTTTAATGTACAGTAATGGTCAGCCCCCTAAAGAAGTACCCAGCCAGCCCCACCAAAATAATAGTACTCACCATACTGTATTACTAAATTTCCCATTCAGCTTGCGCCGGCGCCGGCCCACTTCCAGTCCAGCTTTCATCATCACCCACGTCGATAGTTTGCAGAGGGACTAGCCCACCTGTAGTCAGCGGGAAATCGCTTAGGTACATGCAAGCTTCATCAAAACTGGCTGCGAAATCCATCTCAGTGTTGTCACCGATGGCGAGGGCATCATGATAAGCTGGTGCTGCTGCTGGTTCTGGTTCTGGTTCTGGCGCATTGCTTGGCAGGGACTGTCGCTTCTTATTTCGTTTTAACACGACCCTTCGCCTTTTGCCGCCTCCATTATCATAAATACGGGAAAAACCCTGTGCCACACACCAATACCCTCCAACAAATTGGGGCTCAATACGGTGAAAACAGGGGTCACTACATAACCTTTTTCTTATTGCCCGCTTCCACAAATGAGGAGTTGGCGAAAATCTGTAAAAGTCATAATTTTCGATAAAATACTGATAAATTTGAACAACTGTTGCCATCTTATCCTCTGTTGCATTAATAGCGGCCCATATCAAATAAGCATAACTTCTGTCAGGTTTTTGGAAAGCGGGCTCCACTTGAACACTCATGTCTCTGTAGAATACTGTACTGTAGTGTAAGCGAAAATGATCTTTGTCTTTATTTACTGTAATACAGAACAGTACTGTATGTAAAGCCTAAATTGATACATTTTTTGCAACTCTTCCTTCAGTCTCAAGGACAAGTTACAATACTGTAGCATACTGTACTGGGATAAAGTATATTTTTTGGTACTAGTACAGTAAACGAAACAACTTGCAAAGTCCACACATTACTTAAGTCATGAGTTTATGCCATCTGGTGGACAAACGAAACATTGCCGCCTAGTTAATTCTTCTGGTTATCATTTAACAGATCAAATCCCCCGTCAGCCAGGCATGAACCGTGGCTGGGAAGGCAAACGCAACGCAGCATGCAAGAGGTGAGCAGCGGCGGATTCCAGGTATCTGCCAGGTACAAACCGGGCATTTGCTCGAATAAAGTGTGTCGGTGCAGTAGGTTGCCTGAAAGTCATAAGGCCCCGGTAGAGAAGGAGGTACAAGAAATGTTACACTTAGGCGTGATTGAGGAATCATGCAGTGAGTGGTGTAGTCCACTAATAATGGTCCCTAAACCCGATGGGAAGGTAAGATTTTGTGTGGACCTCCGAAAGGTCAATGCGGTATACAAGTTTGACGCATATCCGATGCCAAGGGTGGACGAGTTAATTGATGCCCTTGGTAACGCGGAATATATATTCACGCTAGACTTAACAAAAGGATACTGGAAAATATCTTTAGAGGAAAAGTCCAAGTGCAAAACAGCCTTTGCCACTCCCATGGGTTTAAAACTGCGGCCGCCTTTATCCTAATGCGGCCGTGTCGGCGCAACTCTGATAACCGCGGGCAGATGCAGTATTTTTTTTTTTCGGAATATGTTCCGGTATTTTAGCGCTCGTAATATTAGAATTTTATTAGCACTGTCTGCAATACTGCAATACTGTCTAAAAACTCAGGGGGGCGTTCGCGAGCTGTTGTCTTCAAAGTCTAATACTTTAGCAGTTCAACCTACAGTACGTCAGTACACAGTCTGCGTGTGTGCGCGCGCAGTAATTGTAAATTTGCATATTTATACATGCATGTGCAGTGCTGTATGTCTCATATGAACATTGTTGAAACGCATAGGAGTGTACTGTAACAGTATCACATTTCGGCATATACAGCGCTCTCCCCTCACTCGCTCCCGCACACACACAGGCTAATTTACTGCACTGCAGTATTTCAACTTCTTATCTTATCTACAGTACAGTACACCTCTCCCACACCATTCCTTTGAATGTGTGTCTTTCTGGTTTCAATCACATGCGTCTATAACTTCACCACTGCTTGCTTGCAAAGTTCAAGAGTGAGTGACCAAAAAAAAAAAAATTTCCTCGTCATTTTTTTATTTTTATTTTCTCCACAAGCCTGCCTAAACCATCTTGATATTACGATATTCAATCTGTGCTGTAGCTTTTGACTGCGACACTGCGTTTGACTGCACATGGTTGATTTGTGTGGTTTTTATGTATTTGGGGGTGTGGGGATCAAATTATTATGATGACCTACCTGTTGAAAATATGTCATGTCTTTGAAATACAATACAGCTAATCCTTCATGCAGCTTTAGCCCCTCCCCCCCCGCAGACACACACAGTGCTCGCTCAAGGATTACAACCTCTTAACGACACCACTCCAGAACCATTCCGTTTCTAAAGCTTGTCATTGTGCTTTTAATCATCCCTAGCCGAGCATCACCTCTCTGCGCCTGCGTTTAATCCTCTTTGGGAAGGGTGCTACATAGCTGATGATTGCTGCGCATGCGTCCATAACTTCACCACTGCTTGCTTGAGAAGTTCAAGAGTGAGTGACCAAAAAAAAAAATATTTTTTTTTTCTCGTCATTTTTTATTTTTATTTTCTCCACAAGCCTGCCTAAACCATCTTGATATTATGATATTCAATCTGTGCTGTAGCTTTTGACTGCGACACTGTGCGTTTGACTGCACATGGTTGATTTGTGTGGTTTTTATGTATTTGGGGGTGTAGGGATCAAATTATTATGATGACCTACCTGTTGAAAATATGTAATGTCTTTGAACTGCAATACAGCTAATCCTTCATGCAGCTTTAGCCCCCTAGCGCAGACACACACAGGGCTCGCTCAAGGATTACAACCTCTTATCGACACCTCTCCAGAACCATTCCGTTTCTAAAGCTTGTCATTGTGCTTTTCAACCTCTCTCACACCATTCGTTAATTTTCTTATTATTGGCTTTCCCTTATGTTAATCTGATTATGTAACCAATTATTAAAAAGGTAACCAATTATTAAAACTGTATGTCTTCTTGAAGAATCCCCCCCACACGCTTTCACAGTGAATTTAAAGTTCAAAGAAATAAAATCTTAATGTAATTAAATATGTATTTTTTTTTTATCAGGAAAGAAAAATACAAATAATCATTGAGAGAGGGGGGGATGAAAATTGAGGGCCGGTGGATAACCAAGAATAATGCACATGGATAATAATAAAAACAGTAATACAAATTTTCCATCTTTATCTTCTTCCTCATTCTGTGTAGTTCATTGAGAGAGGGGAGGTTTTGTGTAAATCATGACTGCAGTTTAGATACACTTAACTGTACACACAGTTCACAAACTTTACACACGGTACCCCCCCCCTCTCCCCCAGTCCATCCTTTTTTTTCTGAAAAGACAAGAAAATAAAAAATTAGTGCAGGTAGATGCATACTGTATTATGGCATTGTGTACTGTATTGCTACTCCATATTGGACTACAGTATGCAGATAGTACTGTCAAACTAGTCTATACTGGAACTACTGTATACTGTAGCTACTGTTAAATACTTTGTAACCAGGTGGCTAGTGCTGCTCTCTCAAGAAAGAAAAAATCTGTGCCATACTTACCTGTATCATACTGTACTTACAGTACCATACAATACTACCTTCCTGATGCTTGCCCATAACGCGCGATCACAATGGGCAACACAGTCGCAATATGGTCAATATATTTATTGCATTATTCCACGGTGAGTACATCATTCCAAAAACTCATTATGCCTTGCGCCAACTCATCCTTTTTGGACGGTATGATGACTTTTCGGATATGGTCCTTCAGCTGATGCCAGACCATTTCGATAGGATTGAAGTCTGGCGATCTGTCATTGGAGGGGGAAAAAAAAGGACAATTAGATAAAGAGATACAGTACACAGTAAAAACAGTGTGAAAAAATGAGACACGGTTACCGCACTTACTCCGCTGGCATCTTCACCCAGTTGATACCGCGCTCAAGAATATGCGCTGTTGATGCGGTGTGCTTCGGATCATTGTCCTGGTAGAAACGGTGACCATCTGGGAACTCACGTGTGATGTATTCCACAATCTCAGGCAAAATTTGCTATTGGAAAAAGCTTTATTCATGATTCCTATAACAAGAAATGAAAAGTGCTCAAAAAACTGCACACTTGTACAGTACAGTGCATAAGGCAAAAGTGTGTGACTTATTTTACCTTCAAAGATGACAATGCATCCTGGTCCACGCCTAGAGATGGCACCCCACACATGCATCTTCACTGGGTGTTTTGGACGCGGCTTCATAGATATGCGATCTTTTTTGTGGAATGCAATGGTGGCAAATCTCTCCAGCGATACAGTAGACTCGTCAGTGAAGATGCAATCCTGGAAAGTTTCGCCACTGTCGATCCATGCCTGGGCCTGGACCACTCTCTTGATTTTGTTAACGTCCCTTATCATAGGGCACGCTCTGTAATGACAAGGAATAATTTTATAGGTACAGTACAGTTTCCTAAACAACACTTTAACCTCCTGTACTGTCCAGTACTAACCTCACATGTCCATATTTCCATCCAATTCTGCGTCTCATCTTCTTTATGCTGGTCTCGGATACAGTGAGATTGTGATTTTGCAGCAGAGTGTATTTGACCCTTAAGGCACTCTTCTCATCATTCTCTTCACTTATCTTTTCGACCAGAAGAGTTGTCTCCCTACAGTGTACAGAAAAACAACAATCTGGTAAGTTACAGTGCAGTAGGCCACAAGTACAGCACATCATTTACAGTAAACAATTATAGATGCAGAAATATAAACAATAATAGATATACTGTATTATATACTGTAGTTATATAAATATACCGAAATAACTATAAAATTAGATAGATCTATACCAGATAGTTATAGTAATATGCAGCAATATAAACAATAATAGATATACTGTATTATATACTGTAGTTATATAAATATACCGAAAAACTATAAAATTAGATAGATCTATACTATATAGTTACATTAATATGCAGCAATATAAACAATAATAGATATACTGTATTTATACTGTAGTTATATAAATATACCGAAATAACTATAAAATTAGATAGATCTATACTATATAGTTATATTAATATGCAGCAATATAAACAAAAATAGATATAATGTATTATATACTGTAGTTATATAAACATACCGAAATAACTATAAAATTAGATAGCTCTATACTATATAGTTATATTAATATGCAGCAATATAAACAATAATAGATATACTGTATTACAGTATATACTGTAGTTATATAAACATACTGAAATAACTATAAACTTAGATAGATCTATACTACATAGTTATATTAATATGTAGCAATATAAACAATAATAGATATACTGTATTATATAGTTATATAAATATACTTACGCGTTAGTTACCGTTGGTGTCTTCGTGCGTTGTTTGGTTTTTCCATGAGCATGATAGCACACGGTGGTTGATGGCACAACGAGGCCAGAAGCAGTTAACCAGCGTTGGATATCTGCAATTCGTTGTCCACTCGTTTACATCTCCTTAATTCTCATGCTGAGATCCTTAGAAATCTTTTTAACAGGCATAGCTGCGAGTAGAAAGAAATACAAGCACAAGAATGTATATTCGATGTTTAGTCGATGTGTATTCAATGTGCAGTAAATCCACAAAATGAATGGTGTATTTATACGTTAATGACTCTCATTAGAGTACGCCCACTTTTAACACCTGTACCTCGTCGCCATGCATAAAAGGTTACACACTTTGCATAGCCCACCACTCGATGATCTGTATCTGAACTTGCCCTTGTCCAGATACTGCATTGTGCCATCTGCTTCCATGGATCTTACCCCGATTCTACGGACGCAGGAAGCCACTCGCCTCTGCCGTGCCTATCACACAGAAAAAGGGAAAGGCGGCAGCCGTTTCCAAGCCAAGGCCAAAGCGACAGGCTAAGGCTAATAAAGAAAACCTTCTGCTGACCCCAAAGGCTAAGGGTTTTAATACACGTAAGCCTTATTATGTCAAGAAGAAATTCGGTGATGTACACTCAAGGCAAAACAAATGGCAGCCAACCCATCGAACCCGCAGGCCACTTCCTCGATTACGCTTCGAAGTCTCTGCCGCTGCTCTCCCAGAAATCTACAGCCCATCTTCTCCACTACTCGTCCACGACGCTGCCGCCGCTCTCCCGGAAACCCAAAGCCCATCTTCTCCACTACTCTTCGACGACGCTGCCGCTGGTCACTTTCTCCATTACGCTTAGACGACTCTGTCGCTTCTCGCCCGGAAATCCATAGGTCACTTTCTCCATCCCTCTTCGACGACACTGCCGCTTCTCTCCAGGGAACCCCTATCTCATCTTCCGTAGCACCCATCCACCCAGATGTCCACAGCACCCCATGCACAAGAACCAGCTCGTTAGACCGCATGCTGAATGGGTTGTGTCGATATCCCCGGGAACTCTACTGTGCTGGTAAAGATAGATCTTCTTTTAGAGACCATGCTAAATATGGATCAGCGGATGGAGAAGATGGATCAATGGATGGAGAAGATGGATCAACGGATGGAGAAGATAGAGACTGACATAGTGGGGATACATAATTTGGTCGGTGTTCATGCCCGACGCCGGAGTAGGAGTGTGGCATGGATGTGATGAATGTGACCTTCAACCACCTTCCAACACCAAGTGCACCCCCTCCACCAGAAGAATTTGTGTACATGTATACCATTGAGGAGGAGGAGAACATGACAACCCCGTCAAGACCACGCCAGGAGACAACACGGCGACCAAGACAGGAGGAAAGCTTCCTCCCAGACAACCTACCCTCGCCTGCCGCCACAAGCACACCCGCTCCCAGAAGCACACCCGCTCCCAGAATCCAACCTACATACGCTTGCATCGATGCGGTGCCCGACATCATCCTGCGCGAGCTGCCACCGGCCCTCAGGGAGAAGTATAGGATGATGAGTGCATGCTTTACTCCAGAAGTATGGCATGTTAATTTTTAAGCACCATGTGTCCTACTTGGTGTACTGTGGGTGGGCCAAAAATGTAAACTACGAAGGAAATCGCGAAAAAAGGGCGCTTCCTGAAAAATTAAGAAGGATTATTGTGGAGGAATTGCGGCGCTATTTTTCAATTTCAGATCCTTTAATGAAAATCGTTCGAGACTCCATTAAGGGCATTTTGCATCATACAAGGCATCGGCCCTGGAAGGACAATATGGTGGGGATCGATTTTGCGTGACTGTTCAACTGTTGTTTATTTTTTGACTTGTTGCTTGTTTTAACTTGTATTAATAAAGAAATGTTTTTACTTACACAAGACCTGCACAATTCCAGTCCTCATGGGCCGCAAACAGGCCCGGTTTTCAGGATAAAACCGGGCCTGTTTGCGGCCCTCGAGGACTGTAGTCGTGCAGGCCTGACTTACTGGACTGTACACCATCCTACTGTAATTTTTTTGACATTCTGTACTTTAATAAAGGAGATGTTGCGTGTATTAAATTTTATTAATAAATATTTTTTTTTACTAACACCATACTGTTGTGCTGTAAATGTTTTGACTTTCTGTACTTTAATAAAGGAGATGTTGCATGTTTTAACTTGTATTAATAAAGAAATGTTTTTACTTACACAAGACCTGCACAATTCCAGTCCTCGTGGGCCGCAAAGGTTATCCTGAAAACTGGGCCTGTTTGCGGCCCTCGAGGACTGGAGTTGTGCAGGCCTGACTGACTGTTCTGTACACCATCCTACTGTAAATGTTTTGACTTTCTGTACATAAATGTTTTCACTAGCAGTAAACCATACACCTGTTAATGTTTTGAATTGCTGTACACTTTAAATGTTTTTAAATTGTATTTGTAAATAAATGTTTTTTACTCCACCAATAAAAGAAAATGTTGATTTTGTTTAAATTGTTCCATTGTCTCCTTTTATACTGTAACAAAATACAGTGTTTCTAGAACATACAGTACTGTCCATGCATACTGTACAGTACTGTACTGTATACTGTAGGCATGCTCAGTACTGTACATCACAAGAGTATTAAAACAATACATGCTGTACGGGTATAGAATACACATATGTACTGGAATACATGTAGAATAAATGCATACTTTTTATTTTTCGGGTTTATTATACAGTATATATAAATAAAAGTATTGTATACGGTCTGAAAACAACAGCATACTTTTTCAGGTTTCCTATGAAGCTCTCAGTTACAGTATTCTATCCTAATCAATAACAATGGCCACTAAACTGTAGACTCCGGTACGTGGTTTTTTAAATAATATTCAGCAATGTGCAGGCATTGTTACACAAAGCGATATTATCCATCGAAATCCCTCCATTTACCGGTTTCCGCATGAGATGACAAAGTTTTCTTTTCTGAGGAAAAACCAAAGTAGACATACAAAAGGGTAATATGGTGCTCAAGTATGTAGTCCCATTACTTGTGATTGTTAAAGTCATTAATGAAGTAACCTCCTGGGACTTGAATACAGTACAACTATAAAAAGGGCTCCAGTTACCCTGAAGGCAGGGGTAGTTGCATGAAAACACCCACCCCTAACCTCATTGGGCTGGCCCCCAGTAGTACTAACAATTGAATGTATAAATCTCCAGGGTTACTCACAATCTGCGTGCTGTCGCCAGAGGGTAGAATCCAATACAGAGTAGGTTGAAGCAACGCACAGCAAGAAGGGGGTGACAGCAGGTCTGGCAAAAATCTTCTTTATTGTGGAAGCATTAAAAATGTGGAAGGCTGCAACCTTCTACGCGTTTCGTGCAATGAAAGTTGCACTTTATCAAGAAGTCAGTTTGAACATGGTATGACACGCTATATATAGGGACAGTCTGCCGTTTTGGCGCCAAAAAAACACACTCTTTGGAATTTGCATAAGGATTGTATTACACTCAGCTGTGCCAGCGCTATGCCAGAAGCGACTAATTACCTGTTCAGCCCCATGAGACATCCGCCTGCCAAACACTCCTGCTCTGTGGAACGCACAGCAGGGCAATGGAGGGCGAAATCTCGCGAGATGCGTTCCAGGGTAGTCCCGACTGCTCGCGCATGCGCAGTGTGCCTGTAAAATTGAAAAAGAAATCCCGGTCCCTTTAAAGGGAACAGCTACTGTCCTATAAGTGCGCGCATGCACATGAGTGGCTCTGTGTGTGTAAATAATGCAAGAACGGCAGTATATTGGTGTAAACCACCACCACAGGAGAGACAATGATGGTAATGCCCCATAAACCTATGGAGACACCCATAACATGTACCAAACTGATGGGGGAAGTAATACACCAACTGTGAGGCACATAAATAGTTCTGAATTGTATAAACTTATTAGGCAGACTGTACCCCATACATACAAAATGTGTAATAATCATCAAATTAAAAACAAAAATTTAATCAAATAATATAAAAATATCTACATAACTTTTATCCTAACTTATACCTATATTAAAAACATTTAAACAGCCATCCAGAAGAACAGAGGAGAAAACTAAACAGAAAAAAGAAAAAAGAAGAAAAAGTATTCAATAATTCCTTATCCACTATATTACAGAAAATCAAATCAAATCAAAAGAACAATTCAGAAAAAACAATCATAAGTGTCTACAACAATTCTCCTTTGTTAACTTTTTTACAACCGTCATGAATCAATAAAGTTGTTTCCATTGAGTGAAATGTCTTGCCCAACCTAATGATATTAGAATTAACATTGTATATTGTTTTACAATTTTGGTACAAAGTTGCTAACTTTTCATAAATAAACATTTTTTTATTATATATTAGCTACATAATTGTGCTGCTTTATTTGGAACACTAGAACCATATTGTGTAGTCATGACAATATGATCCTCAGCCCGACATATTTGTTATGCTTTTATTAGATAAAAATTGAAAATGTCTATCTATTGATGTTTTATTTCAGAAAATGATTAATACTCCATTCAATATTTATTCCATCAGGAAAACGGGTTTTTAGCGTGAAGATCCAGTAGGACTCTCTACAGTCTAACCTTTTTACCAAATCTCCTCCCCTCATTTTAGGTAAAATTCTCTCCATTCCCAAGAATGAGAAATTCTCAATACCCCCCTTCTCACACTCAGAAAAATGTTTGGACACCGGGTGCCCCAGGTCTCCTTTTTTAATTAATCTAAAGTGTTCTTGCATTCTAATTTTGAGGGACCTCGTTGTTCTTCCGACGTATCTTTTCCCACAGCCACAATTGATTACGTAAACTACAAAGGATGTATTGCAATTAATGAAATCTCTGATTTCGAAACGTCTGTGGGGGCTGTGGGAAAGGACATATCTAGAAGGTTTCATGTACCTACACATATTACAATTATTGCATCTGAATGAACCTTTCGTGCTGAAGTTGTCACTAGCAATATTTACATCTGGAATTACACTAGGAGATAGATAGTTGGAAATAGTCTTGGCCTTCCTATAAACAATTTTAGGACCCATTTTGGTATACTCTCCCAGGATAGGATCCATGCGTAGTAGGCCCCAATGTTTATTGATTATCCTATTCACTTGGCCACTGGCTTGACTATATTGTGTGATAAACAATGGGGGAGTGCTTCCTAGTCTATTTTTATCACTTTTCTGCCCAACCTCCCTCACCCTTGACTCTCTGGTGGGGAGTAATGTACTTCTTTCTTTTTTAGTTATTTCCTCCACTATGGGTTGGAGGGTCTCCCTGGTATAACCCCTTTCTACAAACCTATTGGTGAGCGCCTCAGACTGAGTCTGGAATCCATCTAATGTGGAACAATTCCTCCTCAGTCTGAGGTACTGGCTTTTGGGGATGCCAGTAATCACCGATCTGGGATGACAACTGTCCGCCCGGAGAATCGTATTTCTTGAGTTGCTTTTCCTAAAGGTGTCCGTTTGAATCTGTTGGTTCATATCCACATATAGTAAGATGTCCAGAAAGCTAATGTGGTGTGCATTAATGTTAGTGGTAAACTGAATATTGAGATTATTATTATTAACATATCCAAAAAAAGATTCCAATGTGTCTGTGCTCCCGTGCCAAATTATAAGTAAATCGTCAATAAAACGCTTGTAAAAAACTATATTGTGTCTAAATTTATCAGTGCTGTTATAAATGAATGCATGCTCCCACCACCCCATAAAAAGATTCGCATAGGAGGGGGCAAAACTTGTCCCCATTGCTGTCCCCTGCAAATAAAACTGGTGCTCAAAAAGAAAATAATTGTGTGTGAGAAGAAAAAGAATAGATTCAGTGATGAAAGTGGTCATTAACATTGAGCTCCCTGGACATTCAATGAAATGACTACCATTTGATCCAACGCCAACCTTCTTAAAGGAATTGCAGGATTTAATTGACTTGGGATCAGCAACACAGGTTCTCAATAAAAAAGAGATAGGATTTTTGGTTAACCCTCACCCCATAATCCCAGTCTTTCACCATCTCCCAAAGATCCATAAGACATTGGTCGACCCTCCTGGTCGTCCAATTGTCTCTAGCATTGGATCTTTGGGAGATGGTTTATCCCGTTATGTTAATGCTTATCTACAGCCCTTTGTCAGGGCTCTGCCTTCCTTCATCCTTGATTCTGGTGACTTGTTGGTACAATTACAAAAAGTCACATGGAAACCTGAGTACCTCTGGGTAACTATGGATGTGGTCTCCCTGTACTCAATCATTGAGCACGATTTGGGTTTGATAGCTGTTCGTCATTTCATTGAATGTCCAGGGAGCTCAATGTTAATGACCACTTTCATCACTGAATCTATTCTTTTTCTTCTCACACACAATTATTTTCTTTTTGAGCACCAGTTTTATTTGCAACAACGGGGGACAGCAATGGGGACAAGTTTTGCCCCCTCCTATGCGAATCTTTTTATGGGGTGGTGGGAGCATGCATTCATTTATAACAGCACTAATAAATTTAGACACAATATAGTTTTTTACAAGCGTTTTATTGACGATTTACTTATAATTTGGCACGGGAGCACAGACACATTGGAATCTTTTTTTGGATATGTTAATAATAATAATCTCAATATTCAGTTTACCACTAACATTAATGCACACCACATTAGCTTTCTGGACATCTTACTATATGTGGATATGAACCAACAGATTCAAACGGACACCTTTAGGAAAAGCAACTCAAGAAATACGATTCTCCGGGCGGACAGTTGTCATCCCAGATCGGTGATTACTGGCATCCCCAAAAGCCAGTACCTCAGACTGAGGAGGAATTGTTCCACATTAGATGGATTCCAGACTCAGTCTGAGGCGCTCACCAATAGGTTTGTAGAAAGGGGTTATACCAGGGAGACCCTCCAACCCATAGTGGAGGAAATAACTAAAAAAGAAAGAAGTACATTACTCCCCACCAGAGAGTCAAGGGTGAGGGAGGTTGGGCAGAAAAGTAATAAAAATAGACTAGGAAGCACTCCCCCATTGTTTATCACACAATATAGTCAAGCCAGTGGCCAAGTGAATAGGATAATCAATAAACATTGGGGCCTACTACGCATGGATCCTATCCTGGGAGAGTATACCAAAATGGGTCCTAAAATTGTTTATAGGAAGGCCAAGACTATTTCCAACTATCTATCTCCTAGTGTAATTCCAGATGTAAATATTGCTAGTGACAACTTCAGCACGAAAGGTTCATTCAGATGCAATAATTGTAATATGTGTAGGTACATGAAACCTTCTAGATATGTCCTTTCCCACAGCCCCCACGGACGTTTCAAAATCAGAGATTTCATTAATTGCAATACATCCTTTGTAGTTTACGTAATCAATTGTGGCTGTGGGAAAAGATACGTCGGAAGAACAACGAGGTCCCTCAAAATTAGAATGCAAGAACACTTTAGATTAATTAAAAAAGGAGACCTGGGGCACCCGGTGTCCAAACATTTTTCTGAGTGTGAGAAGGGGGGTATTGAGAATTTCTCATTCTTGGGAATGGAGAGAATTTTACCTAAAATGAGGGGAGGAGATTTGGTAAAAAGGTTAGACTGTAGAGAGTCCTACTGGATCTTCACGCTAAAAACCCGTTTTCCTGATGGAATAAATATTGAATGGAGTATTAATCATTTTCTGAAATAAAACATCAATAGATAGACATTTTCAATTTTTATCTAATAAAAGCATAACAAATATGTCGGGCTGAGGATCATATTGTCATGACTACACAATATGGTTCTAGTGTTCCAAATAAAGCAGCACAATTATGTAGCTAATATATAATAAAAAAATGTTTATTTATGAAAAGTTAGCAACTTTGTACCAAAATTGTAAAACAATATACAATGTTAATTCTAATATCATTAGGTTGGGCAAGACATTTCACTCAATGGAAACAACTTTATTGATTCATGACGGTTGTAAAAAAGTTAACAAAGGAGAATTGTTGTAGACACTTATGATTGTTTTTTCTGAATTGTTCTTTTGATTTGATTTGATTTTCAGTAATATAGTGGATAAGGAATTATTGAATACTTTTTCTTCTTTTTTCTTTTTTCTGTTTAGTTTTCTCCTCTGTTCTTCTGGATGGCTGTTTAAATGTTTTTAATATAGGTATAAGTTAGGATAAAAGTTATGTAGATATTTTTATATTATTTGATTAAATTTTTGTTTTTAATTTGATGATTATTACACATTTTGTATGTATGGGGTACAGTCTGCCTAATAAGTTTATACAATTCAGAACTATTTATGTGCCTCACAGTTGGTGTATTACTTCCCCCATCAGTTTGGTACATGTTATGGGTGTCTCCATAGGTTTATGGGGCATTACCATCATTGTCTCTCCTGTGGTGGTGGTTTACACCAATATACTGCCGTTCTTGCATTATTTACACACACAGAGCCACTCATGTGCATGCGCGCACTTATAGGACAGTAGCTGTTCCCTTTAAAGGGACCGGGATTTCTTTTTCAATTTTACAGGCACACTGCGCATGCGCGAGCAGTCGGGACTACCCTGGAACGCATCTCGCGAGATTTCGCCCTCCATTGCCCTGCTGTGCGTTCCACAGAGCAGGAGTGTTTGGCAGGCGGATGTCTCATGGGGCTGAACAGGTAATTAGTCGCTTCTGGCATAGCGCTGGCACAGCTGTGTGTAATACAATCCTTATGCAAATTCCAAAGAGTGTGTTTTTTTGGCGCCAAAACGGCAGACTGTCCCTATATATAGCGTGTCATACCATGTTCAAACTGACTTCTTGATAAAGTGCAACTTTCATTGCACGAAACGCGTAGAAGGTTGCAGCCTTCCACATTTTTAATGCTTCCACAATAAAGAAGATTTTTGCCAGACCTGCTGTCACCCCCTTCTTGCTGTGCGTTGCTTCAACCTACTCTGTATTGAAAAACCAAAGTACAAGTTTTACTGTTATGGTCAGTCAGTCCCCTAAAGAAGTTCCCACAGTCAGTCCCACCAATAATTTTCTCGGGGGGCGTCTCCTGTTCACATGCGCATGCGCCTACTGTAGATGTGATGACACGTTATGCGTTTCAAGAAGGTTCCAATGCGCATGCGCCTAGCTTTCCTCCAATTGTGCAGTATCTACTGTAGAAGCTGCTCAGCCAATGATATTGCTTACAGGAGAATCGCTTGACTGTGCATTGATATTGATATTTCAAAAACAGAATAAAATACGGCAACATTACTCACCATAGACTTTGCCAATCAGCTGGCGCCGAGCCACTGCCAGTCCCATATTCTTGATTATACACGTAGTTGACAGATGCCAGCGGATGAGGCTGGAAATCACTTTGGCACATGCAAGCTTGCTGGAATCTGTATGCGAAATCCGGCTCAGGCTGCAGTTTTTAGCACATCCAATGAAACTCATACACGGTACAGGGCCTAAATATATATGTATAAATATCGAGTAAAATGGTCTTTTAGTTTAACATTTTTGCAGTTGGCTCAGGGGCTTACAACAATTTTGGCCAAAAATGTTAAACTAAAAGACCATTTTACTCGATATTTATACATATATATTTAGGCACTGTACCGTGTATGAGTTTCACTGGATGTGCTAAAAACTGAGCTCTGTCTGTGTTTTATGTTCTGTCTCTGATTTTAAATATATATTGCCATGCTCAGTAGCACTCCTCTGTGACACTCATATGCTTATATATATGTTGTGGTTATTTTGGTAGTTTAATAGGAGCTTGTTAGGTGTCCAGTATGTTTTACAATTGTTGTTCAGCTAGTCTTGGCTGTTTGGAGGGTGGCAACCTCCTACCTAATTGTAGCTCACCCCCTCCCAAATTTAAATGGTTAAGGGCTCACTCCATAGCATCTTCCACTCAGGGGAACTTGCTGGCTTGCAGTATGGTTGTGACAACTCTAATACAGAGTGCTTTTCCTGGTAATGTACAGGTTATTAAAAGCTTCAATCAGACTTAGAACTTTGCAACTAATATTGACAGATTTACTATAAATCATTCTTCCTGTTACTACACAGGTTATTAAGAATTTATATTAGCGTTAGGGACCCCTAAATTGTGGTCTGCCGTGCAGTTGGCTCAGGGGCTTACAACAATTTTGGCCAGAAATGTTAAACTAAAAGACCATTTTATTCGATATTTATACATATATATTTAGGCACTGTACCGTGTATGAGTTTCACTGGATGTGCTAAAAACTGAGCTCTGTCTGTGTTTTATGTTCTGTCTCTGATTTTAAATATATATTGCCATGCTCAGTAGCACTCCTCTGTGACACTCATATGCTTATATATATGTTGTGGTTATTTTGGGGGTTTAATAGGAGCTTGTTAGGTGTCCAGTATGTTTTACAATTGTTGTTCAGCTAGTCTTGGCTTTTTGGAGGGTGGCAACCTTCTACCTAATTGTAGCTCACCCCCTCCCACATTTAAATGGTTAAGGGCTCACTCCATAGCATCTTCCACTCAGGGGAACTTGCTGGCTTGCAGTATGGTTGTGACAACTCTAATACAGAGTGCTTTTCCTGGTAATGTACAGGTTATTAAAAGCTTCAATCAGACTTAGAACTTTGCAACTAATATTGACAGATTTACTATAAATCATTCTTCCTGTTACTACACAGGTTATTAAGAATTTATATTAGCGTTAGGGACCCCTGAATTGTGGTCTGCCGTGCAGTTGGCTCAGGGGCTTACAACTATTTTGGCCAAAAATGTTAAACTAAAAGACCATTTTACTCGATATTTATACATATATATTTAGGCACTGTACCGTGTATGAGTTTCACTGGATCTGCTAAAAACTGAGCTCTGTCTGTGTTTTATGTTCTGTCTCTGATTTTAAATATATATTGCCATGCTCAGTAGCACTCCTCTGTGACACTCATATGCTTATATATATATATGTTGTGGTTATTTTGGGGGTTCAATAGGAGCTTGTTACACTACCGACACACTTTATTAAAGTGTGGCCGGTACCGCAAGCCGGGAGATTTCCCGGCTTGCTAGTGGCCGCCCCTCGGCGTGCCGCGCGTCATAGACGCGCGGTCACGCGTCTTCGGGAGCGTGCGCCCCCTGCACGCGCGTCCAGGGGCTCCCCGAGGGAGCCCTGGTGTCCCGCGATCGCGGGACAGCGGCAGGGGGTTCCGGGGGACCCGGCGGACCCGGCAGCGGTAGGGAGAGCTCCCCGATCGGAGGGCGCTCTTCCGCTGCTTCGGCGCGCGCCCGTCACTCTCGGGCGCGCGCCAGGCTACTGCTGCGGCCAAGAACGGGCAAATGCTCGAATAAACTTGGCCGCAGCAGTAGGTGTCCAGTATGTGATACACACAAATACCCTCCAATAACACCGAGATCAATACGAAAAAAACACGGATCGATGCATAACATTTTCCTTATTGCACGCTTCCACACATGATGATCTGGTGAAAATTTGTAAAAGTCATAGTTTTCGATAAAATACTGATAAATTTGACCAACTGTTGCCATCTTATCATCTGTTGCATTAATCGCGGCCCATATTAAATAAGCGTACGTTCTGTCGGGTTTTTGGAAAACGGACTGCGGTGGTGCACTCATGTCAGGACTCTCAGGACAATAAAACACCAGACACTGTGCGTGTATTTTTTATTATGAAAAGCCTAAATTGATACATTATTGTAACTTCTTCAGTACCAAGGCCAATTTACAATGGACCACTGTGATATTTTTTTAAACACCTGCAAGTCGACACATTACTGAAGCGCATGCGCATTACAATTCATGAATATCTGCCACCTGGCGGGTACAAGAGGAATTGCAACCAATTAATCCGAACCATTATCAATAAACACCACAACTGCGGGTGACGCCAACATGAATGCAACATGAATGCAGCATGAACGTGGTGAAGTGCATGGCATTCGGAAAAAAATCCCCGAAAAAATTTGGAGATGTTGGAGAATAAAAGGGGCCGCGGCTGTATACCAGTTTTTGACAATGCCATTTGGACTGTATGGAGCCCCAGCCACATTTCAGAAACTCATGGATAAAGTGCTGAGACCTCATAGGGCTTATGCCACAGCCTACCTAGATAACATTGTCATTTATAGTAAACACTGGCGGGCCCATCTAAATAGGCTGAAAGCGGTCCTCAAATCTCTAAGAGAGGCAGAGCTCATAGCCAACCCTAAGAAATGTGCCTTAGGTAAGGTGGAAACCAAATGCTTAGGGTATGCAGTGGGAGGTGGAAAAGTAAGGCCACTAGCCGACAAGGTAGCTGCCCTGAAAGAAGTTCCGATCGCCCAAACAAAAACGCAGGTACGCTCTCTACTCAGGAAGAAGAAGAGAAACGGCGCAACTGCGCATGTCTGAAGAAATGAAGCTCCCGGATGTTCTTCTGAAAAAACTTTATTCAACACAACACAAGGGCTTGATAAAGACCATAAGGTCGAAACATGTTGCTAAGAACCACCCTTCTTCCCATATTTGATTATCCAAGATGTGCAGGATATCTGTTGTATCTTTAAGATACGACGGAAGTTTTTTCACATACTTTTGCAGGTAAGTATCTATATATGCGGATAGATTAGACGTCAGGGAGTCTAATTCTGTTATCAATTAGCCTATGGGAGGAGAGGTTATTGATAGTATAGTGGGTATATAAAGACCCTTCTAATAGATCACTGCTACTCCTGACGAAGCCGTCATTGAGAAAGGCGAAACGCGTAGAGCGTGACCCTACGATCGAGAGGGAGAGAGACTGCTGGGAATTCCGTGACGTCATCTTCAATCGGCTGCAATACCGGAAGTGACGTATCGGCTCCAGGCAGTGACACACCATGGCGGCTTGAAGCAGCAACGACGGCGTGATATGATGCTATGATCAGCAACTTTCTATGCTGTTATCCCATTGGGATCTTGTAAGCCTCCAATTTTATTGTTTTTGGATAAATCGTGTGATTTTTACCTTTGGCTCCGTGTGTCTCTCTCTTTTGAGATTGCACCTCCTCCTATTAGCTCCTATCTGTGGCCCTGTATTTTAGTCTGTTACCTCTCAGCTTTAGAGGTGTTCACTTGGGAGCTCTATTTGTGTTATATTGCTACAGTATTGCACTATGCAGTTTATTTCTTTTTAAGGTACCATCGCTCCCCTGGTTCTTCTTTGTCCTTGTTCGTGTGGACCCCGAAACAGTCCTTCTAAGGGTTTGAGTGTCTTTCTGTACCTTTTTGATTGCACATGATTTGATTGTTTTTCACTTTGCATTTTTTATTTTTCACTTGTTCTTTTTGTTTACATATTATGAGTATTCTCTTGCACATTTTAAGTTTAAAATTATTTTGAGCGCCATCTATTTTTGTTTGCTAAACCTATGTTTAGATTTGCAGTGCAGCAGTGACGAGGTTAAGTTTCAGTTGAGAGGGCTGCTTAATTAGTCTGATCCCAGCTGCCTCATCAAGGGGCTTTAAAAACACCAGGCTAGACACACATGGGAGCTAGCTGGTCAGGAGACAGGAGTGAAATGCTGAAGTAAGATTACTGCTACAAGGTCTGTTTTCAAAGTACATGTTTGATGAACCGTCTGTGTCCTGCTTGCTGAAAAGAAGCTGTCTTGTTTTTCAATGCTGAAGAGAAGCTATTTTGTTTTTGTATGCTGACAAGAAGCTGTTTTGTTTTTGTGTGCTGTATTTTTTAAGGCTCAATAAATAAGCCTTATCAAGAAAACCCGCATGTAGTTGCATGTACCCTGAATCACCATCATACAGCGCTCTCGCCCCCGCACACACACAAGGCTCAAGGATTTCAACTCTACTATACATCTCTCCCACACCATTCATTTGTAATGGATGGCTTTCTGGCTTGAATCTTCCCGAGCGTGGCCTTATAGTACATTCCTGCGCATGCGTATATGACTTCCCAGTTTTTGTTTTTGTTTGTTACAATATTTATTTTTCTTTTCTCGACATGGGCTTGCATAGCAATTATGGATATTATGAGATTTGAGTTTTACAAATACAGTATATATTTTTTGGGGTTATCGCCATGGGCTTGCATACTGCACCGACACACTTTATTCGAGCAAATACCCAGTATGTACCTGGCAGATACCTGGAATGCGCCGCTCCTCACCTCTGACAAGCCCCGTTGCGTTTGCCTTCCCAGCCTGGGTTCATGCCTGGCTGACGGGTGGCTGATCTGTTAAATGATAATGATTAGGATTTAATAGGCTGCAATGCTTCGCGTGTCTACCAGATGGCATAAATTCATGAATTGTAATGCAGTATATATATATATACTGTGCAGTATTGCAGCCAGAGGGAATAAAATGCTTCAATCCCTGCCTGGAAAATACCTCAATGCACTCGGGCAGAAAACAGTCACAAACCTCAATACACCCGGGTATACCCGAATTCGTGGCACTAGCCGAGCTCGAATATAGTGTGTCGCCAGTGTAGCAATTATGGATAGTATGAGATTCAAGTTTTACAAATGCAGTATATATTTTTTGGGGTTATCGCCATGGGCTTTGAATAGCAATTATGGATATTATGAGAATCAAACAGTACTGTTGCTTTTTAATTCCACACTAGTCATGTACGTTCTTTCTGAGGTGGGTGACATACTGTAGTACTGTGATTTTTATTTGGGGGTGTGGGGATCAAAACATTATGATGGCCTGTTGAGAATATGTCTTTGAACTACAGTACAGGTACAGTAATCCTTCATACAGCTCGCACCCCCCCCTCACCCCCCCCCCCCACACAATGCTCAAGGATTTCAACTTCCTATCAACACCTCTCACAAACCATGCCACGCATGCGCAACTGCGATAAACTAAGCCCTTCTAACTTGCTTTTTCTTCAACACAACACTCCTCCCCCCCCACTAGTAATAAGATTAACATGTTGTGTAAGATACAGGCTGAGCTAAGCCCTTCTAAAACTGCTATTGTACTGTAACAAAACAAGTCAACTTGAAGTTCAAAGCTTATCAACAACACAACAACAGAGTTCTCCAACAGAGCCATTCACGTAAATGTAGTGTGATTATCATGAGCTGGGCAGAAGACATGTTGGATAATCCTTAATGCAGGAAAATAGTATTTTTCTATAGAATTTTATTGCATTATTAACAGAAATGATTGATTAAATAATAAAAATATAATAATTTTTATAAAACATTTTTTGTTTTTATAGTGGCAGCCGAGCTGACTCTAATGCGGCTGCCACCGCAGTGCGCATGCAATGCGTGGGGTGACGCGGCTTTTCAATGCGTCACTGTGGCGCCGGTGTCACGTGGTGCGCCCGCTTCCCTGGCTTCCCCGACATCCTCTGAAGGTTGAAGCGGGTAAGCGGGGTTACGGGGAAGATGCAGGGGCAGAAGGGACAGAGCAGGAGCAGCCAGGGGGTCGGGAGGGGAGAGGAAGATGCGCGCGAGGGGAGGGGAGTGCAGGGAAGAGATGCGGCAGGCGCGCGGCCAAGTTCGGCGCCAGCCGAACTAAGCCCCGGGAAATTACGGGCAAATGTTAGAATGAAAGTGGCCGCAGCAGTATATATATTTTTTCCCAAACTAATGTGAAGTGCAATGCTTTGTTTGTTGAACTGTTCATAAGAATTTCAGGTCTGCAATAGGGAGTCGGTTTAAAATATAGATTTTATTTTTTAATGCATAATATAGTACAAAAATACAGTACAGTAGCTCTTGTCTTTCTCTTTGTTATAGCATTGCGAGATGGGGGGAGATCGGGGAGAGAGGGGCCTGCAGCTCTGGAAATACAGTATTTCAAAATATTTTTTTTAAAACAATTTTTTTGGGGGGGCAAAAACGAATTTCTATACAGTAACTACTGAGAGAGGGTGGGAGAGGGGGGTTTGGGTAAGATACAGGCGGGATTGTACATGAACACCGTACTACTGTATTATCTTACACATCTCCCCCCCTTCCTTTTTTTATTGCTGCAGTTCTGAAAATGAAAAGAAACAATAAATGCAGACATGGTTATTTTTTGGGCCATACTTACCTGTATCATACTTACCTGTGCCTTATTACTTTTCCGAGGCCTGGCCATTACGTTGTATAACAATAGGCAACACAGTCGCAATATGATCAATATATTTATTACATGTGGCTACAGTGAGTATGTTGTTCCAGAAATTCAGTATCCCTTTCTCCAATTCATCCTTTTTTGACGGTTTCCACACTTTTCTGATATAATCCTTCAACTCATGCCATACCATTTCGATGGGATTACAATCTGGTGATCTGGAATACAGTAGGAGGGGAGAAAAAAGGTGAATTACTTACTGTAAGGAGATATAAACTGTGTAAAACAATGAGAAATGGTTACCCAACTTACTCCGCTGGCCTCTTAACCCAGTTGATACCGCTGGCAAGAATGGGAGCTGTTGACGCGGTGTGTTTCGGATCATTGTCCTGGAAGAACCGGTGACCAGATGGGAAATTATTCCTAACGTATTCAACAACATGTGTAATTATATGATCTTGGAAGAACGCTTTATTCATGATTCCAGGAAACAAGAAAAAAAATGTACAGAAACATTAGGGTACAAAATACTGTACAGTACAGCTGTCCAGTGCATAAGGCCACAGGCATAGCATGTGTATTTGTGCATTATTTTACCCTCAAAGATAAATATGCATCCTGGTCCTTGTCTAGAGATGCATCTTCACTGGGTGCTTGGGACACAGCTTCAGAGATAGGCGTCCTTATTTGTAGAATGCAAAACGGGCAAATCTCTCAAGCGCTACTGTTGTCTCGTCAGTAAAGATGACATCCTGGAAAGTCTCGCCACTTTCGATCCATGCCCGTGGCTTGTCCACTCTTTTTATTTTGTTGGCTGCTCGTATCATAGGATACGCTCTGTAATGACAAGGAATAATGTTAGAGGTACTAAATACTGGAGATACAGTATGATGGTTCCCAGCACTCAAAAAATAATAAAATAAGTCAAAGACATCTACTGTATAGAAAACTAACAGTAATGTATTGAAACAATACAGTTTGGACAGTATTACATACAGTACAGTTGAAAATAGAGGGCTAAACAAGAAATCACAAGTCTGTAAAGGGATCGAGGTGGGGGGAAAAACGTGGGGAATAACAACCATAGTGTAAAAAGAACAAGCAGCAGACTAAAAAGAGGAAAACATGGGTGACGTACAGTATACAGTACAGTACTTACTTAACACGCCCATATTTCCATCCCAATTTCCGTCTCGTCTGCCTGATGCTGGTCACAGATGCTTTTATTTTGTGAGTTGCCTCTAGTGCATTCTTTACCCTTGTGGCACATGTCTCATCATTCTGTACACTTAATTGGTCCACCAGAAGTGTTGTCGCCCTACAGTGTGAAGAAAAACAGAACAATTGGTTACAGTAGGCAAATTAAGCATCCCAATAGTGCACTTATTTCCTATTGTCTGATTGTAGCGCTACTGTACAGTATATGAATACAGTATATTAAATAATTTGCCCCTCCCTCAAATGAAACATCCCAATAGACTACACTGTCACACACTCAGTCACTCCTACTTTACCACCCAATCACTGGCATAAAAGCTGGTGACATACAGTACTGTACTGTTGATGCTTTGTGGGTGTGTGTGTACAGTAAAAACAGTTAAACAGTTTACCACAGTTAAACACAGGAATACAGAACAGTACAAGACGTTGTTACAGTTACAGTATGAAGGACAATAAGTACTACTGTAGTAGTACTGTACTTACTCAGTAGTGACGGTCGGATTTCTTTGGAAGTTTTTGGCTTTCCCATGCGCATGATAACTAACAGTGCTTTATGCTAAAACGAAGACCAAAGCAAGTAACCAGCATTGGATCTGTAAAATGCGGTGTCCATTCTGGTACATATCCTTTATTCTCAAGCTTAGATCTTTTGATTCATTTTCTTTGGCATTGCTGCTATTAGAAAAAAAATGCGAGCACACACAGAGCAATTCGATGTGAATTCGATGTGTATTGAATGTGCATTGAAAACACAAAATGGATGGTGTATTTATACTTTAATTTAATGTGCCTCAACGTCACTCAACAGGATTAGTACACAGTACGCCCCCTTTTAACACCTTGTGTCCATGCCCGTGAAAAATTTCAAATAAAAGGTGAGACAAATTGCATAGACTCTCACACACTGATCTCTATCTGAACTTGCTCTTGTCCAGATACTGCATTGTGCATTCGTCCTTCTGTTTCCATGGATCGCCCCCTATTCTACGGACGCGGGAACCAGCTTTCTTCTTCCGTGCTGGCCAAGCGAAAGACGGAAGCTGTTTCCCAGCCAAAACCTAAGCGAAAACCAAAGCAGAATAAAGAAAATGTTACGAAGACTCCAAAGGTTAAGACCCCATGGCCTTATTTTGTGAAGTAGAAATTCGGCGCCCTTAGGGCCTTTGCCGTCCTGATCCACTCCTTGCACCCCCCCGCTCACCTGCTCCACAACCCATCCTCGACGCTGCTGCTCTCCTGTCAACTCCCTGCTGACCTGCTCCACAACCCATCATTGAGGCTGCTCTCCTGTCAACCCCCTGCCGACCTGCTCCACAACCCATCATTGAGTCTGTTCTCCTGCAAACCCCCTGGTCACCAGCTCCACCAACCATCCTCGACGCTGTTCTCCTGGCCACCCCCTGGTCACCTCCTCCACCACCCACCTACGCAGATGTCTACAGCACAGAGCAAAAGGTTGATCTTCTTTTGGTGACCATGTTGAGTATGGATATGCGCATGGAGAAGATGGAAAGGAACATGGAGAAGATAGAAAGGAAGATTGTGGGGATGTATTCTTTCCTGCGAGTTCCTGTGCCTGTCCCTGTATGTCTGCCACAGGAGCAGGAGGGTGACCTGCATGATGTGACCTTCACGCTTCCCTCACCAAGCCCCCCACGCTCACCCCATCCGTCAGCAGATCATCTGTACCAGTATGCCTTTGAGGACAAGATGACAACTCCGGTAGGCCACGGCAGGAGGAAAGCATCCTCCCAGACTGCCTACCCTCGCCCGCTGCCAGAAGTACACCAGCACCCAGGATTGTAACGCTGCTGGACATCATCTTGACTGACCTGACCCAGCACGCCCGGGAGAAATATAAAACTGGAAGTGCTGGTGCAGCCCAATAATTTGCCCTGTCTATATTTAAACACCACGTCAGTTTTGAGATGTACAGCCGTTATTAAGGAAATAAAAGAAAGAAGGCTCTGCCAGCAAATTAAAGAAAGACCGTTTTGAATGAAGTGGAGCGTTATTTCCATGTTACCCTTACACTTATGAGAGCTGTGAGAGACACTATAAATGGCCTGTTGAGGCATACAAGGGCTCGTGCTTGGAGTGGCACCCCTCTTGTTAATGACTTTTCCAAAACTCTACTGTAGTGCCAAAGTTTACAAAAAAATTTTTTAACATGGATTTATTGTTTAATGCGTTTAATCATTTTCTGTTTTATTTTTATTGTTTTGAAATATTGTTATTGTTTAATCATTATTTCTGTTAATCAGGCACAGGTAAGTACAGTATGATACAGGTAATTTACAGCACTGTAAGTACTGTATGGCACTCAAACTAACCATGTCTGCATTTATTGTGTCTTTTCATTTTCAGAACTGCAGCAGTGAAAAAAGGAAAGGGGGGATGTGTAAGATAATAGAATGGTGTTCATGTGCAAACCAGCCTGTATCTTACACAAACCCCCCTCTCTCATCCTCTCTCACCCTCTCTCAGTAGTTACTGTATAGAAATTAGTTTTTTCCAAAAAAACAAAAAAAAATGTGTTTTTAATTTTTTTTTAAATACTGTATTGTTATTGTTTAATCATTTATTTCAGTTCATCAGGCACAGGAAGGTATTATACAGGTACTTTACAGCACTGTAAGTACTGTATGGCACTCAAACGAACCATGTCTGCATTTATTGTTTTTTTTTCATTTTCAGAACTGCAGCAATGAAAAAAGGAGGGGGGATGTGTAAGATAATAGTATGGTGTTTTTGTACAAACTAGCCTGTATCTTACACAAACCCCCCTCTCTCACCGTCTCTCACCCTCTCTCAGTAGTTAATGTATAGAAATTATTTTTTTCCAAAAAAACAAAAAAAATGTGTTTTAAATTTTTTTTAAATACTGTATTGTTATTGTTTAATCATTTGTTTCAGTTCATCAGGCACAGGAAGGAATTATACAGGTACTTTACAGCACTGTAAGTACTGTATGGCACTCAAACGAACCATGTCTGCATTTATTGTTTTTTTTCATTTTCAGAACTGCAGCAATGAAAAAAGGAGGGGGGGATGTGTAAGATAATAGTATGGTGTTCTTGTACAAACCAGCCTGTATCTTACACAAACCCCCCTCTCTCACCCTCTCTCACCCTCTCTCAGTAGTTACTGTATAGAAATTCGTTTTTGCCCCCCCCCAAAAAATATTTTTTAAAAAATCTTTTGAAATACTGTATTTTCAGAGCTGCAGCCCCCTCTCTCCCCATCTCTCCCCCACCCGTCTCGCAATGCCATAACGAAGAGAAAGACAAGAGATACTGTACTGTATTTTTGTACTGTATTATACATTCAAAAATAAAATCTATTTTTTAAACAGACCCCCTATTGCAGACCTGAAATTCTTATGAACAGTTCAAAAAACAAAGCATTGCACTTCACATTAGTTTGGGAAAAAATATATATAAAAACAAAAAATGTTTTATAAAAATTATTATATTTTTATTGTTTAATCAATCATTTCTGTTAATAATGCAATACAATTCTATAGAAAAATACTATTTTCCTGCATTGAGGATTATCCAACATGTCTTCTGCCCAGCTCATGATAATCATGCTACAGTACATTTATGTGAATGGCTCTGTTGGGGGGCTCTGTTGTTGTGTTGTTGATAAGCTTTGAACTTCAAGTTGACTTGTTCTGTTACAGTACAATAGCAGTTTTAGAAGGGCTTAGCTAAGCCTGTATCTCACACAACATGTTAATCTTATTACTAGTAGGGGTAGGAGTGTTGTGTTGAAGAAAAGGCAAGTTAGAAGGGCTTAGCTTATCGCACTTGCACATGCGTGGCATGGTTTGTGAGAGGTGTTGATAAGAAGTTGAAATCCTTGAGCCTTGTGTGTGTGCGAGGGGGGAGGTGGTGCGAGCTGTATGAAGGATTACTGTACCTGTACTGTACTTCAAAGACATATTCTCAACAGGTCATCATAATGTTTTGATCCCCACACCCCAAATAAATATCACAGTACTACAGTATGCCACCCACCTCAGTAAGAACGTACATGACTAGTGTGGAATTAAAAAGCAACAGTACTGTTTGATTCTCATAATATCCATAATTGCTACTGTATGCAAGCCCATGGCGATAACACCAAAAAATATATACTGCATTTGTAAAACTTGAATTAAAAAATTAAATGTGTTTTTTGACCGACCCCTTATTGCAGACCTGAAATTCTTATGAACAGTTCAACAAAGCATTGCACTTCACATACTGTAATGTAATGCAAGGGCATTTCTCTTACCTGTTATTAAAAAAAATGTTAAAATGAGACATACAGCACAGTACAGTACAGCACAGTACAGTTCTGTACACGCATGCGCATACCAGTAAAAGAAAAACAGTAGTACTGTTGCAAAAGTTGAAAGCATTGAATAATAAATAATACATACTGTATAGAATAAAAGATATACATTTTTATTTTTGGTGTTTATAAGAAAAGTTGTGATGATGACAGTACTGTACAATGTAAAAAAAAAGATTTGAATATTAAAAAAGCAGCATACTGTACAGTATAAGGTTTTCTATAAAGCTCACAATTGTTCTATCAATAAAAATGGCACTGTCACTAAATGTTTGCCTACTTGGCAAACAATGTGCAAGCAACTTTTAAAAAAAACGATATTGGAGGTCCATCCAAATCCCTTCTTTTGTCTTTTCCGCTTGATGTCAAAGTTTCTTTTCTGGGGAAAAAAAAACAAAAATGCTATTATTGTCGATATTGCGCATGTGTCAAGTCGCGTCAAGTCGCGTCATTGGGAATTAAAGCAGCCGTTCAAGCAATATCCTACAGTACATCTGTGTCTGTAGGATGAGAACAAACTTCTGATTGGCTCTGACTCTTCAGCCCCACCCTCTCCCTACATTTTTAAGCTGCAGCAGCGTTACGTACTTTCGACGGCCAATCAAATCATTCTTCAAAGTGCACTCAACAGAGAAACAACCCCTCAACTCGCATACAGTATTGTATTGATGCACATACGCTCATAATATATATTTTCTTTAACTGTGCATGCAATGTCTTGTATATAATGTATACCTTGTTCATTTATGTAACTGTATCTGAACCATGTATTATTTTGTTTTACTCTGTGCCCAGGACATACTTGAAAACGAGAGGTAACTCTCAATGTATTACTTCCTGGTAAAATATTTTATAAATAAATAAATAAATACTGTACAGTACTGTACAGTACTGTTAAGTACGCACAGTATTTAAAAAATAATTTTGTTTTGACACACGCAAGCTTGAACTGCAGCTCTAAACTTACAGTAATACTGTCATGTACTGTACAGTACAGTATAGTGTAATACAGTGTAGTATATTACTGTACTGTATATTTACCTTCATTATAAACTTTGCCAAACGGGAGGTGATGACTCACTGTGACTCCTCAAGTCTGCATTATACACTGGCGACACACTTTATTCGAGCTTGGCTAGTCCCACGAATTCGGGTATACCCGGGTGTATTGAGGTTTGTGACTGTTTTCTGCCTGAGTGCATTGAGTTATTTTCCAAGCAGGGATTGAAGCATTTTATTCCCGCTGGCTGCAATACTGCACAGTATATATATATATACTGCATTACAATTCATGAATTTATGCCATCTGGTAGACACGCGAAGCATTGCAGCCTATTAAACCCTAATCATTATCATTTAACAGATCAGCCGCCCATCAGCCAGGCATGAACCCAGGCTGGGAAGGCAAATGCAACGGGGCTTGTCAGAGGTGAGGAGCGGCGCATTCCAGGTATCTGCCAGGTACATACCGGGTATTTGCTCGAATGAAGTGTGTCGGTGCAGTAGTTGACAGGTGACAGCTGACCTTGTACACTTGTAGTTGACAGCTGATGAAGCTGTAAATCATTGTGGTACTGGTAAATGCAAGCTTGCTGGTACATGTACGCGAAATCATGGTCAGGGTGGAAATTTTCCAGGTATTCAGGCGGGGACAGGTACAAAGGATTGCCATTCACCAGGTTATCACTGATGGTCGGACTGGCGCTGGTGCTGTTGCCGGCACATTGCTGGATTGGGATTGACGATTCTTATATGGGTTAAAACCGACCTTTCTTCTTTTGAAATTGCCATGATCAAACATACTGTGAAATTCTGGCATTACACCCCAATACCCGCAAATCTCTCTGGCAGGAGGGGCAATGCGAAAAAAACACTGATCGTTACTTAAGGTTTTTCTTATCGCACGCTGCCACCCATGAACATCTGGTGAAAACTTGTAATAATCGTAGTTCGAAATTAAATATTCATATATTTCAGATACAGTCACCATCTTATCTACTGCAGCATTTATTGCCGAATATATTAAAAATGCATAACTACAGCCAGGTTTTTTATACACCTGTGGTGTAGCCATAATGTCCACTCAGCAATTGTGTGGGGAAAGAATGTAAAAAAAAAGGCACACATTGAGTATTTAAAGCTTTTTATTAAGAACGCCTAATTTGATAACGTCTTCGAAAAATCAAGGTCAATTCACAATGGGCCACTGTAAGTATGTACCAGTATTGACGTGGGTGCTATCTATTTTAAACACCTGCACACTTACATAGTAGCAAAGTATAGCACTGTACCATGCACATTACAGTTCAATACAATTCATTAAATGCATTAATTTCTGTCACCTGGCGGATACGCAAAGAATAGCAACCAAATTATAATTCATTAACTTCTGCCACGTGGCGGATATGCGAAGAATTGCATCCAAAGAAACAATAAACAATTAAATTAAACAGAGATAGTCAATAATTAGTGGTGCAAGGGCAACTCCCTAATAAAGTTGGTGCTCAATGGAAAACATATGGAGTAAACTTTGTAGCTGGAGTATTGAGGAAACTAAGCCATATATATAATGAATAGAGACACAATTAAGTGTTGCTGCTTTACCTCTCCCCTTTTGTGTGTTGGTAGTAGTAATGTCAATATGAACAGCACAACTAGCCAATGTGGAAAAGCACAATCTCGTTGTGCATAACTCACGGTTTGTAGATTCAAGCCAGAGCACCAACAGAGGGGAGGAGGTGAAGAAACGCTAAGCCTGCTCCGAAGCGTCAAAATTCATCAAAAACCATGGGAGGCAGATCTGTTGAACCATAATCCTCTTCTGGGATCCTCCTAGTGGCTTGTCAGCTCCGGTTCCTGCTCCGTCTGCGTCCGCTGTCTCACGTCGTTGTGGTGACTGGAGCCCCGGATGAAACAGCTGCGCGTCCGTCGGCTTGCTGTACGTCACTTCCCTGCTCTCCAGGTATTAGGTAGAAACAGGAAGTAAGTAGAGTGATCGTGAGACCTGCAGCTCCGTGTGCATCCAGGCATAGGTACAACAAGTAGGAAAAAATGGAAAATGAGCCAGAGCACAACTTGACAAAGAGTCAGGTAGAACCAAGCACCACTATAAAGGTTTTATTAAATAAAAAACATGTAGACAAAAAATCCTGACAAATGCTCTTTTGTACAACATTTTATGAGTATGTTCTTTATATTTCAGATATCTACTTGACAGGTCGAGTGTCCGATTCTATGAATTGACGTGTCTACAAGAAATGATAATCATTATTTTACACAAGTCTACACCAAGTTATAATCATCATTTTATAATGATTTCAAACACTGTTGCGATAAAATCCAGAGTGAAGCTTATTTACGCTAGTGGTTAATGTGTTATTAATAACAGTGAATTACCAAAATTATGAATAAAATAAAATGTACAGTGTACTAATACTGATAGTTAAATATATATTCATTCTTAGCAATGCTACTGTAATACTGCTGCAGCGGCCGTAATTGAAACACTTCACGCGGTTTATACCTCGGAATACCCATGTCATGGCGTGGGATTTCTTCCAACCGTACTGCCTTAAGACGCGAGTGTAGGCGAGTGCAGTTACATAATTACTGTAAGGATTCTGGCGGTTCTGTCCCCTTAACCCTCACATGTCCATCAGAATCTAGAGGCATTCAGAGAGGGCATCTCAGCGGGGGTTTGCATGCGTGGCACGCGGGCAGTGCACGGGCTCCGTCCGTCTCCGCGGGTCCCATCCCCAGGATGCGTTCCCGTTCCAGTACCAATGACGCGTGTTGCATGCGTGGTGAACAATCTTCGTGGTGTCCTGTGGTCTCCGCCTCTCTACCCTGCCCCCGCTCTGACGACAGAAGTACGCGGCACAGCGGTCACGAGTGGGACTCCCATCTCTCCTCGGGTCCCGCCTCCGGCCTCCGCCCCCACACTGATGCGGGTGTTGTGGTGCGGACGAGTGGCGCGCAACCAGGTCGCCAGTATGATGCGCGGGGTACGCGCGGTCACCAGTGGTCCCACCCCCACTCCTAATCGGCTGCACAATAGGATGCACCTGCGCGATCCAGCTGCCTATCAGTGAGGTCACCATTACTTCCTGGTTTCCTCCCATTGGAGGGAGGTCCTTTATATACCCTGTCTGCACTTCCTTTCCTTGCAGAGCATAACCTTTGTTTGTGACGGTGCATCTCGCTGCAATTCTGTATTCTGCCTTGCCTGCCTCTTACCCTTGCTGCCTGACCCTGCCTTGGATTATTATCTTTATATCCCTGTGTAGCCCATGTCCCCCCCCCCCCTCAGATACAGATCGTGCCTCTAAGGTGTATTGAGGGCTGGCTACATGTGTATGGTGGTGCATACCTGCTTGTAACAGGAGGGCCTGAGTCTCCCGCGTTGGTGTGGGTGATAACAGGGCCAGGCTTCTGAGGTATATGCCTCCATTCTTTAGTGGTTGTGGTGCAGCGCCTCCATTTCCATAAGTCCCAGGGATGTGGAATAGGACCCTTACAGAGAAAACCCTGGTCCCAGGGCGAATGATCCAGCTCTCACACAGTCTCTTTGTGTAAAACAGCAATGTCTTTTTTGTCTCTTAGCTCATACACAGCAGCAGTTCATTAGCAGCAGTACTTCCACATATGAACAAGGTCTCTTCCTCCCTCCTTCTCCTCCAGACTGTATCCCGGCAGGATGGTCTGGATGGGGCCTCAATACCCCTACCTCCACCCCAGGGTAGGCCCTATGGGTGAGGCTAGATATCCCCCCTCACCCCCTGCAGGGTGAGGGGCATTGGTCCACTTGTAGCTGTATCAGCTCTACTCAGATGGGGCTCTTAGCATCTCTTCCACACACCGTTCTCACTCTACACGTGGTCTCTCAGTTCAGCCATTAGCTCTCTGGGTCCTACTCCACTTCAGACCAGCACATCACTCCTCAGCTCCCAGGACATAACTCCACAGACTCCCTCCAGACTCTCCACAGACTGACAAGCTGAACGCTCAGCTTTCACAGGATAATCTCTCTCTCTCTGCTCCAACAGCACTCTCAGGCTGACAGTTCTCTCACTGCACAGAACAGACACACTGCTCTCCAGATTCTGACTGTCCAGCCAGACACTCCAACTCCACAGACAGAACTCTCACCGAACTCCTCAGACTCAACACCTTCCAGAACTGAACCACACACACACAGGACAGCCCACTAAATGTAGACAGCTCCACCCCTCATGATGTCAGCAGGCCCTCCCCTGTGTCTATGCCTTCCCACACAGGTGCCTACCTCCACCAATCACGGCAGGGCTTGAGCAGGGAAACCCCATGGTTACTACTGGCGCCTGCCCTTACAGGGCTTACCCCAGTAGGAGATGGATAAGTAGCCCGCTATTTCTTACAGGGGCTACACCTGTATACCTTTCCTTTCTAAAAAGTTGTCCAACCTTTTTTTTTGAAGATATTTGTAGTATCTGCAATCACAATACTGTAGGTAATGAATTCCACATTTTAACTGCCTTTACTGTAAAGAAGAAGTTCCTTTGTTGCTGGTGAAATCTCCATTCCACCAACCTTAAAGGATGACCCGTGTCATGTGTACTGCACTTGGGATGAATAGTTATTTTGAAAGCTCCTTGTTTTGTCCCCGAAAATAGTTGTATTTAGTTATTATATCCCCTCTTAGTTGCCTCTTTTCTAATGTAAACAATTCTAATTTAGCTTGCCTCTCCTCAAAAATCAGATTATCCACCCCCTTTATTCATTTGGTGTCTCTTCTCTGCACTTTCTCTAGTTCCATAATGTCTTTTTTTATGGAGTTGTGAAAAAAACTGTACTCCATATTCAAGTTGTGGTCTTACAAATGCTTTAAAGAATGGCATAATTATTTTTACTTCCCTGCCTTACATTCCCCGTTTAATGCAAGATAAGATCTTCTTTGCCTTGGCAACTACTGCATGACTTTTCGCACTATTGCTGCTGGCTACAAGCACTTCTCAATCCCTCTCCATCAAGGATTCTCCTAACGTTTCCCCATTTAATTAGTAAATTGCCTATTTATTCATGTTTCCCAAATGCATAAACTAACATTTATCTATCACACACATAAATGAATACCGCATCAGACAACCAAAAAATAAATGCACTGTCTAAACCTAAGCAGAAAATAACTGAAAATAACAGAAATAATATCTACTAGGCGGTGCTAGAGGAGTAGAATAGATATGTAAACACAGAAAAAGGAAAAGAAACCTCTCAAGCAGCACTCAGACTAATAATGCAAAGAATAATAATGATTAGTTTATTGAAACAAAATATTAAGGAAAACAAATAAACAGCTGACTGGAACCATGGCTAACTGGACTCAAAGAAAAATATAAAACAAAAAAATATAAATTAAATCAAGGGAATTATATAATGAACATAAACCTCAAAAAATAGAACCACTATGGGGACAAAGTACCCACAGTGATTCACAACCGGCCGGTTAAGTAAGGTATGCACATAACACAGAAAAAATATATACCAGGCAAGCTATGCTAGTGTATAGGGCTAGATAATATAAATAGAAGATTCGGGAGTGATCACAGATCGCACTAATTGAGTGAAGTAATAAAGTATATAATAGTGGTAATTATAAATGTGGGTGCAAACTGTGAACTGAAAAGTGAATCAGGCAAAAAGAGGGGGGAAGGGGAACACAAAATGGATGTGTCCCCTAAAGAATTCACTAACTGCACTCCTACATAATATAAAATCTAACTTTTAATAAATTTACTTAAAACATATATTACCAAACGTTGTGTACTAAGTATTAAAAATGAATTAAATTGACAATGTCGTACATCCCTGTCAATAAATGTGTGATTATACCATCCCAGAATCAATATTCCTGGGGTTGGAAGGACAGAGGATGCTATAAGTCAGGGTGTTAACCCCTCTGGAGCAAGTATGCAAACTGTAGGTAAACGTATCCTACACAGTGAGCCTTTGAATGGTCAAAAATCCAGCAATCCTGCTCAGTTATATACCAGCAAGCACCTACAGTGGTAGTAAATGTTATGTTGCATAAGCTTAGAAGGTAACGCTGACACAGGCTCTATTAATGGAAAATAATTCACAACATAGTAAAGCTGGGACTCACAGTATCATTAACAGTGAGTTACCCAGCAGAGAGGCTCTAATTGTGCATATATCATATAGAGCAGGAAGGCAAACTCACTGCCTGTTGTTAAAATTATCCAGCTAATGCTGTCTGCATATATAGAACCAGGAGACTTAAAAGCACTACATTAAAAACAGCTCCAAGTAGGAGACTGACACAACTGCGCGTCCAACGCGCATTTCCCACACATCCATTTTGTGTTCCCCTTCCCCCCTCTTTTTGCCTAGATAATATAAATACCTAATGACATGGATCTATAAATATAGCACATGACAGAAAACATGAAGGTACTTCAGTGACCCAAAACACCTAGCCAAAATGGCAACAAAAACAGGAGAGACACTCATATATTACAAACCAGTACAGTTACTGGATGATATCAGTGGTAATGGAAGGTAAATACTCAACTCCTGTTTAGCAAGGTTGGCATAGATCTTCTACCTTAGAAGAAGCCTTAGTTGGCGAAACGCGTTGTGGATTATATGTGCTGCTGGCCCTGACTTCTGGCTCCTATTTGAACTTTATTACCTCTTGGGACTTTATTCACATGTAACCTTTGCATTCTATATTGCGGTTACCATCATCCAGGACTCCACACTATATCTGGATCTATGCCAACCTTACTAAACAGGAGTTGAGTATTTACCTTCCAGGGTTCCAGTCAGCTGTTTTTTTGTTTTCCTTAATATTTTGTTTCAATAAACTAATCATTATTATTCTTTGCATTATTAGTCTGAGTGCTGCTTGAGAGGTTTATTTTCCTTTTTCTGTGTTTACATAACATTTATCTATATTAAACCTCATTTGCCTGTCAAATTTCCTGGTCAATCCAAGTCCTTCTGGAGAGAAATTATATCCTTCTATGATTCTACTTCCTTACACAATTTAGGGCCTCATGCAGTAAGCACCAAAAAAAAATTCGCCAGGGTTTTTAAATCACCATTTTTACAGCGTTGCTATCACGGTATGCAGAAAGGCCTCAATACCAGTGATAGCAACATTTGCAAACATGGTTAGTAGCTGGTGATGCGAACATCGCCCCTCTGAAAAGGGCTCACCCGGTGAGTTCTATCTGCTGCAGAGAGAGAGAGACGCCTCTCTCGCGCAAATCTTGGGCGAATTTTTTTTTTTACATTTACATTTTCATACTAGTATACTGTAGATTAACAGGGGGTCTCCGGAGAAAAACATGTTGATTTAAGGTCCGGGGACCCCCTGATTCCCGAGATACAGGCCCCGTTATGGGGTTCCGGTATATCCTATGCTTTTGATTAACACGGTCACGTGACGCAGGACATTTCAATGCATAGGAGATACCGGCACCCCATAATGGGGCCTGTATCTCTGGAATCTGGGGTTCCCGGGATCTCAAATCAACAAGGTTCTGCTCCGGAGACCCCCTGATACAATACACAAGTAATAAAACCATAATAAAAAATGTAACACATTCGTTATCATAGCGGCTATCTGCTATGGTAATGAAGCTCCTTTAATGTAGTAGTGTGCGGGAGCAGTGGGTCTCCTGAGATGAAGCACTTTGATTTCAGCCTCAGTGACCCCCTGATTCCTGTGTTACAGGCCCTGGTATGGGGCATTGTGCCAGTATCGCCACAATTTTTAAATCGTCCGCGGCACGTGACGCGGGACATTTAAATAATGAAGATACCGGCACCACATATCAGGGTCTGTAACTCGGGAATCAAGGGTTCCCCGAGCCTGAAATCCATGCAGTTCAGCTCATGAGACCCCTGCTCCTGCACAGTATGAATAAAAATTACATTGAAGCAGCTGTATTACCGTAGCGATTATCCAATAAAAAATGAATGGGTTAAGGCACAATAGCTGCTTTATTGAGGGCAGAGGTGTTGATTGAAGCAGGTACTTGGCCCTTCATTCACCCCCTCTGCCCCCAATAAACATTACAATATATATTTAGTACCTATATATAACCCACACCCTGTACCTCAACATAAAACCATTTTTATTTAATTTCACACAGGATTGATCACATTGGCCGGAGGGTGTCCTCACATGGTCCCACAGGTGTCTGGAGGCCCCAAAGGGGTCCCCGCTGGCCTACAGTACCAACCCTGTTGTAAAATAAATAATTATGGCATACATTGCAATAAATACACTTCCCCCCACCAAACACATACAGTACAGTAATCTGCAAATTAACTATTATCCAGATATGGATAATACAGTAGCTAATTTGCTCATTATTAAATCAAACATTAGCCAAGCAGCATAAATAAAGTAAATAAAACTATTCTACTTACCCCTGCCATCATGAGGGGCGTTCTCGTCAGCATACTGCAGGGCCAAGTCCCCCGATGCCAGCAACAATACAATCTAATGGCTCCTAAGCCCTTAATCACTGTCGCGGTTAATAACCGCTATAGTATTAAGGGGTTAACCCCTGTCCATCGCTACCCACCCTGGAGGCCTAACCACCCATCCCGGACCCACTATACCTACTCTGTACCCATTGATTGGTATAGGTACATCATACCCATATAATATTGGCATGATAAGCCCCTATAGCACTCAATGGTAACTCTAATCCAAAAGCATGAAGGCTAAAATTCAATAACACAAGCTCTTAAAAAACACTGTTCAATAATTAAAAACAGTAGCCAACCAATTAAATAAAAAGAAGCATTAACCAACTAATCAATTAATTAATTTCAAACAGTAGCCAACAAATCAATTAATTATTAAATCCACTATCCAACACATCACTTAAAAGCAAGGAGCCAACACAAGAAATCATTAATTAAAAACGCTAATCAATCTAAAACAAAAATACAACACAAGCCAGCAACATAGAAACACATCCACAGAATAATCACAAATAGAAAAAAGAACACTCAATACAAAGCAAATATTTGCCCCAAAAATACATTGGCTAATAATGGGTACAGATTAATACATTATGAGTCAATGTGCAATGTAAAAAATAAACAAAAACATATCCAATCGAAAAACCTGAAAAAAATACATTTACATACATTCAAGATTTAACTTACCTTTAGACGTGTTGGCCCTCGAATCAGGGGTATCAGGAAGCTCTCGTACCATGACGTCATCCAACTCAATATGATGCCATCCACCTTGAAGATCCTGGCTAGGTAACAAAATTCTTCTTTCTTTGATCTTCTAACACCTTCTTCTTACTTCATCTGTAATTATTTCATCTTCAATCTTCATCTGTTAATCCAAAAACCCCATGGTAGATCACAACACGATGTTGTCACGTCGGCTTCTTGAGCTCAAATGAGACGTCAAGGCCTTAAATATGGCCTATGACGTCACATTTTTGGGTCAGATGGCACAGCTCCAATCTAATTGGACGCTGTATCATGTGAATGGCTCTTTTTTTTTGTTGATGGATTTGACGTCATCTCCAAGGAGATACGTCACATCCTTCAACACACATGGCTGTATCACGTGGTATTACAGCCAATGGGATTGCAGATAATCCCATTGGTTGCTTAGTTCACAAGGATGTGACATCATCCCTTAAAGTGACGTCACATCCCTCCCCCTCTGTGCCTTAGGGTGGAAGTGTTCTAAATTATAGTTATTTGAGATCTCACCCTCCTGGGGTAGAGACGTGCAGTTGAGGTCTCCCCTCCTGGGGTAGAGACATGCAGTTCAGCTCTCTCTCCTGGGGCTGACTGCAGCCAAAGATCTGAACAGTTTGCCAGGCCTCAAGACTGTAAGAAGGCCGGTACCATCCTGAGGTCTGTGACCTATCTTAAAGAAGCTATGCATTTGCTGTAATAACAACTGCAGTGGCTGCCTCAATAAAGGATCCTGTTTTATAAACCTCTGCCTAAATTACAGTCTATTGGGTAGAGATATGAGAGGACTGTCATGGTAGCGACTGTCTCCAGTACACCTAGATCCTGCTATGACTGGAGGCGCTATCACCATGAGAAATGCCTGAAGGATCATCAAAAGCCTGTCCTGTTTCCCCATACCAATGAGGACACTCAGCATCTTCTGGACCCTCACAGGTATTTAGCACCATGACACCTGTAGCTTTAGCAAGATCTCCCAGAGGGGGGTGGGGGGGTAGGGGGGAAAGCAGTGCTACACAGTATTTCCACTATATGCTTTTTTAAATCTTTACATTTGTCAGCGTATTTATTTACTCTACGTTTTCATATGCCAGTAAAAACATATTTCACGATGGCATGTGCTTCCTTTTTCAATTCTTTTCATAACTTTATCAGCTTTTTACTAGTGCACAGAGGCGGAAAGCCAACCACTCAGTTATCTCCAGGAAAACACACAGCCAAACATTCAGCTGGAATCATAAATTACAAGGGCCCTTTCCCTTTACTAGACATAATTCATTTTAAACTCGACCTTCTTTGCCAGTGCTCTTTAACTCCCCTTTCAATAGAGGTATTATGCACATTCCTATGTTCTTACATTTTCAATAAAATGAGAACAGATTCACATTGCAAACGTTTTAACAGAAAATGCAATCATGTTTTTTTATTTTCTACTAGTAAGGAGGCCATGGAAACTCTTTTAAGTAACATTTTATTGAATACAACATTCAGAATCTTTTCAGTTTAAGGGAATTACAATGCATTTTGATCAGGAGAAGCATTTTGCACTTTTTGCTGACTAAAATAAACTACCCTAGTGCTATCAAAAAGTCAAATACAGTGATACAGGTTATTTTTCACATTAAACCTACTGGAAATCAAACAGCCTGAGCAGCTCAAATAGGCCTAAGCCTCTTCTAAATAATGTAAACTCAGAAACTCTTTGTAAACATAAAATTAACATTTCAGCAATTATAATTAATCCATTGTCACAAAGTGAACAATATTGCTTTGCCATATTCCCTCAGATTAATGAATATATTCAGTACTTACTGATTTACCAACTCCTTAATAGTAACGGATCTTTTAGTGATACTGCCTCATTGACTTAATAATTTATATTTTTACCAAACATCACATGACAAGACATCCCTCACGTATGTAAATGTGCCGATTTAAGAACCAAATTTTGTTGATAATATATTTTTTTATCTGAGGATAAGAGAAAGTTTGCAACACTGTTCATTAACTCTGATTGAGCCCCAGTTTCCATGTGGATGCTCTATCTGAGAGGAGCAAGATTTAATGAGGTTTTATCCCCTATATCTCCAAAGCAAACCCAACCACAAAGGTTTGTGTAATGTTGACTTGTAAAATGGACTACTGTTCTGCTCCTTGAGCTTGTTGCTATAGTTATTATACGCTTTTCATATTGATTCTATTTAACCATGTACTCAGCAAGTTACATTAGCAAGTTTCTTTTTTTGTTCCCAATCCACCTTCGGATTTTGGTGTGTGGATTGAATTTTGTTAAAAACAAAGCTAAAAATCTGTGAAATGGATTCTGACTCTTTTGCCCACCTCTAAACATTTCCCAGGTATCTCAAGTTTGTACAGTACAGAGGTATACTGTATCACCACATGTTGTACAGATGAGTGTTAAGGGAGGTATATACAGTAAGTAAATGGGCACTCTAATAAATAGGCATTGCTCTCTCAAAACCCAAACTGTGGAGATTTTTTACCTGCAAATTTTGAAAACTTTTATCTTTTGAGGTACACAAACATGGAAGGAAAATGTGTGCATATCAAACTGAATGAGACTGCCTGGGACCCCCACTGTGTTTATCCGATGGGCCATTAGTCCATTTGCAGAAATGTCACAGAAATGTTGCAGCATTACTGGGGTATTGCCCCAGATTTTCAAAGGCAAGTGTTCGGATACTCGTTGCTTTATCTGTATATATCTCTTGATAAAGGGTCCTTTAGTTAAACCCTTTGGCCAAAGCATTTTAATAAACAGGAATAAATGGAGAAACAAAGCGCACAAGCAAAAACGGAGCAGGAAGGACCCAGAATCAAAAATAGAATAAAAGGGCACTTTAATGTGACAAAAGACCCATCCAATGCGTTTCCTTGAAAAAGAACGCTGTGACGTTCAAAACGCGTTGGATGGGTCTTTTGTCACATTAAAGTGCCCTTTTATTCTATTTTTGATTCTGGGTCCTTCCTTCTCCGTTTTTGCTTGTGCGCTTTGTTTCACCATTTATCCCTGCTCACTACACTATTGGAAGCTGCACAGCCTGCCTACCACTCCTAGGATTTGTGAGTATTGCTTATTATTCAGGGGAACCTGCCAATGAGACTGATTGTGGGTGGGCTTGTACCATCTACCACCTGTCTACAGGAGGATAGTACCCATACTAGTGGTTATTATGTACTAATACCATTACTCATTTTTTATACCTTGGATTAGTGGTTTTGGCTTACAATATTCTTTTATTCCTGGCATTGGAGCGCTTTAGCCTATTTTCTCTATCTGGCCAAAGCATTTTAAGCCTGCAAGCCACATCAAGGTATGGGAACAGAAGAGTTATCGAAGGGACTGCCGCTTGCTGTGAGGAAAAGGGTCAGGAACTCACCAGTGAGAGATAATAAAAGTCTTTATTGACCTACATAAAAATAGACTCCTTGACAAAGCGCCATGGTGGGCGTGAAACCCGTGGGAGGAGGAGTTTTGTCTCTATTTTTTATGTAGGTCAATAAAGACTTTTGTTCCTGTTTCATTATGGATCGCCGGACGCCACCGGATCATTCAGCATTGTGGGAGGAGTAGACTAGTGGTGACGCCTAGAGAGCGCGCGACTCCACACCACAGGCAGTTGGAAGAGACGGGGGTAAGGAGAAGCCACGAAAGGGATTACACAGCTTGGTGGGATCCACTCGCCTCCCTGTAAGTATCCCGCTTCAATCCTTCCTTACACTACCCCTTCAGTAGTCTCCCCGCTCCCGCCATTTATTCATCACCCGGACATTGCTTTTATTTCATTATAGTGTGAATGCAATTCGCTCTGCCACTCTGCTTTATTAGCTGATATTCTTTTTGTTCTTCTTCCACATCAAGGTATGACCAAATTTGCAGGTCCTAACACTAACTGATTAAAATGTTTATTTACCCCTATAATTAGAGGAAGAATGATTGCATTGGATCTGTCCCAACCAGCTGCATGAAAAAGACCTGCTTATTTGGAAAGTGGGGGGGGGGGCTAACTTGAACCCTGGGAGGGAGGGGCCACTTACCTCCAAATCAACTGAGAACAGCTGGGGAAAGTTAATAAACACACAGATATCCAGCAAGCTCTAAGAAACCCCCAAAATTACCACATAATACCAAATACATTCATATAGATGTAACCCATGTCCCCCCCCTCCTCCGGTCACAGACTGGACCCCTAAGGTGTAGTGAGGGCTGGCTACGTGTCTTTTGGTGGTGCATACCTGTGAGGAACAGGAGGGCCTGAGTCTCCCGCGATGATATAGGGGACAACAGGGACAGGCTTCTGGGGTATATAAAAAAAACAACAGATAAGTGCGCACAAGAATTCTGACTTAATAAAAAAGTGTTAACATGATAATAATTAAATCAAATACACCCAACCACGTGATAAAAGTGTCTAAGGTAAATAAATATAAAACAATGTAGATGAGTGTCTGCTGCTGTGATAAAGGGCAGCCAAAGACCCTAGAATACTGTACATGTGCAGAGGGTCTCCAGAGCAGAAGCGCACAGGTTTCAGGTCTGGGGACCCCGTGCCCCCCGAGATACAGGCCCCTTTAGGGGGTGCCGGTATCCCTCTGTTCTGCTTGGTTTACAGGCCGCGGTCACGTGATCGGGACCTTCAAACGCAGAGGGATACCGGCACCCCCTAAAGGGGCCTGTATCTCGGGGGCACGGGGTCCCCAGACCTGAAACCTGTGCGCTTCAGCTCCGGAGACCCCCTGCACATCTACACTATCAATAAAAATGTATTTCAAATGTATTTATTGTCATTTATTTATTTATTTATTTACATTTATTTATTAATTGTGCTGCTGCTGCAAGTCCTAAACTCACACCAAGGGCCAAACACCCCCCTCACCCCCAATAAAAAAAATTCACGCACAGCAGCCCCACAATTAATAAATAAATCTAAATAAATAAATAAATACATGAAGAGAAATAAATATATACTGTACAGTATATACTGTATATATACTGGATATATATATATATATATATATATATATATATATATATATATATATATATATATATATATATATATATATATATATATATATATATACATTATACAGTATATATAATAACAATCCCTATACAGTACATATACAGTATATACTGTGTACAGTATATATATATACTGTATATATATATATATATATATATATATATATATATATATATATATATATATATATATATATATAATGTATATATATATATATATATATATATATATATATATATATATACTGTATAGTATACAGTATATACACACAGATGATGAACCAATATACAAATACAGTACATGTAGAATGGTTATCAAAATCATACTGTCCTACAAATAACGCATCTCCATACAGTACAGACAATAATAATAATAATCCATTTAATAATCCTAACTGATTTTACAATATAAAACATAACATTCCAATCCACACAGTACATTGCATTTACATTGTATACTGTAAATGATGCATAGCATTAAATCTATGCACCATATACAGTACTGTACATTCTGCAAATGAATGTTAACAATATAATTGCAAGCTACTCTACCAGTAAATACAAACACTTCCAAACAAGTCAACTACAGTATTTTAACCAATCAAGTAAACCAAAATCAATATATACTGTAAGTACCAAACAGAAAACACAATTTAAAACCAACGCTAACCCTTACAATACAGTACCAAGGATTACATCTATCTAATTGTAAAAAACCTTATACATTATACACAGCATTGTTTAAAGCCCCCTCCCCCCTAATGTTTCTGTTAAGCAGATTACACTGAAGGGAGAGAGATATAAAGGCCTAAAGCCCCTTCCCCCCTAATGTTTGTGTTAAACAGATTACAATGAAGGGAGAGAGATATAAAGGCCTAAAGCCCTTCCCCCCTAATGTTTGTGTTAAACAGATTACAATGAAGGGAGAGAGATATAAAGGCCTAAAGCCCCTTCCCCCCTAATGTTTCTGTTAAACAGATTACAAAACAGATTACAATGAAGGGAGAGAGATATAAAGGCCTAAAGCCCCTTCCCCCCTAATGTTTGTGTTAAACAGATTACAATGAAGGGAGAGAGATATAAAGGCCCAAAGCCTTACCTGCATTGGTAAACCCTCCCTGCATTGGTAAACCCTCCCTGCATTGATGTCGTGCAGTGTATGTAAATGTGGGGAGGGGGGGCCCCAATGTGCATAATGTACTGTGAGGTCTAACCACCCTCACCCCCTACCCACATACTGTACCGTTCCACCCCCCCCCCATCCTGGCTATGGCCCCTCACGCACAGCAGCTCCACAATTAATAAATAAATCTAAATAAATACATGAAGAGAAATAAATATATACTGTACTGTAAGTGCCCGCTTTATTGTGTGTAGCGGTGGTGGGTGACGGGGTTTATAAATGTGAGTTTATAAATAAAATAAAGAATATTATTTCTAGGGGCCCTAGAACAGAAGTTCCCACGCCAATTTTGCGCTCATTGCTCTTTTTTTACAATGTTGCTGGTCTTGCGGCTTTGCAGTCTGCAAGAAAAAAGCGCCAAGTTTATGAAGTCTGGGTGAGCGCTTTCCACATTTGATGCCTACGGCACATTCCCATTTCTACACACTTCAATACCTGCACAGTTGGTAGCGCTTTCCATCCCAGCTACCATTCTGGATATTCACCTCTCACAGGCCATTCTTGCCCGAGTCTGTCCTATCAGACAGGGGCATTAACCTGTATCCACACCACCTGGACAATTTCTCTCTGTCAGAGACTTGTGCTATTTATTTTATATATTTTTGTGTAATTATTCATGCAATTTTATGCTCATTTCATATGTGGTTTTCAACATTAAGTGGCTGCTGGGCCTGATCCTAACTCATACAGTATAGCGCTTCCCTGTTTGTTTGTTTATTGCAAGCAAAAAGCAGTTTGTAGTACTGAGTGTGAGATAAATTACTGTTTTTATCAGTGTTGATCAAAGAGAGTTGATCAGAAGGATTCCCCTTACTGTATATACAGCACTCTATTGTCATTCATACAGTACTATATACTGTAGTAAAGGGTAGACAACACATGGTCTTGCAGTATACTGTATTACTAAAAATCTGTCAGGTTGACCAGAATCACTGCGGATATCGGAAAATAATACAATTTTATTAATTCTACGTAGAATTAATAAAATTGTATTATTTTCCGATATCCGCAGTGATTCTGGTTAACCTGACAGATTTTTAGTAATACAGTATACTGCAAGACCATGTGTTGTCTACCCTTTACTACAGTATACTGTATGAATGCAAAAACAGAAAAGACGGTGCAAAACAGCGCTAAATACACAATATTATAATAATAATATGAATTGGCAGCCAGACAAAAACTGACTGTACAGTCAGTAAATAGGCAAAGAAAAAAGATAAGCCGGCGCCAGTCCAAACCGTGACATGTAAAGTCCAGATCAAGTCCTTTAGTGATGGTGATGAGCAAAGTGCAGATTTCTTCCAAAACGTGACTTGATATGTGGAAAAATAAAGAAAGAATTATAGTGCAGTATGTCAGATTGAGGACATAAAAACATATAACACTGACAACATAAAACAAACAAGACAGACTCACAACATCAACTAGCCAGACAAAAATTAATAAAAAGCTATTTAATAACAACTAATGCAGATTCTGGATGATATCACACACTAATCCGGGGGGGCAAAATCGTTGCCCTACTCACAGGATGTAGGATATTTGAAAGCAGTAGGACTGGAAGCACTTTCTGTACATCCAAGATGGCGACCGGAGCTCACTCTCTGGCGTCCCCACGTGTGGCAGATGCTGTATGGAGCTCCAGAGGGTCTGGATCAGTGATGCTGCCTCGCGTGTCTCTCGTGTCTCTCTCCTTCTGCCGGTTTCAAATTCTCCTTCTCTCCTGTACCCAGCCGTGCGGTGTACTCTCCACGAATAATCAGCTTCTAAAAACGAGTCCTCCCAACGCGTTTCATGCGCATGTGCGCACTTTTTCAAGGGATGTAGCTACCCCTATGTCTGGATGGTTTAAATACACAGTCTGCTATTCCAATTGGTCCATGTTGTAATTGGCTATGCATTGACTGTTTGGCTGCCAGAACAGAGGTAGAAACATAGAAAGCCTGGCTAAACATACATACTATAAATAAGACAAAACAATACAACATTAAAACATTAAAAGACTTTAGGTTACTAAAATATTGCATAGTAAATAATAAAAGGAGCACAAGGGAGGGGATTAAATTATAAAAATGCCTTCAATTCAAAGTCTATATTTAACCCCCTTGGTGAGAGAGTCTTCAATTCATAAATCCAGTATGCTTCCCGCATACTGGCATGATTGAGTCTATTCCCACCTCGGGGGCCAGCTTGAACCTCCTCAATAGCCTGACATCTTAAGCCTATAGGATTCTTATTATGGCATAAAAGAAAGTGATGGGAAACGCTATGTGTGACTAGTCCTTTTCTTATATTGTATACGTGTTCATAGACACGTCTCTGATAGGATCTCCCCGTCCTGCCTACATATTGCAAGCCACAAGGGCATTGCAGCAAATAGATCACAAAAGTTGAGTGGCAGTTAATAAATGTTTTTATCGGGTAGGTCTTAGAGGTGACCATAGATGTAAATTGCCTAGCATTTTTACTAAAGGAACAAGCCACACATTTTGCGCAAGTGAAGAACCCCGTGATTTTCCCTATGTGTTCTGATTTGTGCTGTTTGATAGGACAGCTAGGGGCTAGTTTTGATTTTAAATAATAGCAGACTGTGTATTTTATTTTATTGAATAGCAGACTGTGTATTTAAACCATCCAGACATAGGGGTAGCTACATCCCTTGAAAAAGTGCGCGCATGCGCATGAAACGCGTTGGGAGGACTCGTTTTTAGAAGCTGATTATTCGTGGAGAGTACACCGCACGGCTGGGTACAGGAGAGAAGGAGAATTTGAAACCGGCAGAAGGAGAGAGACACGAGAGACACGCGAGGCAGCATCACTGATCCAGACACTCTGGAGCTCCATACAGCATCTGCCACACGTGGGGACGCCAGAGAGTGAGCTCCGGTCGCCATCTTGGATGTACAGAAAGTTCTTCCAGTCCTACTGCTTTCAAATATCCTACATCCTGTGAGTAGGGCAACGATTTTGCCCCCCCGGATTAGTGTGTGATATCATCCAGAATCTGCATTAGTTGTTATTAAATAGCTTTTTATTAATTTTTGTCTGGCTAGTTGATGTTGTGAGTCTGTCTTGTTTGTTTTATGTTGTCAGTGTTATATGTTTTTATGTCCTCAATCTGACATACTGCACTATAATTCTTTCTTTATTTTTCCACATATCACGTCACGTTTTGGAAGAAATCTGCACTTTGCTCATCACCATCACTAAAGGACTTGATCTGGACTTTACATGTCACGGTTTGGACTGGCGCCGGCTTATCTTTTTTCTTATACTGTATGAATGACAATAGAGTGCTGTACTGTATACTTTATAAGGGGAATCCTTCTGATCAACTCTCTTTGATCAACACTGATAAATATCATATTTATACCCCTTTAGCACCTGTCGTTCCATCCTATGCACCCATTTACTGTACAATGGTGATTGCGGTCGTATTCACGTACTTTATGTGAGATAAATTAAGCAGTTCTTTTATTGCTGAAGTCGCCACAAAAAACTTTTATTTACAAATACAGTACAATACAATGGTGAAACATTTCAAGTTAACAGCAATTCAAAACATCAACACACAATAATACATACTGTACAGTAATGTATGATTATTTATTTATAATACAGTATACAGCTCTGTACTGTATACAGTATGCAGTATACAGTATACTGTACTATATTTGGGCCTTGTCTTTGGGGGTTTATTCATGCAATTATTAGGGTGACCTGCCGTTGGAAATACTGACACAGTACAATCCTACAGCTACACCACCCACCCCCTCCAGTACAATCCTACAGCTACACCACCCACCCCCTCCCTTAGAGTTTTTAATCCCTCCCTGGCCAAGCATCAATCGTCTGGCTAATCCAATCCAAGCCATTGTTTTGTTAATCTGGCCCTGGGCTGGCTACGGTAAGAAGATTCAGCAGGAGGCCAGCCAGAGTACTGTATCATCCCACCATCCACCTTCCTTAGAGGGAGGCCTGTCTGCTTTGGAAAAATCCCCTCTCGAATTTGAAATGTAAATCTGATGTGCATCCGTTTGCTTACAGTAACTGTTCTGTTCAGAACAGCCACTGCTTCTAAATTACTGAAAATATACAGGATAAATATACAGTAATGTGAAATAATCGTACAATATACAGTAATGTGAAATAATAGTACAGTAGTTCATTGAGAGGAGAGGTTTTGTGTACATCATTACTGCTGTTTATATACTGTACATTTGACTGCACAAGCAGATTTGACGAACACAAGGCCCCCCTCCCCCTTGGGCACCCTTTTTCCTGGAACGACAAGAAAACAAAAACTTTGTTCAGTTACTGTACTGTACTGTATGTGCGTACTGTATTATGGTAGAACTACTGTACAGTAGGTGGCTGGTGCAGCTTTCTCTGGAAAGAAAAAAATGGATCAGTTAGTAGGCAGTTACTGTAGTACTGTCAAACTAGTCTACTGTACTGTATACTGGAACTACTGTATACTCTGACTATTGGGAAAGAAAAAATCAGTGCCATACTTACCTGTATCATACTGTACTTACTGTACAATACTCAAGCACTGTACTACTTTCCTGATGCTTGCCCATTGCGCGCGATGACAATGGGCAACACAGTGGCAATATGGTCTATATATTTATTGCATCGTTCCACGGTGAGTACATCGTTCCAAAAACTCATTATGGCTGTATACAACTCGTCCTTCTTGGAGGGTTTCGCCACTTTACGGATGTGGTCCTTCAGCTGATGCCAGACCATTTCGATCGGATTGAAGTCTGGCGATCTGTGATTGGAAAGAAAGGACAATTAGTTTAAGAGATACAGTACACAGTAAAAACAGTGGGGAACATATAAATGGGACACGGTCTACTGCACTTACTCCGCTGGCGTCTTCACCCAGTTGATGCCGCGCTCAAGGATATGCGCCGTCGACGCGGTGTGCTTGGGATCATTGTCCTGGTAAAAGCGATGACCATTGGGAAAGTCTTGTGTGATGTATCACGGGCACAATGTTGTCTTGGAAGAAATCTTTATTCATGATTCCTATAGCAAGAAAAGAAAAGTGCTCAATAGTACAGTACAGTGCATACGGTAAGGCAACACTAGTCAAGTACAGTGCATTAGGCGGCATTATATTTGAGAAATTGTACCTTCAAAGACGACAATGCATCCCGGTCCACGCCTAGAGATGGCACCCCACACATGCAGCTTCACAGGGTGTTTTGGCCGTGGCTTCAAAGTTATGCGGCCTTTTTTGTGGAACGCAAATCTTGCAAATCTCTCCAGCGACACAGTAGACTCATCAGTGAAGATGCAATCCTGGAAAGTCTCACCGCTGTCGATCCATGCCTGGGCCTGGAGCACTCTTTTGATTTTGTTTGCGTCCCGTATCATGGGGTACGCTCTGTAATGACAATGAATAAAAAATGTTAGCGTCACAGCGCAGTACAGTTTGCAAAACAACACTTTTACTTTACAGTACAGTACCTCCTGTACTGTCCAGTACTAACCTCACACGTCCATATTTCCATCCAATTCTGCGTCTCATCTTCTTTATGCTGCTCTCGGATACAGTCAGATTGTGGTTTTCCTGAAGAGTGTTTTTAACCCTTAATGCGCTCCTCTCATCATTCTCCTCACTTATTCTGTCCACCAGAAGAGTAGTCTCCCTACAATGCAAAGAAATTATATTGTGTTATTAATATGCAGCAATATAAAATGTATACTGTATACTGTACATGTAATGTTGTAATATACAGTAAATATAAATATACAAAAAATGTATACTGCTGTACTATAAATATAAATAGACAAAATATACAGTATACAGTACTGTTGTAATATAAATATACTATATAAATATACTGTTGTTATATCATAATAAATACACATCATATACTGTATATTTCGTTGTAAGATGAATTGCAATATACCAAAAGTGTATACTGCTGCACAAAAAATATAAATTGACCACACATACACTACAGTATATACTGTTGTAATATAATAAATATACTATATAAATACGGTATACTGTTGTTATATCATAATAAATACACATCATATACTGTATATTCCGTTGTAAGATGAATTGCAATATACCAAAAGTGTATACTGCTGCACAAAAAATATAAATTGACCACACATACAGTACACTACAGTATATACTGTTGTAATATAATAAATATACTATATAAATACGGTATACTGTTGTTATATCATAATAAATACACATCATATACTGTATATTCCGTTGTAAGATGAATTGCAATATACCAAAAGTGTATACTGCTGCACAAAAAATATAAATTGACCACACATACACTACAGTATATACTGTTGTAATATAATAAATATACTATATAAATACGGTATACTGTTGTTATATCATAATAAATACACATCATACACTGTATATTCCGTTGTAAGATGAATTGCAATATACCAAAAGTGTATACTGCTGCACAAAAAATATAAATTGACCACACATACACTACAGTATATACTGTTGTAATATAATAAATATACTATATAAATACGGTATACTGTTGTTATATCATAATAAATACACATCATATACTGTATATTCCGTTGTAAGATGAATTGCAATATACCAAAAGTGTATACTGCTGCACAAAAAATATAAATTGACCACACATACAGTACACTACAGTATATACTGTTGTAATATAATAAATATACTATATAAATACGGTATACTGTTGTTATATCATAATAAATACACATCATATACTGTATATTCCGTTGTAAGATGAATTGCAATATACCAAAAGTGTATACTGCTGCACAAAAAATATAAATTGACCACACATACAGTACACTACAGTATATACTGTTGTAATATAAATATACTATATAAATACGGAATACTGTAGATGTACACTACAGTTTTCTATATTTTTTTTGGTAAAGTTTTATAAATACAGTATACAGTACTTACGCATTTGTTATCTTTGGTGCCTTTTTGCGGTCTCTGTTTTTTCCTTGTGCATGATAGCACACGGTGCTTGATGGCACAACGAGGCCAGAAGCAGTTAACCAGCGCTGGATATCTGCAATTCGTTTTCAGCTCGTGTACATCTCATTCATTCTCATGCTGAGATCCTTTGAAATCTTCTTAACAGGCATTGCTGCGAGTACTGTAGAAATAAATACAAACACAAGAATGTGTATTCGATGTTTAGTCGATGTGTATTCAATGTGCAGTGAATCCACAAAATGGATGGTGTATTTATATGTTAATGACTCACATTACAGACCACCCACTTTCAACACCTGTACCTGGCCACCATGCATAAAAGGTTGTACACGTTGCATAGCCCACCACTTGCTGATCTTTATCTGAGCCATTGTCCAGATACTGCATTGTGCCTCCCGCTTACATGGAGCATCCCCGGTTCTATGGACGAAAGAACCATCTCACCTCTGCTGTGCCTGCCACACTGAAAAAGAGAAAGGCAGTTACCGTTTCCAAGCCAAAGGCAAAGCGACAGGCTAAGGCCAACAAAGAAAACCTTCTGCTGACCCCAAAGGCTAAGGCTTTTAAAACACGTCAGCCTTATTATGTGAAGAAGAAATACGGTACTGTGCTCGGTACGCAAGACGAATGGCAGCCAACTCACCGAATCCGCAGACCACTTGCTCCCATAAGCTTCGACGACTCTGCTGTAGCTGTCCCAGAAATCTTCAGCCCGGCTTCTCCACCCCCATCTTCTCCGGTTCCATCTGAAGATGCTGCTGCCTCTGAAATCCACGGGTCACTGTCTCCTTTGCTCTTGGACGACTCTGCTTCTATCCCGGAAATCCAGCGGTCACCTTCTCCATCCCTCTTCGACGACGCTGCAGCTTCTCCTGTACCGGGCATCCCCAGGTCACCTCTTCCACTCTCCATCGATGCTGCTTCTCTCCAGAGAACACCCATCTCATCCTCCGTTGCACCCATCCCCCCAGATCTCCAGATGCCATGCACAAGCAGCTCTTTAGACCGGATCCTGAATGGGCTAAGTGTGGATCTCCCCGGGAATTCTAGTGTGCTGGCAAAGCTAGATCTGCTTCTGGAGTCGGTGCTACATATGGAGCAACGGATGCTACAAATGGAGCAACGGCTGGATCAACGGATGGTACATATGGAGCAACGGATGGATCAACGGATGGACAAGATAGAGGCAGACATAGCGGGCATACATTATTTGCTCGGTGTTAATGCCCCTGTTTCCCTGACGCTGGAGCAGGGGGGTGACATGGATGTGATGCATGGTACCTTCGACCCCCTTCCATCACCAAGCACACCCCCTCCACCAGAAGATGCAGTGTACTATGCTATTGAGGAGGACATGACAACCCCATCAAGACCACGCCAGGAGACAACCCGGCGACCACTACCGGAGGAAAGCTTCCTCCCAGACACCCTACCATTGCCCATCGTCTCAAGTACACCCGCTCCCAAAAGACCTCCTACACCCGCTCGCATACAAACAGAGCCCGACATCTCCCTGTGCGATCTGACACCGGTGCTGAGGGAGAAGTATAGGGTGAGGAGTGCTGATATACCACACAAGTATGCCTTGATCATATTTAAACACCATGTTCCCTACACATTGTACTGCGAGTGGGTGTTCAAAGTGAACTATGATGGGAATCGCCAAAAAAAGGCCCTTCCTTCTAATTTAAGGAAAAAGATTGTGGAAGAAATGCAGCGCTATTACCCTGTTACAGATCCTGTAATGAGAGGCGTTAGAGACTGCATTAATGGCGTTTTGCGCCATGCAAGGAATCGGCCATGGATGGAAAATGGGGAGGACTTTCAGTGAGACCATACTGTAATATTGTGCTGTACTGTACAGTACATGTTTTACCCTATAGTACCTGCTGTACTTAAACAAAGGATACTGAATGTTGTTGTGTGTTGCACGGTTTTTGTACTGTATTTGTAAATAAAAGTTTTTGGTGGCGACTTCAGCAATAAAAGAACTGCTTAATTTATCTCACACTCAGTACTACTGTACAAACTGCTTTTTGCTGCCAGACTGCAAAGCCGCAAGACCAGCAACATTGTAACAAAAGAGCAATGAGCGCGCAATTGGCGTGGTAACTTCTGTTCTAAGGCCCCTAGAAATAATATTCTTTATTTTATTTATAAACTCACATTTATAAACGCCGTCACCCACCCCCGCTAAACACAATAAAAAATAATCACACACAGCATCCCCGAAATAAATAAATAAATAAATAAATACAAATAAATACATTTGAAATACATTTTTATTTATAGTGTAGATGTGCAGGGGGTCTCGGGAGCTGAACCGCACAGGTTTCAGGTCGGGGGACCCCGTGCCCCCCGAGATACAGGCCCCTTTAGGGGGTGCCGGTATCCCTCTGCGTTAAAGGCCCCGATCACGTGACCGCGGCCTGTTAAACCAAGCAGAGCAGAGGGATACCGGCACCCCCTAAAGGGGCCTGTATCTCGGGGGGCACGGGGTCCCCAGACCTGAAACCTGTGCGCTTCAGCTCTGGAGACCCCCTGCACATCTACACTGTGAATAAAACACACACATCATTAAAGAATCATTCTTTAGCTTAGCGGCTATGCGCTATGGTAAAGAAGCAGCATTTCTGTATTTTTAATAATATTGTACAGTGAGCAGGGGGTTCCCTGAGACAGAAATCTAATCTCAGGGGACCCCCTGCTCCTGCACAATATTATTAAAAGTTCAGAAATGATGCTTCATTAGCATAGCGTATAGCCGCTAAGGTAATGAAGGGGTTAAGGCATAATAACCAATAAATACATTCAATACACTACCCACTACCCATGGCAACCTCCGCTGCTGTACAGTAAAACAGAGAAAAAAATTAACACTTTCAAAGTAATGTCCCCTAACCCCTTAATCACCATAGCGGTTATTAACCGCTACAGTCATGAAGGGGTTAACCCATCCTCACCCACCACTCGGGACGCCTACTGTACATACCCTCCCACTCTAACCCCCCACCCCGTGAGGCCTAACCACCCTCAACCCTCACCCACTAACTACCCACAAGGGAGGCCTACCCACATACCGTTGGGGAACATTCCCCCCCCCCACCCCCCACCCCCAACACCTACGGGTCGGAGGTGCCCCCACAGAAGTGGGACCACACATCGTCATGCCCGCAGACTACGGGTCCGCGGTGCCCCCACAGAAGTGGGACCACACATCATCATCCCCGCATGTGTCACCCGTGGAACCACCAGCCTGATACCCTTTAGGATACCCGAGGATTCCCGCGGGTGGTCTCCAGAGGTCCCATGCAAAACCACGGAAGTAACCCTGAATGTAAAAAAAATAAACCTGGCCTATACATTCAATACATCCACCCTCCCCCCCAACACCTACAGTACAATAATGTGCAAAATAACTATTATCCAGATATGGATAATAGATTAATTGCCCATTATTAAAAACATTAACTAGCATATACAAATAAATAAAGTACTACTGACCTCATCAATACGAAGTGTCCGACGCCAGCGCCTTCCTTCTCTTGCCCACACAAAACATAGCCAAAACAAAGCCAATACATTGCAATTACATTCAGATATCAATTAACCCCTTAAACACCTTATCGGATAATAACCGCAAAGGTAATTAACGGGTTAAGCCACACAGGCACGATACCCACCCTTCACCCATGAATTTGTACTGTGGCTTCATCATGCAACTATATATATATACTGTATATATATATACAGAGAGACAGAGAGAGAGAGAGAGATATATATACAGTATATATATATATATATATATATATACACACACGTTATATACAGTACACACCCATGATAAACCAATATACAGTACAAATAAATGTAGAAGGGTTATCAAAAGCATACTGCCCTACAACCAAACACGTCTCCATACAGACACTACATTAAAATCAATTTCCTTTAAAAATCCTAACTGATCTCACAATCTACTGTACTGTATATGATCACAAACCAATGAAAAAAGTCACATTCCAAAATGCATAAAATCTATGCACCATACTGTATACATTCTGCAAATTAATCAATGTAAACAAAAATCAATTAGCAATCATTATTTACATCCCTAAACATTTCACACTCAATCACGAACAATGAAACCATTAACAGATTCACGCCTAGAGCAGAACAATTAAGCCTTTGAAAAAATATAAGTACCGACAAAAATACAACCTTTACAACCAAGGCTATCTATCCCTGACCTTCCTCAAACACACAATACAATACCAAGGAATAATACATCTATCTAATTTTAAAATACTTTAAACTCACAAAATAATTAAAAACACATCTAATCCAGATTTTAAAACATCATCATTTCTTACCCTGAATGTATACTGTACAGTATATCTCTCTAGACATATATATTGTACATACATACATACATACAGTGGCAAGAAATTATATACCACAAAAAAAAAAAAATACACATGTTAAAAAACCTTTTGAAAAAATTAACAAGTTAAATAAAATACATTTCTTTACTGTAGTTCACTTACCATTACTTGCCCCCACCGACTCCCATTGCGCAGCTTACTCACGAACCAATCCACGATCAGGAACCCATAAAATAATAAACCATTCAAAATAATAAACATTAAACTAAAAATCCAAATCAATCCACGGGTCTTCTACTTGTAATACATCTTCATCTGTATTCTTCTTTCTTCTATCTCCTTCCGGGCGGGGCAGGGCGTGGTCTTCAGGGGCATGTGTCAGGGGCTTGGGGGAGAAAGGATGTGACGTCAATGAAAACCTGTCACGTGGTACGGTAGCCAATCAGAGCGTGGGAACTTTATCCTTATTGACGTCACATTCTTTCTCCCCCAAGCCCCTGACACATGGTATACCAGAGCCAATCAGAGTAGGGATAAAGTTCCCACGCTCTGATTGGCTCTAGTACCATGTGAGGGCAGCCATGTGCCTTTTCATGATGTCATCTTAAAGGCAATTGAAGCAAAGCCATTCTGATTGGCTGTGCTTTCATTCCCTTTAAGTGACGTCATCATTTTTTTTTTATCGGCCAAAACACATGGTTTTCACGGTCCAATCAGGACCGTGGGAACCATGACGAAAAATGTGACGTCATAGGCCTTTAAAAGCCTATGTCGTCTCAGTTTGCAGCCAGACGCCGCGGAGGAAGGACCTCCGGAGAAGAAAAAAGACAAGGGCGTGGCCGATGATGGAAAGAAGACCACGCCCTGCCCCGCCCGGAAGGAGATAGAAGAAAGAAGAATACAGATGAAGATGTATTACAAGTAGAAGACCCGTGGATTGGTTTGGATTTTTAGATTAATGTTTATTATTTTGAATGGTTTATTATTTTATGGGTTCCTGATCGTGGATTGGTTCGTGAGTAAGCTGCGCAACGGGAGTCGGTGGGGGCAAGTAATGGTAAGTGAACTACAGTAAAGAAATGTATTTTATTTAACTTGTTAATTTTTTCAAAAGGTTTTTTAACATGTGTATTTTTTTTTTTGTGGTATATCATTTCTTGCCACTGTATGTATGTATGTATACTGTATATGTCTAGAGAGATATATACATACAGTACAGTACAGGGTAAGAAATGATGTTGTTTTAAAAGCTGGATTAGATGTGTTTTAAATTATTTTGTGTATGCTGCTATGCTTTATTGTGAGTTTAAAGTATTTTAAAATTAGATAGATGTATTCCTTGGTATTGTATTGTGTGTTTGAGGAAGGTCAGGGATAGGCTTGGTTTGTAAAGGTTGTATTTTTGTCGGTACTTATATTTTTTCAAAGGCTTAATTGTTCTGCTCTATGCGTGAATTTGTTAATGGTTTTATTGTTCGGGATCTAGTGTGAATTGTTTAGGGATGTAAATAATGATTGCTAATTGAGTTTTGTTTACTTGGTTGATTAATTTGCAGAATGTATATGGTGCATGGATATTTAGGCATCATTTATATTGGAATGTAAGTTGTTTAAATGGCTTTTCAGAGGTTTAGTGATGATTTACAGTAGATTGAGAGATCAGTTATGAATATTAAAGGAAATTGATTTTAATTTAGTGTGTATGTATGGAGAAGTGTTTGGTTGTAGGACAGTGCTTTTGATAACCCTTCTACATTTATTTGTACTGTATATTGGTTTATCATGGGTGTGTATATAACGTGTGTGTATATATATATATATATATACTGTATATATATCTCTCTCTCTCTCTTTCTCTCTGTCTCTCTGTATATATATATATACAGTATATATATATATATAGTTGCATGATGAAGCCACAGTACAAATTCATGGGTGAAGGGTGGGTATCGTGCCTGTGTGGCTTAACCCCTTAATTACCTTTGCGGTTATTATCCGATAAGGTGTTTAAGGGGTTAATTGATATCTGAATGTACTTGCAATGTATTGCCTTGGTTTTGGCTATGTATTGTGTGGGCAAGAGAAGGAAGGCGCTGGCATCGGACACTTCGTATTGATGAGGTCAGTAGTACTTTATTTATTTGTACATGCTAGTTAATGTTTTTAATAATGGGCAATTAATCTATTATCCATATCTGGATAATAGTTATTTTGCACATTATTGTACTGTAGGTGTTGGGGGGAGGGTGGATGTATTGAATGTATAGGCCAGGTTTATTTTTTTTACATTCAGGGTTACTTCCGTGGTTTTGCGTGGGACCTCTGGAGACCACCCGCGGGAATCCTCGGGTATCCTAAAGGGTATCAGGCTGGTGGTTCCACGGGTGACACATGCGGGGATGATGATGTGTGGTCCCACTTCTGTGGGGGCACCGCGGACCCGTAGTCTGCGGGCATGACGATGTGTGGTCCCACTTCTGTGGGGGCACCGCGGACCCGTAGTGAGCACCCGTGAGTTCCCCAGACCCCCATGGGAACCACCCGAGGCCCCGCAGACACCTGTGGGTTTGACCCGGGGCTCCCAGACATCCTTGGGCCTACCGTGGGGACTCAATTGTGTTCCACAGTGACCCAAGGAGACCACCTGAGGGCTATGGTGCTGGCAGGATCCACCAGCAGGCCTCCAGAACCTGTGGAATGCTGCTGGTAAACTGTAGGTCTGTCCAGGTGCCCTGCCAGCCCACCGGGGACTAGCGTGGGGCTGCGTTATGGACCCTGAATGTAAAAGAATAAATCTTGTATTTATGGGGGGGGCACAGGGTGTGGGTAATGTATTTAATAAATAGAATGCTGTTTATTGTGGGGCTGTGCATTGTTTTGATTGCGGGGACTGGGGGTGGGGGGTGGGGGGGGGAATGTTCCCCAACGGTATGTGGGTAGGCCTCCCTTGTGGGTAGTTAGTGGGTGAGGGTTGAGGGTGGTTAGGCCTCACGGGGTGGGGGGTTAGAGTGGGAGGGTATGTACAGTAGGCGTCCCGAGTGGTGGGTGAGGGTGGGTTAACCCCTTCATGACTGTAGCGGTTAATAACCGCTATGGTGATTAAGGGGTTAGGGGACATTACTTTGAAAGTGTTAATTTTTTTCTCTGTTTTACTGTACAGCAGCGGAGGTTGCCATGGGTAGTGGGTAGTGTATTGAATGTATTTATTGGTTATTATGCCTTAACCCCTTCATTACCTTAGCGGCTATACGCTATGCTAATGAAGCATCATTTCTGAACTTTTAATAATATTGTGCAGGAGCAGGGGGTCCCCTGAGATTAGATTTCTGTCTCAGGGAACCCCCTGCTCACTGTACAATATTATTAAAAATACAGAAATGCTGCTTCTTTACCATAGCGCATAGCCGCTAAGCTAAAGAATGATTCTTTAATGATGTGTGTGTTTTATTCACAGTGTAGATGTGCAGGGGGTCTCCAGAGCTGAAGCGCACAGGTTTCAGGTCTGGGGACCCCGTGCCCCCCGAGATACAGGCCCCTTTAGGGGGTGCCGGTATCCCTCTGCTCTGCTTGGTTTACCGGCCGCGATCACGTGATCGGGGCCTTTAACGCAGAGCACTCAGCACTCAGAAACACAGGCCAGGCAGATTTAACACACACACACAATAGGGGGAGTTTTTTTTTACATAGATTGCAGGGAAGCTTAACGCACACACACAATAGGGGGATAGGGGGAGGTTTTTTTTACATAGATTAGAGAGAAGGCAGGGCGTTTTAAAAGCGAGAATAGGGGGAGGGGGTTTTACATAGATTAGAGAGAAGGCAGGGCGTTTTAAAAGCGAGAATAGGGGGAGGGGGTTTTACATAGATTAGAGAGAAGGCAGGGCGTTTTAAAAGCGAGAATAGGGGGAGGGGTTTTTACATAGATTAGAGAGAAGGCAGGGAGTCTTAAAACGAGAATAGGGGGAGGGGGTTTTACATACAGTAGATTAGAGAGAAGGCAGGGAGTTTTAACACAGACGTGAAAAATATGTATTGAATGTATTAATTGTTTATTATGCCTTAACCCCTTCATTGCCTTAGCGGCTATCCGCTATGGTAATGACGCAGCATTTTCCGTATTTTTAATAATATTGATCAGGAGCAGGGGGGGTCCCTGAGCATTAATTTCTGGCTCAGGGAACCCCCTGCTCACTGTACAATATTATTAAAATACACAAATGACGCTTCTTTAACATAGCGCATAGACGCTAAGGTAAAGAACGAGTGTTTATTTATACTGTATATTGTATGTGTTTTATTGATACTGTACATGTGCAGAGGGTCTCCAGAGCAGAAGCGCACAGGTTTCAGGTCTGGGGACCCCGTGCCCCCGAGATACAGGCCCCTTTAGGGGGTGCCGGTATCCCTCTGCTCTGCTTGGTTTACAGGCCGCGGTCACGTGATCGGGGCCTTTAAACGCAGAGGGATACCGGCACCCCCTAAAGGGGCCTGTATCTCGGGGGGCACTGGGTCCCCAGACCTAAAACCAACGCCATTCAGCTCCGGAGACCCCCTGCACATCTACACTATCAATAAAAATGTATTTCAAATGTATTTATTGTCATTTATTTATTTATTTATTTATTTTTTTATTTATTTATTTTTTGGCGGCTGCTGTGCTGTGTGTGTGTATTTTTTTATTGTGGGTAGCGGGAGGGTGGGTGAATGGGGTATTAGCCCCAACGATGGTTGGGGAGGGCTTGCGGGGGGGGGGGTAGTGGGAGGGCTTAACCCCTTCATGACCGTAGCGGTATTAACTGCTACGGTCGTGAAGGGGTTAAGTGCACCCGCAACCCCCCCCCCCTCCCGCAAGTCCTAAACTCACACCAAGGGCCAAATACCCCCCTCACCCATCCCCACTACACACAATAAAGCGGGCACGGTGGGTTAACCCCTTCATTGCCTTAGCGGCTATTCGCTATGGTAATGACGCAGCATTTTCCGTATTTTTAATAATATTGATCAGGAGCAGGGGGGGTCCCTGAGCATTAATTTCTGGCTCAGGGAACCCCCTGCTCACTGTACAATATTATTAAAATACACAAATGACGCTTCTTTACCTTAGCGCATAGACGCTAAGGTAAAGAACGAGTGTTTATTTATACTGTATATTGTATGTGTTTTATTGATACTGTACATGTGCAGAGGGTCTCCAGAGCAGAAGCGCACAGGTTTCAGGTCTGGGGACCCCGTGCCCCCGAGATACAGGCCCCTTTAGGGGGTGCCGGTATCCCTCTGCTCTGCTTGGTTTACAGGCCGCGGTCACGTGATCGGGGCCTTTAAACGCAGAGGGATACCGGCACCCCCTAAAGGGGCCTGTATCTCGGGGGGCACTGGGTCCCCAGACCTAAAACCAACGCCATTCAGCTCCGGAGACCCCCTGCACATCTACACTATCAATAAAAATGTATTTCAAATGTATTTATTGTCATTTATTTATTTATTTATTTTTATTTTTATTTATTTATTTTTTGGCGGCTGCTGTGCTGTGTGTGTGTATTTTTTTATTGTGGGTAGCGGGAGGGTGGGTGAATGGGGTATTAGCCCCAACGATGGTTGGGGAGGGCTTGCGGGGGGGGGGGGTAGTGGGAGGGCTTAACCCCTTCATGACCGTAGCGGTATTAACTGCTACGGTCGTGAAGGGGTTAAGTGCACCCGCAACCCCCCCCCCCCTCCCGCAAGTCCTAAACTCACACCAAGGGCCAAATACCCCCCTCACCCATCCCCACTACACACAATAAAGCGGGCACGGTGGGTTAACCCCTTCATTGCCTTAGCGGCTATTCGCTATGGTAATGACGCAGCATTTTCCGTATTTTTAATAATATTGATCAGGAGCAGGGGGGGTCCCTGAGCATTAATTTCTGGCTCAGGGAACCCCCTGCTCACTGTACAATATTATTAAAATACACAAATGATGCTTCTTTAACATAGCGCATAGACGCTAAGGTAAAGAACGAGTGTTTATTTATACTGTATATTGTATGTGTTTTATTGATACTGTACATGTGCAGAGGGTCTCCAGAGCAGAAGCGCACAGGTTTCAGGTCTGGGGACCCCGTGCCCCCCGAGATACAGGCCCCTTTATGGGGTGCCGGTATCCCTCTGCTCTGCTTGGTTTACAGGCCGCGGTCACGTGATCGGGACCTTTAAACGCAGAGGGATACCGGCACCCCCTAAAGGGGCCTGTATCTCGGGGGGCACGGGGTCCCCAGACCTAAAACCAACGCGATTCAGCTCCGGAGACCCCCTGCACATCTACACTATCAATAAAAATGTATTTCAAATAATTTTTATTGTGCCGATGTTTGCGCAGAGAGAGAGCAGCGGATCTCTCTCTGCTGCAAACACATCACGCCCCCGCCGCCCATACAGTAGTATCATTTATGTATATGCATACAGTATACAGTACTGTACAGTATGTGTACAGTACTGTATGTTAGGGCTTATAGGGGTTGTTGTTATACAGTATATATATATATACAGTATATATACTGCATTACAATTCATTATAGGGGACGGCTTCACAGAGAACAGCTCGCAAGCGCCACCATGTGTATTTTCACGGCATTGCAGTATTTCAGCAAGCCGGAATAAAAAGCTTAAATCCCTGCCGGAAAAGAACGCAATGCACTCTGGCAGAAAACTATCAGAAACCTGAATACACCCGAGTATACCCGAATTCGCGGGACTAGCCGTGCTCGAATAAAGTGTGTCGCCAGTGTACCATTCAAAACCATATGATTGGTTCATAGCTCAATAGTATCAGCAAATCACTATTCACTACACTAATGCAGCACAGCTGAAACATCAGGGCTGCATTAAAACATGTGAAGTCCTCCAGCAGCAGCGGGAGAAAAAGCGGAGCACAGCCGAATGAACAGGACAGGGTAGACGTGGGTGGTGACTTCAAAAAGATTTATTCAACAGACAGATACAGCTGCAGGATCATCTGACGCGTTTCAGCCCAAGGGCCTTTGTCAAAGAATGATCCAGCAGCGTGGGGAACACATACATATAGGCTGTGTTAACACAAGACACCTGCACAAGATACAGATCAGGTGGGGTGAGTAATCAACAACATGCCCATATACTGGGGTTAATAAAAGACGTTTAAAAACAGTGCCAGCAAAGCATAATGTTGTTCAATGTCTATATATATTTGACATCTAGATAATAGTAGTAACATTAGTAACATAGTGTCAATAGAAATGAATGAACATGAGTAGTATCAATGTATATTAATATGCTTGTTTGGCTTGCAAAAAAATGTAACAAATTAAAAACAAGCAGTTGTCTGATGTGAATCATTGTGTCAAATATATGATATATCACAAATAGAGATCTCTGGCAGCGATTCTTTTATTGACTCTGATGCACCTAAGGGATAATATACATTATCCAGTTTTCTACTGCATAAAAACATATTAACATTTTATTTCAAACATCTTAATACTATATAAAACATAATGCTAAATATGACATAAAATCAAATAAATGACAATTGGCAAAGATTGAATTAATATTACTTCTGAAAGAAAGAAACAAAAATTAGTTTCGAAGCAGACATTCATCAACATTTACAAACACTTATTGACAGAATCAATACAGGGACCATATATCCACATCCTCATTTAACCCTTTAGGGGTATGGGATTCTAGTTTATAAATCCAGAATGTTTCTTGCGTGGAAAGGTTTTTAATTCTGTCTCCACCTCTCCTCCCTATAGGGACAGTGTGTATACCCTTAAATCTAAGGGAGGATGGGTCTTTGTTATGATATGTAGAGAAATGCCGAGACAGACTATGTTTCTCATAGCCATTTTTAATGTTCCTGATATGTTCTTGGATTCGCACTTTTAAACACCTTTTAGTACGACCAACATATTGGATATTACATGAACATTCAATCAAGTAAACCACATGAGTGGTATTACAATTTACAAATCCTTCAATTTTTAACTCCTCATGATTAACTGATGATTTAAAAGTTTTCCTCTCTTTATGGAGGTACTTGCAAATAGAACAATTACCACATGCATAATTGCCTACAGATTTATTTAGCCATAACCTATGCCTACTTTGAATAGGAAGAAAAATATCGCTAGGAGCCAGAGTATTTTTAAAATTCTTTGCTCTCCTATAGATGAATTTAGGTATCGGTGGGATGTGGCCCCCTAAAAACACATTCCTATTTAATATTGCCCAATGTTTTATGAATATTTCTTCAATTTTCACATTAGCAGAATTGAAGGTAGTCACAAATGGAATCTCAAGGGACCCTGTTGTTTCAATAGGTAATTTTTTTCCCCTTAGATTGTATCATTAAGTCTCTATCCATTCCCTTCACATTTTCCAGATCCTTTAAAAGGTCTTTTTCAGGATACCCAATTCAAAAAATTTGAAGATAAGTAGGTTGGCCTGTTCTTCAAAGTCGTCAGTGGAACTACAATTTCTCTTAATTCTAACAAATTGGCCCCTAGGGATATTGAAAATCCATGATTTTTTATGGTTACTAGAGGCCATGAGTAGATTGTTACTGTCCACTTCTTTGAAGAATACCTTTGTGGTTACTTTCCCAGTATTATTGGCTGTTAAATTAAGGTCAAGAAAATTAATAGATCTCTCATTGGAAATATGACTGAAAATCAAGTTCATATCGTTATCATTAAGGTAACCCATGAAGTTTATCAGTTCTTGATCACTGCCATCCCACACGCACAAGATTTCGTCGATAAAGCGCCTCCATATGACAACATTCCTACTATAAGGATTGTTGGTCCAAATTCTCATCCTCTCCCAATCTCCCATATACAGGTTCGCGAAACTGGGGGCTAATCTAGTTCCCATTGCAGTTCCGCAAACCTGCAAGAAAAACTGGGACAGGAAGAGAAAATAATTGTGTGTTAGTATGAATTCAATTGCTTTTAATATGAATTCTACATTTAGGGGATGTAATGAACTATCCTCCTCCAGGACCGACCTTATTGCCGACAGACCCTTGTCGTGTGGGATGTGGTTATATAACGCCTGTACATCACAGGTTAACCACTTGTATGACTGTTTTCATTCAAAATGAGAAAAAATCTGGAGCACTGATGACGTATCCTTTAAATAAGCAGGTAATTTGACTACATAACTTTGTAAAAAGAAATCAACATATTGTGAAAGGTTTGACGTAAGTGACTGGATGCCCGAAATGATAGCGCGGCCCGGGGGGTTAATTAAAGATTTATGGATTTTGGGCAAATGATAAAAAATAGGTACTCGGGTGCATTCTGAATATAAAAAATCAAACTCTAGTTTGGAGAGCACCAAATCATCCAGAGCTACAGTAAGAAGCTGTTTTAATAAAGCTGTATATTCTGCCGTTGGATCTTTTGCAATTTTAATATAAAAAGCCAGATCTCCAAGGAGGAGGTTGGCCTCAGCCTCAAAATCCTTACGGTCCTGAAGGACCACACCACCCCCTTTATCAGCTTGCCTGATAATCAAGTTTGGATTATCTTTCAAACATCTTTAGGCTATATTTTCATTAAAACTTATATTGTGTTTAATACTCTTTGGTTTGAATGTTTTAGTTAATTCGAGGAAGTCACTGTTGACCATATTGAAGAATGTTTCAACGTGATGGCCCTTGGATTGGGCTGGGTAGAACTTAGACCTTGGTTTAAAAGGTGTATGTTTACACACAAGGTTAACTCCCTCATTCTCCAATATGGTCACAGGACTTACTTCGGGTGTCTTGATAGGATTTTCTTTATCATTTTTGATAAAGTGTCTCTTTAATGTAACATTTCTTGTGAACTTATGCAAGTCCTTATACAATTGAAACCCATCCGGTCCATTTGATTTAGAGAAGGTAAGACCTCTACTGAGTACCCTTTTCTGATCCTCTGTCAGTATAGTGGTAGATAGATTAAAAATACCACGCTTTATTGAGACTCTTTTCGGTAGTGATCTTTTTTCTTGCACTGCTCGACCCGTGCGGATGTGCAGTGAGGTTTGCAGCAGGGAACCTGTATGATACCTGCAAGATAAAGATAACTACACCCCAGGATCCAATGAGCGTACTGACGCCATATACTGGACATTGAGACTGTGGCAGATACATCAATGATCCGGTAGTGTGTCTGATCTGCATCTGACCTGAGTTCATGGAAGGGGGAGTGAAATCTCGGCGGTTCCTGGTTACAGCTGTTGGTAACTGCCACATTGTGGCTCTCTATGCCTGATTAAATCATTCATGATGTACGCTTAACCTTGAAACTCTTTATATATAAACACTGTTTATTACATTTTTCACGATGAGTGTTGTGCGCTTTGTTTGTTTAGTTGTTTCTGGGGTATATGCCTTCATCTTTAGCAACGGTGCAGCGCCTCCATCTCTGGTAAGCCTTTAGGATGTAGGGTGAAATCCTTCCAGAGAGCTCTTTGCCTCAGGGTGAGAGATTTCAGTCTCACACACAAAAGTCTTTTGTAAAAGCAGCAATGTCTCTTTATTCTTGCAAGCTCACAGCAGTAGCAGCACCAGGCAATGTACACAGGGTCTTTTCCTCCTCTCCTTCTCCTCCAGGCTGTACCCCTTCAGGATGGGCTGTCTGGGGCTCTCACTGCTCCTTGCCACCACCCCAAGTCACAGGCACTCAGGGTGGGGCTAGCTCTTCCCTCACCCCCTAAGCAGGGTGAGGGGCACTGGTCCACCTCTAGCTAACTAGGCCCTACTGCTCAAGAACCTAGCTAACTAACACTTGCTCTGACTGTCCAGTCAAACACTCCAACACCAACTCCTCTCCCTCTGGCAGGAGCTGGCAACTAAATTTAGTCAGCCTCACCCCTCATGATGTCAGCAGGCCCCTCCCCTATGTCTCATGCCTTCCACACAGAGTCAGGGGGCCTACCTCCACCAATCAAGGCAGGGCTTGAAGCGGGGGAAACCCATGATAACTACTGGCGGCCTGCCTTTAGCAGGACTTACACCAGTAGGAGAAGGATATATGGCCCCCATTTCTTACTGGGGCTACATAGACCATTTATTTTAATGTGTATTTATCTGAATTTGAAACAGGGCATTCTGATAGGTCACGCTGATGTGTAATGCATTGCAAAATAAAGTGCGCTACCAAGACTTTACCAATGTGCATTTGCAGTTTACTAGAGAACGTGTCTCTGAGATATGAAAATCCCTGTTAATTGCATACCTATTTCCTCAATTGTAAGATGCCATCGTTGCTAAGATGCACCCTTGATTTAATTAAAAAAATTGGGGGGGAAAAAACCACTATATTAAATGCAAAGTAAAAAAACGAATATCAGCGCAAGGATAGTAGTAGAAAAGTTAAATATAAGATGGAATAATAGTATGAGTAGCGGAGCTCCGGACGGGTTGTAGGGATGTGGAGTCAGGTACTGGGAGATGTGTGGAGATGCTGTAGGGGGTGTGTAATCAAGGAATGGAGCAAAAATATATATGTATGCAGTGCTTGACAAATCCCCCAAAAATCTACTCGCCGAACCAAAAAATCTACTCGCCACCTAGTCCCGCCACCAACCCCTCCCATAGGCCCGCCCACAACACCGCTTTAATAAAACAAAAAATATATTTAATAAATTCCTAGTAAGAACAACATTCGTTTTTGACATGTTTATTTATTGTATTACATTATACAATAATTAGTCCTTGTTACGTGTGTGTGTGTGTGTGTGTGTGTGTGTGTGTGTGTGTGTGTGTGTGTGTGTGTGTGTGTGTGTGTGTGTGTGTGTGTGTGTGTGTGTGTGTGTGTGTGTGTGTGTGTGTGTGTGTGTGTGTGTGTGTGTGTGTGTGTGTGTGTGTGTGTCGGATCTAGAACAAAAACCCAGATGTGAATGACTAGTTTCCTGAACCCCTTAACCAGTGTAAGGACGCCCCCGCTTCACCATTTCTAAAGCAACAATCCCACCTGGGATCTTACCTGATCCGCAGTCCCTCAATGTCCAGGTACCCGCATTCCCGCAATGTTATACATTGGAGGGGAGGCGTTCCTTACCTGTCTTCTGGGTTAGGGGGGATTCCGATGTCTTCCGTGTGCAGCTCGAGAGTTAGATCTGGAAGAAAGCAGTATAGGTTATTCCGATGTATTATAGGGCAGTTAAGATATATAGGGTAAATAAGAGATCCAGATCCAGAGTGTGAGACAGAGAGTGAGAGAGTGTGGGTGTGAGGCAGAGTGAGAGAGTGTGGGTGAGAAACACAGAGAGACATAGAGAGAGGGTGTGAGAGAGACATAGAGAGGGTGCGAGAGAGACAGAGAGGGTGCGAGAGAGACAGAGAGAGGGTGCGAGAGAGACAGAGAGGGTGCGAGAGAGACAGAGAGAGGGTGCGAGAGAGACAGAGAGAGGGTGCGAGAGAGGGTGAGAGAGACAGAGAGAGGGTGGGAGAGACAGAGAGAGGGTGAGAGAGACAGAGAGAGGGTGAGAGAGACAGAGAGAGGGTGAGAGAGACAGAGAGAGGGTGAGAGACACAGAGAGAGGGTGAGAGACACAGAGAGGATGTGAGACAAAGAGAGAGGGTAAGACAAAGAGAGAGGGTGAGACAAAGAGAGGGTGAGACAGAGAGAGAGGGTGAGACAGAGAGAGAGGGTGAGACAGAGATAGAGGGTGAGACAGAGAGAGAGGGTGAGACAGAGAGAGGGTGAGACAGAGTTGAGAGAGAGGGATGAGAGAGAGGGGTGAGAGAGAGGGGTGAGGAGAGAGAAAGAGAGAGACAGAGAGAGGGTGAGAGAGAGAGACAGAGAGAGGGACAGAGAGAGGGCGAGAGACAGAGAGGGCGATTGGGTGGGGGGTTGGGGTGACTGACTGGGTGATTGGGTGGGGTGATTAACTGGGTGACGGGTGGTGGGGTGACGGGGTGACTGGGTGGTGGGGTGACTGGGTGGTGGGATGGGGTGACTGGGTGGTGGGGTGACTGGGTAGTAAGGTGACTGGGTAGTGGGGTGGCTGGGTAGTGGGGTGGCTAGGTAGTGGGGTGGCTGTGTGGTGGGGTGACTGGGTGGTGGGGTGACTGGGTGATGTGACTGGGTGACGGGGTGACTGGGTGGTGGGGTGACTGGGTGGTGGGGTGACTGGGTGGTGGGGTGAATGGGTGGTGGGGTGGGGTGACTGGGTGGTGGGGTGGGGTTGTGACGATTGAGAGGATTTGGCCCGGGATTAAAGGGGTTACACCCCAATTAGCCACCCTCTACCCTCACCTGGGGAGCAAGGGGTTAACTGGACTGAGGTCCAGTAATGTGTTTTTACCTCGCTTCAATATCCAAATGCTTATTCCCCTGTGTAACTGTATTGTGTTTTCCATCTGTTTGCACCCACACATACACTAGGGTTGCTGCGGGAGGGAAAGGGTTAATGTTAAAACAGTGATTCTAGCCCTTTGTTTAAATTACCCTCAAAGATGCCTGCCTACTAAATGCAAATGGTCAGGAGAGCTACCAAATGGTTAGGAAACAGCCCTGATCAAAGGCCCAGCCACTCTACCTGTTTGCAGGAAGCTAGAGTGGGGGGTGAGCGTTATAACTCACACTTACAAACCATAGTATCCTGCCATGTGGTAGACTGGCCCAAACGCCTCTGATTTAGGAGTGGGGCTACAGAATGAGTGACCTTATTAAATATAAGAATATTATGAGATGTCCTTGGCTGAACATGCTAAGAGTTACAAAGGTGTATTCGTGGGACTTACACGCAACTAACGAATACAGACACCTGAGGCTTAACAGATACTAAGAGGCAGATATTAATATCTCTCTTAATTTTAGTATTACGCGGTAATATTTAGTCTCATTGGGAGCGTCATGTGTGACGGAATGTATTAATATGTCTCGCGTGCCAGTAAGTAAAACTGAACTGAAGTTATGAAGTTATTTACAGTGTATATGGGATTTTGAATCTGTTGTGAAAACTGCAAACTCCCTCTGTTATGGTAATAGGCAAGCAGAACATCTTTCTAGAATTTATATAGCCTGGTGATCAAAGGCTAAATTGCCCAGGGACCAAAGGAACTGAATTTTTAAGTGTGATACTTCACACTAAACAATGGAAGTCCAAAAGCTGCTTCAAGAAGCTTCAAAGACTTTTGCTAGCCTTTTCGGCATCTAGGGTTAAGAGATGAGTTTGACATGGTATTTAAGTCAGAGTCAGCCCTTACTCAAATGTTTTCATGCAAAGTCTTCATGTCTTCGTGTCTGCATGTCTTCATACCTGTGTCTTCATGCATGAGTCTTCATTCATGGGCTGCATGTATTGCTGTGATGCCAACTGAATTATGGAAGAAATGGCCCATCCTGTATCCTGATGGCTTTCTTGTCCTAATCTTTAAGTAAGTGTCTATATTTTGACTGTTATTTGTACATTTTGTGTGTTCACCTTTATCAAGGAATAAATTATATTTTATCATATCTAAGTCTCGTCCCAGTTCAACCCAGTTATATAATATATATTTTTTGTGTATTATTAATAGCCTGTCACAAAGCTCCCGTCACAGGGGTGGGGTGACTGGGTGGTGTATGTCTGATTGGGGCGGTACCTCTCTCTCATACATACATACACACAAACACACACCCTCTCTCCCATATACACACATACACCCTCTCTCCCATATACACACATACACCCTCTCTCCCATATACACACATACACCCTCTCTCCCATATACACACATACACCCTCTCTCCCATATACACACTGTGACAGAAACCAGGGGTTGGTAATAAACTCCATATACAGGGCTCCCAGGATACTGAACAGTTTCTGTCCTGTCTAAGCTGAACAGGGCAGCCTCGTGGTACAGGCACTCCATTCCACAGTTTGTCTGCTGCCTGTTTTCTGTCACCTGTCATGCTGATTAGAGTTCAGGTATATAAGACCTGTTTCCTGTTTCCTCTGAGCCCCGCCCAAGAGCCTGGAAGGCTGCTGAACTGCAGAGGGGTGAGAAAGCCTCTTTCCCAAATCGCTTCATTCATTCTGTTAGTTGGTCTAAAGACTGCAAAGGTACTTATTTTGTTGGTGGAAGTGGACAAGCCACTTCCAACTCTGAGTCAGGGACATCTAAGTTTAAGTTATCGCTCAGACGAGCAGCTTTTTGTTTGGCTTTGTTTTCTGTTTAAACTGTGGCAGTCTCAGTGCCTGGGACTGAATAAACCAGGCATAGCCTGTTTAAAGGAACAGTACATGACGTCTCATCATTTAACCTACCCTAAAAGACCGTGTTCTAACAGTCCCGGACAGACGGCGGAGCCCCGGAGTAAGCCGTTTGTCACATATGGTGGAGAATGCGGGCAGAACACTGAAAGGTCTGGGGGTTAAAGAACTTTAAAAAAAAAAAAAAAAAAAAAAAAAAGAAGGTTTTTTTTTCTCTCTCTCCAAACAAGATGGAAGACGTGGTGAGTGCGCTGGTACGCAATGTCGCTGTCCAGAAAGACGCGAATGAAGCCCAGCAACAGGCGAGTGAAACCCAGCGACAGCTGTTAATAGCCCAGCAAGAGACTAATGCAAACCAGCAAGAGACAAACCGCCTGCTGAGAGAGGAGCAAAAGCGGTTCGCTCAGGGCTTACAGCAGGAACTCGAGATCCTGAGGGGGACTATCAGTAACCTTCCACTGGCAGAGGCAGCCCCAGTTCCGAAAATGACCAGGGCAAGCCACTACCTTCAGAAGATGGGACCCTCGGATGATGTGGAAGCCTATCTTCTCACGTTTGAACGCACGGCACAGAGAGAGGGATGGCCAGAAGCTGAGTGGGCTGGTCTAATCGCACCCTTCCTAAGCGGCGAACCCCAGAAGGCTTACTTTGATCTAGAGCCAGCCGAAGCTAACGTCTATGCAAAATTGAAGTTCGAGATCCTCGCCCGCCTCGGCGTAACCACGGCTGTTCGTGCCCAAAGGTTTCACGCATGGTCCTTCACGATGGATAAAGCCACCCGAAGCCAGATGTATGACCTCATCCACCTCGCCCGGAAGTGGCTACAACCCGAGATCAACTCAGCAAGCCACATCGTGGAACGGTTGGTCATGGACCAGTTCTTGAGGAAACTTCCCTCTGCCTTACGCCGTTGGGTCAGTCGGAGTGACCCCCACAATGCGGATGAGCTTGTGGCCCTTGTAGAAAGGTACAGTGCAGCAGAAGAGCACCCGCAACCCACAGTCGTGGAGCAACCCCACTATCCGAGGTTCCAGGACTCTTCCAGAGACGGTAAAAGGGTACCGGGGTTAAGGGGCGCTGAAGAGCGGCGACCGCCTTCACGCCGCTCCAGCAACAGTGGTTCGCACACTAAGGGCAATAGCCAACATGGGGAGCCGGGAAAAGGCTCTAAGTGGGACACAGACTATGTACCTAAATGTGTAAATTGTCATGAGAGGGGCCACACAGCAAAAATCTGCTCACTAAATGATGAGCCCATGCAATGCAACAGCGTGGAACCTTATTCGCTGTTGTCCCAATGTATGGGCCCTAGCCCAGAGGACCCCTTGAATAACCATCTGTGGGCATTTGTAAAGGTTAATGGTAAGAGGGTTCGGGCACTTCTTGACTCTGGGAGTATGGTCACACTAGTGTCCGAATACCTATTGCCCATTAAGAAGAAACAGGTAAACAGTTCACAAAGAGTGGCAATTTGTTGTATACATGGGGATAATCATGAATATTCCACTGTTGATGTTTTTTTTGAAACAGAATTTGGTTCTTTAGATTTCAAGGTGGGTGTTGTACCCAAACTGGCACATGATGTGTTAATAGGGACCGACTTTCCCCATTTTCTAAAAATGTGGTCCCCAGCTCAGAATAGCGCCCAGAGTTCAATAACAGACCATAACGAAGTGTTAGAAGAAACAAATCCTTTCCCTTTTTCAGAAATGGAGGTTGACGAGGGCCCAAATAAGAAGGGGGAAAAGGAGGAGTGCTGTGAAATTCCCTTCCCCATCACTACTTTGGTAGGGAATACCCCAAATCAAGATGTTGATCAGGCACTTACCACCCCAGTACAGGATAAGACCCTCGCTGACCTAGAGGTCAGTCCTGGGAGTTTTAAGAAGGCCCAGTGGGAGGACCCCACATTAGCGGTAGCAAGGGGAAATATACGGGACCAGAATAGTACTCATGGCCAACCAGATAGGTCACTTGCTTACCCCTACTTCGAGGTAGAGAACGACCTAGTATATCGGGTTGATAAAAGAAAATCAGTTACAACTAAACAATTGTTGGTACCACGGACATTCCGTAACGTAGTATTACACCTCGCACATAGTCATCCATTGGGGGGACACCTAGGGGTGGAAAAGACAAAAGAAAAGGTTCTCCGAAGCTTTTATTGGCCTGGGGTTCTGGCAGAAATTACAAACTATTGTTCCTCATGCCCAGAATGTCAGATCACCGCCCCGTTCAAGGCATACCGCAGCCCATTGGTACCCCTTCCCATAATAGAGGTACCATTTGACCGGATTGCTATGGATCTAGTAGGACCCCTAATAAAGTCTGCTAGGGGACATCAGCATATATTGGTAATATTAGATTATGCTACCCGATATCCGGAGGCAGTTCCCCTACGTACAGTAGCACCTCTGCTAAAAACATAGCAAAAGAGTTAGTACTTCTGTTTTCCCGGGTCGGAATTCCTAAAGAGATCTTATCTGACCAGGGAACACCATTTATGTCCCAAGTAACAAAAGAGCTATGTAAACTCCTAAAAATCAAGCATCTCAGAACCTCAGTCTATCATCCACAAACAGATGGTTTAGTGGAAAGGTTCAATAAAACCTTAAAGAGCATGTTACGCCGGGCGGTCGATAAGGATGGGAAAAACTGGGACTGTTTGTTACCATACCTGTTATTTGCCATTAGGGAAGTTCCCCAGTCATCCACAGGCTTCTCCCCGTTTGAACTATTGTATGGCCGACATCCAAGGGGCTTACTGGATATAGCCAAAGAAACTTGGGAACACGAGGTTACCCCTTACAGAAGTGTAATAGAGCATGTTGCCCAAATGCAGGACCGCATTGCTGCAGTCCTACCCATAGTGAGGGAACACATGGAGAAAGCTCAAGAAGCACAAAGGAATACGTATAATAAGGGTGCTAGGGTCAGAATTTTTTTTCCAGGTGATAGGGTACTAGTTCTGGTTCCCACCGTGGAGAGTAAATTCCTTGCTAAATGGCATGGGCCATATGAGGTCTTGGAAAGAGTGGGAGAAGTAAATTATAGGGTAAGGCAGCCAGGTAGGAGGAAACCTGAGCAAATTTACCATATAAACCTACTCAAGCCCTGGAAAGATAGAGAGGTCTTGTTAACCCTAGTACCCCCAGGTCCGTCAGAGAATCAAGAAACTGACCCAGAGGTTAGCATAGCTGAAACACTGTCCGTGCATCAGAAACGAGAGGTCCAGAGTTTAGTGAGAAGGAACAAAGAAATCTTCTCTACACAGCCAGGTAAAACTAACGTAATTAAACATGACATAGTCTCTGAACCGGGGGTCCGAGTTAACCTTAAACCGTACCGAATCCCAGAGGCCAAGAGAGAGGCTATAAGTTTAGAGGTTAAAAAAATGCTAAAACTAGGCGTAATTGAGGAATCCCAAAGTGGGTGGAACAGCCCTATAGTTTTAGTCCCAAAGCCAGACGGTACAACAAGGTTTTTTAATGACTACCGGAAACTAAACGCGGTGTCAAAATATGATACTTATCCTATGCCCAGGGTGGATGAACTTGTAGAGAGACTGGGCAAAGCCCGATATCTCACAACCCTAGACCTAACAAAAGGGTACTGGCAGGTTCCCCTCACAGAAAGGGCAAAAGAAAAAACAGCCTTCTCAACCCCAGACGGCCTCTTTCAATATAAGGTGCTGCCTTTTGGCTTACATGGAGCTCCCGCCACATTCCAAAGAATGATGGATAAAATTTTAAAACCACATGTTCGGTACGCTGCCGCCTACCTGGATGATGTGGTAATCCATAGTGAAGATTGGCAGTCCCACCTTCCAAAGGTCCAAGCTGTGCTCGACGCAGTTCGGTCTGCTGGACTAACTGCTAACCCCGCTAAATGCACTATTGGTCTGGAGGAGGCCAAGTATCTGGGGTATTCTATTGGTAGAGGGTTACTCAAACCACAAACACTCAAAGTAGAGGCGATACAAAATTGGCCAAGGCCAGTCACAAAAAAACAAGTAAGGACCTTTTTGGGGTTAATTGGCTACTATAGGAGGTTTATTCCCAATTTTGCAACTAAGGCAACCCCACTAACCGACCTCACAAAAGCAAGAGGACCGCTAATGGTAAAGTGGTCCCCCGAAGCCGAACAGGCCTTTAGAAGCCTGAAAGAAGCTCTCTGTGCCCAACCAGTGTTGGTCACACCTGACTTCTCCAAAGAGTTCATAGTCCAAACCGACGCATCTGAGGTAGGGCTGGGGGCGGTACTCTCCCAGGAGTCTCAAGGGGAGGAGCACCCCATCCTTTATTTAAGTAGGAAACTAAATCCCCAGGAGAAAAATTACTCCATAGTCGAGAAAGAGTGTCTCGCAATAAAGTGGGCTGTAGAGACACTCAAGTATTATCTGTTGGGGAGAAAGTTCCGATTGGTCACAGATCATGCACCCCTTACCTGGATGTGTCAAAATAGGGAGAAGAACGCTAGGGTGACCAGGTGGTTCCTAAGCCTACAGCCCTTTAAATTTTCTGTGGAACACAGGTCGGGGCACAAACATGGCAATGCCGACGGGTTGTCAAGGATGCACTCCCTAATATCCATGGTCGCTCACCCCTCGAGGTCTGAGCTGGGGGGGAGGATATGTGACAGAAACCAGGGGTTGGTAATAAACTCCATATACAGGGCTCCCAGGATACTGAACAGTTTCTGTCCTGTCTAAGCTGAACAGGGCAGCCTCGTGGTACAGGCACTCCATTCCACAGTTTGTCTGCTGCCTGTTTTCTGTCACCTGTCATGCTGATTAGAGTTCAGGTATATAAGACCTGTTTCCTGTTTCCTCTGAGCCCCGCCCAAGAGCCTGGAAGGCTGCTGAACTGCAGAGGGGTGAGAAAGCCTCTTTCCCAAATCGCTTCATTCATTCTGTTAGTTGGTCTAAAGACTGCAAAGGTACTTATTTTGTTGGTGGAAGTGGACAAGCCACTTCCAACTCTGAGTCAGGGACATCTAAGTTTAAGTTATCGCTCAGACGAGCAGCTTTTTGTTTGGCTTTGTTTTCTGTTTAAACTGTGGCAGTCTCAGTGCCTGGGACTGAATAAACCAGGCATAGCCTGTTTAAAGGAACAGTACGTGACGTCTCATCATTTAACCTACCCTAAAAGACCGTGTTCTAACAGTCCCGGACAGACGGCGGAGCCCCGGAGTAAGCCGTTTGTCACAACACATACACCCTCTCTCCCATATACACACATACACCCTCTCTCCCATATACACACATACCTCCTCTCTGCCATATAAACACATACACCCTCTCTCCCATATACACACATACACCCTCTCTCCCATATACACACATACACCCTCTCTCCCATATACTCCTTCTCTCCCTCTCTCCCATATACTCCCTCTCTCCCATATACTCCCTCTCCCACTCTCCCATATACTCTCTCTCTCCCCCATATACTCTCTCTCTCTCTCCCATATACTCTCTCTCTCTCTCTCTCTCTCTCTCTCTCCCATATACTCTCTCTCTCTCCCATATAATCTGTCTCTCTCTCCCATATACTCTCTCTCTCCCATACTCTCTCTCCCATATACTCTCCCTCTCTCCCATATACTCTCCCCCCCCCCCCCACACACACACAGGGAGGAGGAAGCTTGGAAAAGTCGGCGAGCAAGCAAAAAACACCAGGCGCCAGTAAGCCGCGACGACACGCACCACTACTGCACCCCCCTGACCCGTACACCCCCCCGACCCGTACACCTCCTCCCCCCCAACCCGTACACCCCCCCCGACCCATACACCCCCCCCCCGACCCCCGACCCATACACCCCCGCTACACACACCCAGCATGACACTCTCACACACACCCAGCATGACACACACACACACCCAGCATAGCACAAAAACACACACACACACACACACCCAGCATCCGTCGGACACAAGTGAGGGATGGGGTTGGGGGGTGGGGCAGTGAGAGTACTTACTTCCTCAATAATCAGCCCTGTAAAGGAAGGCGGACGTCACTGCTCCTTCTCATATACAGCAATCCTTTCTCCCCCCCCCTCTACCCCCCGCAAAAAAAAAAGTATTGGCTGCGGGCCAACTTGTGTCAGGCCAATCAAATAAGGGGATTTTATTTTATTTTCTCGGCGCGAGCAGGGAAAAATTGAAAGAGAACTGCATGTGTTGCAGGGGCGGCCATTACGGATCGCCACCAAGCCAAACCCGATCGCTCCTGGCGAGCGGGCGACCGAATTTGTCGAGCACTGTGTATATGTGTCAAAAAGGAGAGCTGTTAATCTAAATGACCCTTTACAAGAGAATATCTAAGTATGTTACTGTGTATTTTTGTCAAATTGGATGTCGCATTGGGCTTCTCTGTTGCTTGTTGTATACATTTACCACGCTCAATAGCTCTCCTTTATGACACATATACATATATATATGTAGCCATGCTGTAAAATGGCATACAGTTTTCTCTCATGCTGGCAGTAAGCCTGGTAAGTTACAGGGTTGCCAGCATCAATCATGGAGGTTTGCCCTCACACCCTTGTTAGGTGTCATATGTATTCAAGGGGAGTGGTAACATGCTCTGAGTCCACCGTTAGTGACATCAGAGATGTGCCTGTTCCTGAGGTATATAAGGCACAGCACTGCCCAGAGTTAGTGTGTCAAGTGTGTTCTACAAGACTGAGTTCAGAGCAGAAGGCTGAGGTGTTCACTAGTGAATTAACTAGTGACACAATTCTAACTCAGGGGCCAGCAGCAGCAAGGCTGGCCGAGCTTACACTGTGTCCAGGGACCTGGCACAGGTGGTGATCTCCCTGAAGGGAGAGGTGATCCAACTCCATTGGGAGGGCGCACCTTCAGAAGGGAAAGCACAGACCATGATTGGCTAAGCTGCTAGCTGTGAGGGGCAGCTTGCCCATACCAACTGCAATAAAGATGCCCAGTTCTAAGTCAACTCCACTGTGTGAGACTGAAGTTACTCTCCAGCAGAAGGCACCACCAAGAAGGAGTTCCTCATCAGAACCATCTCCTTGCGGACGCAGAGATCCTGATGAGGTGGAGGCGCTGCACTGTATGTAGGTAAGACTCTAACACACTACCTCAGCTGCCTTTCTGGGTTGGCATTCCCCATACACCATCATGCGGGAGACTCAGGAGTCCTGTTGCCAACAGGTGCACCACCAGACACGACCATGTAATGGGGACTGGTTAGACCACAGGGGCCAATGTGAGATTGGGTGGGTAAGTCAGGCCAGAATATCCGTTACATATATATTGTGGGTGCTCAGGGGTTCCTAAAATGAGCTTGCTGGGGTTCTGTGTATTGTTGGTTAACTTATTTTCTGCTGTCTCAGCTGTTGGAGGTTAGTGGCTCCTCCTTCCCAGGGTTTTAAGCACACCACTCCCCACTTCCCAAGTCAGCAGGTCTTTTTCATTCTACTGGATATAGATCCAATGTTGGTCTTTCTCCCTCCTAATAGAAGTAAATGAGAATGTTAATCCTAATAGAGGTATATTAGTATTTTATCTGGTAGTGTTAGGATCTGTGAACTGGGTCTGCCTTGTCGTGGCTCACAGGCTTACAATGCTTTGGCCAAAGGGTTCAACTAAATGACCCTTTTTCAAGAGAATATATAAGTACAGTTCAACCCCCTTTTAGTGCGATCCGCTATAACGCGGATTCGCTTATAACGCGGTTTTAGCATGGACCCCGAATTTAAAATAAATAAATAAAATAAATGTTTTTAACATTTTTTTTACATTTTTTTTGCACACTGCACACACACTGCACACACTCTCACTGCACACACTCTCACTGCACACACTCTCACTGCACACACACTCTCACTGCACACTGCACACACTCTCACTGCACACTGCACACACTCTCACTGCACACTGCACACTGCACACACTACAGCACTCACTGCACACTGCACACACTCTCACTGCACACACTCACACTGCACAGACTACCAGCACTCACAGCACACTCTCACAGCACACTCTCACAGCACACAGCACACTCTCACAGCACACAGCACACTCTCACAGCACACAGCACTCACAGCACACTACACTACACAGCACACCACACTCACACCACCCCTCCCACTCCCCCTCCCTACCTTTGGTGTCGGCTGCTGAGATCAGAACGGAGCTGGCATCAGGAGGAGGGGAAGGGGGGGTGTCGGTAGGAAGGGGGGTGTCGGTAGGAGGGGGGGTGGTGTGGATGCCGGTAGGGGGGGTGAGTGAGGAGTAGGCTGGGACTCGGAGGGCCTCGTGGGCTAGGCCCAAAACTGATTATGCCGTGGAGGGCCGGTAGGTGTGGGGGCCTCGGGGGGGAGGAAGTGGATGCTGGTGGAGGGGGATGGATGCCAGTGGTGGGGGTGCGAGGTAAGAAACAGGCTGCGGCTGGACTTGGAGGGCCGCTGCTGGGGGACGTGTAGGGCTTCCGGCCACCTTTTCCTTCCTTCCCCCTTCCCTCCCGATCGGGCGCGCAGCGGCCATTTTTTTAAAAATTAGCTCGACCCCGGTTCTAGTGCGGTCGGATCGGGTGGCCCCCGAGGACCGCGCTATATCGGGGTTGAGCTGTATTTTACTGTGTATTATTGGATGCAGTATTTGCCTTTTCTGTTGCTTGTTGTATACATTTGCCACGCTCAATTTTTGACACTTATATACATATATATTTTGTGGGGGCTGAGGGGTTCTTAAAATGAGCTTGCTCGGGTTCTGTGTGTTGTTTGTTCACTATATTAAATGTACAGAATTTTTTTTTAACTAGCAGACAATAGCATACATTTATCTACAGTACACTACTCTACACTAGACTGCACTACAACGTTATGCTGCGGCCACGCTACTGCTGATCGCGCTTGGTGAGATCACTTCAGTTACATAGTTACATAGTAGATGAGGTTAAAAAAAGACGTACGTCCATCAAGTTCAAGCGATGCTACATTTAGACAACAGATACTTTATCATATATCTATACTTGTTGATCCAGAGGAAGGCAAACAAAAAACCCCAGAGTCATATCATCCAATGATATCTCATAAGGGGATAATAAATTCCTTCCTGACTCTAAGAATTGGCAATCGAATTAATCCCTGGATCAACATCCTTCCCATGTATACTTATTTGGTATATCCCTGTATACCTTTCCTATCTAAAAAGATACCCAACCTTTTTTTTTAACAAATCTATTGTATCTGCCATCACAAAAGTGATTCAGTGATTCCCAATAAGTACGGCCATGCTCACGCGGCGCTCGCGTGCACATGCATGTACGCTGTTAAAAGCTTAGCGCTTGGAGCGACATGGAAATTTTATTTCCAAGCGCTCAGCAGGGTCACGTGATCCTTCAATAACCAATGGGGAGAGAGAGAGAGACACAGATTGGGGAGAAGGGACAACCGCACAGAATGGGCCAAGAGGGACAGACACAGAATGGGAGAGAGAGACAGACACAGAATGGGGAGAGAGAGACAGACACAGAATGGGGAGAGAAAGGCAGATACAGAATGGGGAGAGAGAGGTAGACACAGAATGGGGAGAGAGAGGCAGACACAGAATGGGGAGAGAGAGAGACAGACAGAATGGGGGGAGAGAGATAGGCACAGAATGGAGAGAAAGAGACAGTATCGGATGATTGGAGAGAGAATGGATGGATGGTGGGAGGGAGAGAATGGAAGGAAGTGGGGGAGGGAGAGAATGGAGGGAAGTGGGGGAAGGAGAGAATGGAGGGAAGGGGAAGAGATAATGGAGGGAGGGGGAAAGAGAGAATGCAGGAAGAGGGGAGGGAGAGAATGGAGGGAAAGGGGGAGGGAGAGAGTGGAGGTAATTTGGGGAGAGAGAGAATGGAGGGAAGGGGGAGGGAGATAATGGAGGGAGGGGACAGGGAGAGAATAGAGGGAAGGGGGAAGGAGATAATGGAGGGAAGGGGGAAGGAGAGAATGGAGGGAAGGAAGAGAATACAGTAGAGGGAAGGGGGAAGGGAGTGAATAAAGGGAAAGGGGGAGGGAGAGAAGGGGGGAAGGGGGAGGGAGAGAATGGAATGAAGGGGGAAGAAGAGAATGAATGGAAGGAGAGGGAGAGAATGGAGGGAAGGGGGGAGAGAATGGAGGGAAGGGGGAGGGAGAGAATAGAGGGAAGTGGGAGAGGGAGAGAATGGAGGGAAGTGGGGGAGGGAGAGAATGGAGGGAAGGGAAGAGGGAGAGAATGGAGGGAAAGGGGATGGAGAGAATGGAGGGAAGGGCAGAAGGAGATAATGGTGGGAAGTGGGGGAGGGCGAGAATGGAGGGAGGGGGAGAGAATGGAGGGAAGGGGTGAGGAAGAGAATAGAGGGAAGGGGTGAGGGAGATAATGGAGGGAGGGGGGAGAATGGAGGGAAAGGGTGAGGGAGAGAATGTACGGAGGGGGAGGAAGAGAATGGGGGGAAGGGGAGAGAGAAGGGGGATAAAGAGAATGGAGGGAAGGGGGAGGGAAAGATTGGAGGGAATGGGGAGGGAGAGAATGGAGGGAAGGGGAGAAGGAGAGAATGGATGGAAGGGGAGGAAGTAGGGAATGGGGAGGGAGAGAATGGAGACACACACACACACAAACACACACACACACACAGCTCCCTCTGCACCTCCTGCAGTTCACACAGAGATTTGACAAGGGGGAGGGGGGCTCCTGGCAATGTGCCGATCCCTGGCAGGCATCTCCAGCTGATCTCTCTGCACCTCATGCAGAGGGGTGTGTGTGTGAGCAGAGCCATGCTGCTGCACTCTGAAGATCCCTGGCAGGCTTATCCAGCTGATATCTCTGCAACTCGGGAAGAGGGTGGGGGGGGGGGCGGCATGATCGGAGCCATGCTGTTGCTGCACACTGTGAAGATCCCAGCCGGCATCTCCAGCAGAGCACCCTAGCTGATTTTTTTTTTAGTACATCGATTCTAAGACGCATCCCTATTTCAGACGTGAAAATTGGAGAGAGAAAAAGTGCGTCTTCGAATCGAGGAAATACGGTATTAGGAATCTTTGAGGATACACATTAAAATTAAGAAAAATAGCATCCGATTTCCGTAATATGCGTTATTAACACAAACATGACGGACTATTGTGCATTTACCTCCATAATTCTGAATACTGTTATCTTCCTCTTTAATGGAAAACTTATTGTCAGTGTTAGGGAGAGCCTGCAGAGAGGAGTGGCTCCTACTATACATCTTTAGGGAAATAGGAGATAACTACAGTAGCCTCTATCAACAACACAAACTGTACTCATTGAACACAACTGTACATATATTATATTACACATATTCAGATTCACAAATATACAGTACACATTTACACTGACATGTTTATACTGTGTAATTAACTTTCTGTCAATGCATGATATCACAACTCCATGTTAATAATACCCAGGGCTCGACAAATTATAAAAAATGCCACTCGCCAAAAATAAGGAACTTTCCCCCACCCCAAAAAAAACATTTTTTTAGACAGTAACCCTTACCCCCCTCACTTTAACCAATAGCAAGACTTACTTGCAATGACAACTTGACACTGCATGATGTCGTGATATCACATAACATCCCAGTGTCATGGCAACAAGGCATCATTTGATGCCATGCAGCCATTTGCATGGGAGTTGCAGGGGGAGACACGAGAGTTGCAGGGGGGGATAGAGGAGAATGCCGGGCGATGCCACACCCCACCACCGGTTAGACTCTGTAGCGGGTAAAATGCACTTGCCCCAGGCAAGTGGTTATGTGCATTTGTCGAGCTCTGATAATACCGATGCCAAAGACAAAATAATATAATTTAAAAATTAAATTAGAATTAAATTAAGGGCCTTGTTGTACTTGTTATAGTTGAGAGTTGTACTTGATTATATGACCGCTTTTGGTTACTTTCTCAGGTTTTTTTTCTCTTCTTTTCTTTTCCTGCATCTCTTTTCTTCCTTCTTTCACTTAATTAAGTTCACACTGATACCCAAAACTATGTAGTGTACTTCTATAGGACCAATAAACAAAAAGGATGACTCAACAAGGTCATAACAACTACAGTATGAATTCTGAAAGATACGGTTTGCCATCTCACAAAAAACTGATATGCTCAGAAATTTACTTATAAATTGGGACATCACAAAGCACACTGACTATACCCCTCCCTGCTAAATCAAAATGTATTACCACTGTAATAATGTCACCTTTGTATGAGCATATTATGTTATTTTTCCATAGCCTATACTCTCTGTAATTTTTCTTGTGTGAACAACTAAATTCGTTAATCAAATGTTTTACCTGAAAATCATAGTATGCAGCTGCAGCAGCCGTTATTCGAAAACTTACATGAAACAAAAAACACAATTTCAGATGCATCTGTTGATGTGTTTTATCTAATAATATGTTATACCATATCTATCTTAGTATTACACATGTAATGAAAGAGATAATTCCTACAATAAGTACATTCATGTGGATACCATTTAATACCTGCCTTTTTCCTTGTCGGCTATATGCCGAAATAACACACTGGTAATCAGTGTCTGTGTGTAGGCAACGTCAACTTTTGGAAGGTCTTAAATATCTTAGTGTTATTTTTATGTGCTAACACTGAGGGTCTCCGCTGTTAGGTAAATTCCTGATTACAATATGATTTGCATATGAGTGAGCAAAACATCCGTTAAAATGTATCAATCTGCTTTTTTTTAGGTGAATGCAAGGACATCGCAAGGCCACCTTTGGGGATACGCATTACGAATTTCGATATGTAAAATGGCCAAACGTCTCTGGATCTAGCCCATAGTGTTGATAGTGGGGTTCTTGAGAATAGGAGAGTTGTTTACAAAGTCTAATGAAAATATCGAAAATGATACTCAAAAAAAGGATATGTTAGTGGAATTACAAAACAATATACTGTAGAAGGAGGGAGGTTGACTTTCTTACCTTAATTCTTTGTAATAGTGATTCTTTGGGATTTGCAAAACATTTTCTTTCTCTGGCTCCAGTGCCTTTTTTAGGTAATTAAATTACCAAAGGAAGCACTAACATTGCTAATATTTGTAAACAACCTTTTGATCTTACCACTGTCCATACAGTTTAAAAGAAAATCCCTTTAAAGGTGGTATGAAGTGTAAAATATAAAGGAAATGTTATTTAGTGTCTCAATTGAAAATAAATAATAGTTGCTTGGTTGGATTGGCTAGAATAATGAAAAACTCTATTTAATTTATATTTATTAAAACAATATGCTGTACAGAAAAGTTTGACATGCATTTTCAATCAATGCAAATTTTTACAAATTACTTTTGGAGACATTCGAGCATCTCTACTCTAGAGCCAAAAAGCTTTTTGCTAATCGGTCATGATATATACAGTATTTATGGAAAGTTCTTTACAATTATTTCTAGGAAAATTATTGGATCTTTGAATTTCTAGCATTTTGTGAACACTATTTTAGATTGCCTTTTAGTCTCTGTTCTCTCATCACTGGTCAAAGTTTTGTTCAATTGCACTCTCTGAAAGTCTTTAAAGTTTACAATTTTAAATAGGTATTTAATCATAATCACTATTAATGTCTACAACTTGTGCTAGTTGAATAAAATCTTCTTGAGCCAACATCATCCATGTATTTCATAAGAAGTTTCTGGAACATCTGAAAGAGGTCATTGTCACGATAATTTAGACAAATTATTTTGACCTTTCAATAAATGATATTTTACCATTACAGTAAATCATGATGGAAAGACTTCAAAGAAAGCCTTTTAAACATTATATCATTACTGTGAGATTTCCCAAAGAAACGCCTTTTGATTTCATATAATTTCCATATGACTCTCCTTTCAGTCCAACTGATGCAATCCCAACAAATTAGCTGTCCGAACAATAAAAATAAGGCACCAATAATGCATCTTGCATTGGTTTACTTTTCCATTTCAATCAGAATGTTTGTCATTAGTTTGGAAGAAAATTAGATTATAAACTGACCCACTAAAATGGTAGAAATTAATTTGGTGAATGGTCCTTCAGTTTCTTATCCCAAAATACTCTAGTTACAGAATGGTAATGGTATTTCATTAAACATAAATATTTTCCAAAAGCAAACAGATCTCCTGTGCTCGGAGAAAAGTCGTCACTAGGTGTAGTGTAAAAAAAAACTAGTCAAGTTACTGTGATCCTCGTATGTGTACTCTTCAAGGCAAGGCTTCCTTCTAGCAACACACAAGTCTATCTATTGTGTGGTGTATATAAAGGTATCTTTATGGCATCGTGCCTGGCTTCTCCATACAGATAATTTCCTTATTGCTATAATGAAGCAAGAGAACCAACCATATTGCGATCAGAAAGTAAAAGCTTTATCTTAAAAATATGGTAAAACACACTCACATGGTGTTGGTAGGTAAAACAGCAAATTGATTATAAAATGATCCACGCCGGCAAACAGAAGCTTCGTGGCTGGAACAGTACACCGCGTCCGCTCTCTCAGCTGATCGCTGTTCGCGTCTGTGTCTGTTCCGGTGGAATCCCCGGGTGACGTCAGACGACGGGTGCCGCGCTTGGACAAACAACAGGTCGCGCTGCAATCAGCCTCTCTCTTGGTGCAGGATACAGGATACACTCAACGCGTTTCTCCTCTGCTGAGGTTTCATCAGGAGTGTTTTGTGTGGCTATCTCTGGGCATATATACCTCTGTCTAGCTTTTTGATTGGTGGTACAATTAACGATGCAGCTGTGTGCACTTGAGGGTGTAACAAGTGCCCACACGTTATTGGACTAACAGATTTTCAATTATAACAACATAGAACATAATCTTAAACTCTATGTAAACATACATAGAGTCCAAAAAAACATCAGAACACATTATAAGATAGATAGACCTAAATAAACTAATTCTAAATAGTTGGTATGCGGTCTGCAAAGACACAAAAGGGGAGACAAATGTTAGTATTCAAAGAAAAACATTTAAATCAAAATCCGCCTTAAGACCTAAAGGGGACAGAGTCTTTAGCTGGAAAATCCAGTATGATTCTCGCTTTCTGAGTTCTTTATCCCTGTCTCCCCTCGCCAATGAGGCATAACTTACTCTATACCCAAATATTGTAAATTTTTAGGGTCAGAATTACGTAATTGCAGAAAATGTTTAGGTACACTATGGGTTATTACTTTCCGTTTAATGTTGTTCCCATGCTCTAATATTCTTATGCGTAATGGACGGATGGTTTTACCGATATATTGTAAACCGTAGGTACACTCTAACAAATAAATCACATATTTTGACCGACAATTTATATGTCTATCTATATGATATATTTCATTAGTATTGTTAGATTTAAAGGTGTTCCCTGCATATGAACTAAATCCACATGCTGTACAATTCTTACAACTAAAAAAACCTTTTGGGACTTTTAACCAATTAGAAGTATTGGATTCACTCTTTTTCTTTAACGCACTAGGAGCAATTTTGTTCTTCACATTTGGAGCTTTTCTAAAAAGAACCTGAGGGTAATCTGATATATGTCCCCCTAAAATAGGATCATTTTTTAACACATGCCAATGGCATTTTAAAATACGCTTAATGCCATTAGATTCCCTATTAAACTGTGTGATAAATGGAACTTTTAGAAGCTTCTTGTCGACAGGTCTAATATTAGGAGTAAGAATTGAGGCTCTAGACAGAGAATGAGTTCTATCTAAAGCCTCCTCTATATTCACTTTTTTATATTTCCTTTCTGTAAATTTTTCAGTTAAAATTTTTGATTGTTGTATGAAAATATCTTCTTCTGTGCAATTACATTTCAACCGTCGGTATTGGCCATACAGTATATTCTCAATCCAATTTTTTTGCTGGCAACTAGTAGGTAGAATAAAATTATTACTATCAACATCTTTGAAGTAATTTTTTGTTTTAATCACATTGTCTTCTATATATATGGTCAAATCCAAGAAATTAATCTCTGTATTGCTCACCATTGATGTAAATTTCAGATTCATACTATTTGAATCCAGATATATAAGGAAATGTTCTATATCTTCTCTAGAACCTTTCCAGATGAAGACAATATCATCTATATACCTGCGCCATGTGACTAGGTTCGTGTCGAGTCCCGCCCAAATATGGTCATCCTCCCATGCGCTCATGAAGAGGTTGGCGTAACTCAGCGCCAACCTAGTACCCATTGCCGTACCGCACAGTTGGATATAAAAATTCTCATCAAACCAAAAAAAGTTTTTATTCAAAATGAATTTAATGCACTCTATGAAGAACTCTATTTGAGATTTAGGCATAGTACACTTTTCCAAAAATCTGGAGACTGCTCTACATCCATCACAATGTCTAATAGATGTGTATAAGGCATTCACATCTGTGGTGACCAAAAAGAATCCTTCCTGCCATTGGATTTGGTCCAATAGCAATATAACATCATTAGTATCTTTAAGATGCAATCTTTGTTCTTTCACTAAGCTCTGGAGGAAACAATCTATAAACTCTGACAGATTAGATGTCATCGAACCTATGCCGGATATTATAGGCCGACCGGGTGGGTGTTGCTTGTTTTTGTGCAATTTGGGCAGAAAATTGAATATTGGGAATTTGGGGTGTTCTATATTTAGATAATTAAATTCTCCTTCTTCCAAGATTCCTTTATTTTTGCCCTCTGTTAGAAGAAGTTTTAATTCTTTTCAAAATATCTCTGTAGGGTTATGTCCTAATTTTTTATAAGTAGTACTGTCCCCTAATATTCTCAATGCTTCTTCCATATAATAGGTGTGGTCCATTATGACCACCCCCCCCCCTTATCTGCCTGTTTTATTATTATTGTGTTATCTGATGCTAATTCTTCCAGGGCTTCTTTTTCTTTCTTAGTCATATTGTTTATTTTGTGGCCTTTTTTGTCACTAAGTGTCTCCAGATCTTTTGTTATCAGTTGGAAAAAAACTTCCAAATGATTACCTTTAGAAAAGGTTGGAAAAAAATTGACCTAGGTTTCAGACCTGAATGTATAAAGTTATCTCCTATTTGGTCTGTATTATCTCCTACTTTGTCTGTGTTGTCCATCCTTTTAACCAATGGATTGGATCAGTTCCTCATTTCTATATCTTTATTTAAGAAAAATCTCTTTATAGTTAAAGAGCGTAAGTATTTATGTGCATCTACAAACATATTAAATTTGTTTGGTCCTATCGTTTGGGCAAATGTAAGGCCCTTAGCAATAAAATTAAGCTGACTGGTTGAAAAAACTTTATTACTTAAATTAAAAATACTTTTATTTTCTCTTAAGACCTGTGGATCCTTCTTGATTTGCCTCTTTCTTCTCCCTCTGACATTCTTCTTTTCCTGAGTGGATATTTGGGGGAGTCTATTTGTGCTAGGGGTTGAAACCTGTTCCTTGCTTCCAATGAACCTGAACACCCCTTCTGGCCTAAAAAGACTCCTTATCTTTAGGATTAAATGTTACATTCAGGCGTGTCTCCTTAACCTCTTTAGTATGGGACTCCATTTTATCACTTACCCTTGGTTCTATATGTTTCGTTTTTTCTTTAACTTTTCCCCCCAAAGATTTAGGACTCCCCATTTCATTTTTAGATTGACCCTCAACTTTTTTAGTAAAAATGGGTGACTTAAAACCTGCATGAGTTTTAGGATAATTGTCAGCATATCGGCCCCTATATGAGGTGCCTCCCTGTGGTTCTATTTTTTCTCGTGAGTGATCAGAATTAAAACTCTTATTCAAATTTTTACTTTTATTTTTATTCCATGTCCTTTCGGTCCCAGTGGAATAGTCATTCTGATCTCTCTTAATTTTTTTTGTTTTTTTTTCACCAATGTCCTCCTCTAAAGCATCTATCTGTTTTTGTAGATCTTTATCTCTAGTATCATAATCTTTCATGTTTTCTAAAGGTCCTAATACTATCTTATAATCATCTATTTCTTTATCAATTATTTTAAGGTGTTTCTGATGTTGCATTATAATTAATCTCATTAAATCTAGTGAACATTTGTCTAGCGTGGTATTCCATTTTGAAATAAAATCATCATCTTCTAAATCAAAAGATGTTTTTTTTTTAATTCCGAGTCCCCTTGGTACTCTCTTACATTCTATATATTTTTCCAAAAAGACAAGATTACAATATTTTTTGGTATCTCGTATTAGTAGATGTTCTAATTTTTTTAAGATAAGATCCACACGTTCTTTATCATTTATTTTTTCCATCTTATCAGATAGACCAACAGATTCTAGATTAATGTGTCTTAATTGTCTCTTTGAAAAAATATTTGGCCCAGCCATAATTTACAATTTTCTTAAACAATTAGTGATTAAATTCGTGCAGCCGTGATAACAGTGAAGAAGTGAAAAATAGGTGAAAAAACAAGTAGTTATCAATGTGGCGCTTAAATATAATCAGTGATATTTAAATTACATATACAAAATCCGTGTAATTAACATACAATAATGTGAAAGTGACCAATGCACTCAGATTGAAATATGCAGCTCAAACCCTAATATTAGATTGTCCTCGCAATCCAAATGAAAGTTGTAGAAATCAGGTGTATTTGGGAAGTGCAGATATGTAAAAGACAAAAAAACGCACAAAATATAGTGCAATATGTCTGTGTTAAATTAAAGTGATGCTTTCCTTCAGATTCTGGTGAAGTGTGTACTCACAAGTCTCTCTCTTGTGTGGTGTATATAAAGGTATCTTTATGGCATCGTGCCTGGCTTCTCAATACAGATAAATTCCTTATTGATATAATGAAGCAAGAGAAAAAACCATAGTGCGATCAGAAAGTAAAAGCTGTATCTTAAAAATATGGTAAAACAAACCAAGAGCTAGTAATAAATATTAATATTATTTTGGCACATCCGTGCACACATGAATAGGTACAGTGTATCCCTAAATAGGGTACTGTATTAAACTATTTGTTACATATTAAACTGCATCACACATTAGATAATGCATATTTGTATCCATGATTTTTAAAAATATACCTGTATAGGTGTATATGCAAATAGTATATGACCATAGTACAAAGCAATTGATTATTTGACTGCATAGGGAAAATGTTTAAATATGCTGGGATTTATATTTACGTTACATATTCACGGATGCAAAAGTACAGTAGCAATATGTGTAGCATAAGCTCTAGTTAGAGATAACTTTAAGTTTTCCATTACTTCACTGCACCATACTCCAAAAACGTGTGTGATTAATTGTGACATACTTTCAATAAAGGGAATATACTGAGTCAATTGAAACGAAGTATATAATATTACTGTAATAAGTAATATTAACATCCGCATAGAGAACAGATTTATATGGGATATTTTATTATTCATAGTCAAAGAATCTCAACATTTATTATGTGGTTTGAATATAATAAAGAGCATAATCACTTCATAAATTACCCATAACTTTACACTCTCTCCAATCACATGAACTAACATGTCTAATTAATTAATCAGATTACATTTCTTAAATCATTTCTTCAAACAGCTGAATTAAAAACAAATATGGTTCATGTTATTCTCATTTAGTTTTTCATGAATTGTGCTATTAACGTTAAACGACATCAATAATTATATAGGAAATATAGAAGCACATTACTGGTGCCGTTCAAATTATAATACACTCTTATATTGTATGTCATAGAAGCAAACATTGATTTACTAAAATAACAATGCATATCTGACTATATAAATTTGACTTACTTTTACTCAGAGGCTAACAAGTCCATCAATAATCCCAAACAATAAAATCAATGTACAATTGCCCCAAAAAGGTGAAATTAACAATAACTATTGTCAGTTATCAGTGTATGATGAGAAAATGTATTCAACTTACTGTATTTTTAATTTCCTGAACTCCACTTATGGCAGTGGGTATTGAATGGGATAGCTTCTTCCCTTTAGCCTTTAGTAGGATAGGAAACTCCTCTGTAGGTACTAGTATAAAAGACCCTTCCCTTACCTGCAGGATAGTCTTCGATTTATCCCATAGCTATAAAGTACACAAAAATAAAATCACGGTAAGATTAATAAATGTTCTCTTTTCCTGTTCACCTTATGTAGTGGATGCTGAATAGAATATACAGATGTAGCAAGCCATACTGTTCTCGGTACCATGGTAAGATGTGAGACCCCTCCCACGGAAAGACTTTATATGCCATGGGCTATCCATGGTAAGCCATGGAATGATATTGCACTGTTTAATGGAATTTATTTATTTTAAATGCAATTTAAGTATGTCTGGCAGATGGCATAGTGAATATCTTGGTCCATGACCGTGGACAGGCTATTAAATGACACAAGTACTGAACAGTACAAATATTTATATTTTAATATTAATATATTTTTAAACACATTTTTTGGTAATGTTATGTGTCTATTATATGTAGAGATGGCCAAAATTTGAATCACCTGTAAGTATCCGTGATGACCTGCGTCGTTCTCTCCGCGGTGCTCATCCACCTCAACCCACGATCGGGTATAATCTGGGTTCAAAAACCTACCTTCCTTTATCAAGTGTCGCCTTATGGTAAGTTATATCCTGCACAAAGCAGAGAACACAAACCACAATGTTGCACTTGAAAAAGTCTCGGCCACACTCTCACATATTATGATATTATGGAGGGTATCGTGAGATTATTATAAAGAAAGGTTACTCAGAGTTTGTATAAGAAAAGGTTTATCATTTATTGTATCACAACAATATTCAGAAATATCAGAAATATCTAAAATATCAGAACAAGCTTCTTATAAGCTAATGGCTAGCAGTTACAGTATGTTACCAATCCATTCCTAACTATGCAGAGATTATAACTAGATATGCATTGTCAATACTCACAAACCAAAAGATATTACGATAGGTCAGCCAGTCCCAGCTCAAGTCTCATCTGTGTGACTTCACACCTAAATTCGGTTCTCTCTCTGGTCTAACATGGAGTCGGGCAAACCTATTATAGAGTGCATTGTTTGCTGCGTACGTGTGTCACGTGTCATGTGTCCATGCTCTGTGGTTTGTGACGTATGATGTTTACGATCTAGGAATTACAGTTAGTGACGTATGATGTTTACGATCTAGGAATTACAGTTAGTGACATATGATATTTCATAAGTTACCGTGCAGACCGCGGCCTGTTTACGGTGTTAGTTCCCCTTTTTAGGTCTATGTAACCTGTCCCAATATCCTGCCACTTCTCAGCAAAAACAAGCTATTATTTCTAAGACAAGAAAGCCAGGATTTTAACAGTATACTCTAAGCTATACTAGGCCTTATAATGATACTATGTATATATGTACCTGTGACCTGTATTCATTATGCGTTATATGCCAGAAAATACCTGTAATCCATAACACCCTCTCCTACACATAATTATCATATTTTTGCAAACACAGAAAAACTATCAAAGCAGAAAATATTCATTATGTGTACTTTTTGAAGACAGTGTCACTGCACTCTGATGTTGATGAGCTTGAACTCACAGGAGTATGTGACTGATCGCCAAAACACCCACAACTGCGCATATGTGCACAAGTTATTCCACGATGGGAAGGTATCAATTGTAAAAATCACCCAATTGTAAAGCGGGTTGATGTTGACGTTCATACATACTTAAAAGCGTAGTATCCCAACGGGCTCCAAAACAATGTTGATGTTTATTACCTGAACATGCAAACAAAGTGGTACAATTATATGACCCGTGGCTAACAATGCTGATATGACCTTCTTCAATTGTATAAAAAGACATTTGAAATATTTGACGGTGAACGTCTCTACACTTGAAGTTGGGTTGATCACCAAGAGATAGCAAAGATTTTACTTGCCAAAAATTACATAACATTAGCAAGCTACGCGGTAGCAATGTCCCATTAGGTGTTAAAACAGAAAACGGTCCAGAGGAAGCAAGAGAGTCCTGATACATAAAGTCTCTCATCGTGTTGTGAACTGCATGCACTTTGCGTGGTTTCCGATGTGGCAAAACCAGTTCATCTAAGTACATCCTCATGGAAGTTTGATAAGAACGTGGTAGACGCAAGATTTGTGAAGTATCTTTCTTTTCGTCTGTGTCCTTGCAACAAAGCATACTGCAGCAGGTTAGATTTGACCTGTGTGCTTAAAACAGTATATTAGTATCTAGGTAAAAATATAAGAATATATGCTATAAAGCAAAATGTGATTAAGCTGAATGCCTCTTCATCTTCATCTTCGGAAGAAATGAGAAAATACGAAGCAAAATAACAAGGATTATTATCCCTAAAATAAAAAACAATAGTGGTTTCAAATAACCTAGGATTCCAAACGCATTTCCTAGTCCACTAAAAATACTTTTACCAGTAGACTGTAGGCTAGTGCCTATTTTCGTCCAAAAATTACCTGTCATTGGCCAAAAAGTTTTCAATGATTCACCTAGTGTAGTTAACCACTGGGGAAAATCACCCGGGTGTAAATCAACACGTAGTAATTCACTGTGAACTCTCTGTAAAAGGGTATGTACTATATCATGTGTGAACCCTATAGTAACCTTCATTTTCTTTAAATGTGCCAAATAGGCTGTCATGTGAGGAAGGATCAGTGTGATAGCTGGTACCTGGAAATGTACTCCAGATGTGAGTGTCTGATGTAACAGAGGTGGAATAAATGTAGTACCATAACACTGTATACTCCCATTAACCGTGACAAGTGATGCCTGAAAAGGAGGAATATCGCAATCCTTTTCTGTAGATAATACTATGTAACTCCCATTATCTAGGCTGTGAATTAATGTAAAAGGAGTTTGAATAGGCATTGCAGTTATCGGGCAGTTGCTACCTTGCATTTGATCATTGCAAGGCATGTGCTGTACAATGTCATCACAAATTAAATAACCTCTATCAACACATCTTGTAGTGCTGATGAAAAATTCACGATCACATTTCACAGACATGTACTGAAAGGGTTGAGCAACTTGTACCCTTGCGAAATAAGAACCTGTGTGTGTTATGTGTCCAAAATTAAGCAGTTCCCAGTTTGTTGTATAAACCTCTCCTGGAATAAATAATTCATAGTACAAAAATACTTCCCATAAAGAGTCATCAGGGTTATGAACTCGTCTGTGGTTTCTTTCTCGTATGTCATAAACTGTGGTTTGTGAAACATATGCCAGGATCTCAGATTCTTTCGGATTTAAATTAAGAGTCTGTGTGATCAAAGTGAGATTTAAAAGTGATATGTCAACCTTTTTACTTTGCAATGTTAACCTGATAGAAGTAATGTGATTAAGAATAACCAAAGCTTTAATTTCTTCAGATAACACTGTTATGTCTGAAATTGTGTAGGAAGCAAATTTTATCATGTGATCTCTTAACACCAAAATACCTCTCCTTAATTCTTCATCATTTGAGTCAGAGATTTGACTTATAACAGAAACAGAATCACTCAGCAGGTGTCCTGTGGTTATAAGAACATCATCGTTAGTAAGCAATTTTCTTGTAGATGTTTTACTTGAAACTTTACATTCATTCATGAACTCTGTGTCATTTTCATAATACACTATGGCATTAATTGTTGCATTCGTACCCCACATTGCCTCTGAGTAGGGCATGTTAACAATATTATGTGTGGTGCACGTATCATAATCACAGGGTTTATCATTTGGAGCTATTTGAACATTCATCAAATCGCTCATTGCCTTGATTACCGTGTCTACATTCATATGCAAACTATCATTGAGACATTTCTGGAACAGGGAGTAGACTTTGTAATTAGGTTTCATAATCACTATTCGCTCCACACACCAAAAACCTCGTAACCCAGAAAAATGTAAAAATCCTTGATCAATCATTTTCGGTTGCCAGTTAAAATAGCCTTGCGTGAGATTGTAATAAAAAGAACACGGTTTACAACCGTATTTGAATACTGTAGTGTCCTTATCACAGATTCCTTCATTGATCAACTTCTCCAATGTGATACCACACGCATTCTTGAAACCTTTACATGAATGGCTGTAGTATGTAGTATTGGTAAATGTAGCAAAGCGTGGTTGAGTGCAAGTGTCCCATGCTGTAGGTTCACGAAACAACATACCATCACCTTGTGTATTCCATTCTTTCGGGAGTGCTGCTGTCTGTAGCTGTCCAGTTTTAGCATCTTCCATCACATCTTGAAGTTTGTGTAACAGGTCCTCAGCGGTTATTGATGAGTTCCACCATTCTGAGTAAATACTGTCAGAGCAAAAAACAGCAGAAGTATAAGGTCATACCCCTGCAGGTATTCTGTACTCTTCTTCTTCAGCACCTTCCCAGAATGCCACTCTTGGATCAGTCTGTCCGTTGGGAACAAATCGTTCTGAGTGATTTGACCTGTATTCAGATAGAAAATAGGGTATTGCTTATACCTTATATTGTCCATGGTCACACCAGGCCGAGGGCAATGATCAGCTTTCAGCTCCTTCGTTGGCCATTTACGTGTTCCTTGAAAGTCAATGAAATAGCAATGTCCAAATTCAGCATGACAACGTTGTTCACGGTAGCTTTGCTGCTTCCAATGGTCATGAAGGGGTAAATCATATTTCAGGCTTGTAGATTGCAGCTGTTGCATCTGTGCATTCAGATGTTGTGTCACCAGCTTCCTTCCTTCTGGCGTAGTTATACCAGCTTCTTTAGCTAGCACAGTAGAATCAAACAGCACAACCTGTGAAATCCCCAAAGTCTTTCGTTTCTGGATGATAGGTTTAGGAAACGGCTTCCAATACACACCTTGAGGTATACCCACCGACTGTATCTCCACCGGTTTCAAATCGTAGTGTAGTCCTCGTTTCACGATTCCGGAGTCTGGTGTGGTAATACCATGTGCAGCTGTACGTTTCCAGTTGATGATCTCGCCTTCTTGCTGAGTCACAAAATGCCATTGTAACCTGAAAATAACGTTGGTCGATATTGCTAGAAAAGCAAAACAGATTGAGAGACACAAAATAGTCTTAAACAGTCTTTTCTTTGTGATCACCTTAGCCATTGTTTGATAGGCCTTCCGGTAAATATTGCGTTGATCCGGTATGGCAGGTAACACATATATATGTCTTTGGTCACTGTCAGGGAAGTCAGCTTCAGCTTGTAGGACCTCACCTGCGTGATTAGTTTCCACATCCTGTTGTCTTGCAATCTGTGCTTCGAGAAGCTGCAGCTCCATCGAAGTCTGTCGCAGATACGGTGTCTCCTCCATCTTGAACAGTGTCGTTACTGCAATGAGCTGTAGGTTTAAGATTATCGATACTCACTTTTCTTTCTATGCCTTTAGTATCTTGGATAACAAAGGTTCTTTCATTTATCTTTTTCAGTATTGTGGTAGGTTTCTTCCACTTAGGCCGCAACGGCTTTACCTTAGCAACCCTCTCCTGGACCGATTGTCCAATCTGCGGCGTCCAAGCTGCAGGATTACGTGGTGTGTGGGCTGTATGGGAAAAAGAATCCCTCAATTCCTGTAAAATTAATATTTGTTCAAGTCTCCCTGGGACAGAAATAGAATCATTAGTAAACTGTGTATTCATAGGAGTACCATATAACAGTTCATGTGGTGTTTTACCAGTTATTGTGTTAGGAATATTATTTAGGCCAAATTGAACCGTAACTAAGAGTGGGTACCACTGTGTAGGTCGATTAGATAGCATTTTGGTTAAAAGTCGTTTTACCTCGTAATTTCTACGTTCAGCAATTCCAGCATTTTCCAGAATGTGACGGCCAGCTGTAGCCCCAATCAATACCTAATATTGCGGCCCACTCCTTGGTTTCTGCTGCTGTGAAAGCAGGTCCACCATCGGAATGAAAGGCCTTGGGCTTAGCCACACTTACTAAGGTGTTGAGACAATTAAGTGTAGTGCTAGATGTCGTACTACGAACGGGGTATAACCACGTAAACCTTGTACAAGCATCAACACAAACCAAAACATGTTTGTAGGAATGTGATGCAGGCAAAGGTCCAATATGGTCTAAATATATTAAATCAAACGGTTTGTTCGGTATTGCATTAATAATAAATGGTGGGGTCTGATGATTAGGACAGTTTACCAACCGTCATGGTTTACAGTTTCTTAGAACTGTCTTAACTGTTTTCCTCATGTTCGGCCACCAATATTTGTGTTTCAGTGTCAACAAAACATTTTCTCTCCCTAGGTGAGGGTGTCCCACACTGTCGTGTGCTTGCGTAGCGATCTGCATCCTGCTTGCTACAGGGGGAACAATGAATTCATTAGCATCAATTACAACCATGCAATTATTGTTGACTTGTTTAAATGAGTATTTCTTAGGATACCCAGGTGGATTAGGCCTGGTGGCATCCAGACAAACATACAACTCTGCATCGAGACTGGCTGACTTTGACTGTGCCCTTGTTAACACTTTGTTAACGGCAAACTTCTGACTTACAGTTTGCGCGAGACTATCTGCAAACTGGTTACTCATAGTATGAACCGATGAACCAAGCGTTCTGTGCGCTGGCTCGTGTACAATTTCAATATCAGGCTTTTGATCAAGATAGGCCGCAATGGCCTTCCACTAGGCCTATCTTGATCTCCAGCAGAGAAGGAGTGAATAAATCTGCAGGTTCAGGGATTGAAAAATATGATGCACATATGAATTTGATGCACAGTTGGCAATTACCTATAGGAGATCACTCTGCACAGTTTGCAGAGATTCATGCATTAGCTTTTGCTATGAAAGAAGCACTTACAGTTAAGGGACATGTACTTATAGTTACAGATTCCGCTTATTTAGCACGTTCAGCACTGCAGGATCTACCAATTTGGAGATCAAATGGATTTTTGAATGCCAAAAGGAAACCACTCACGCATTCAAAAATCCATTTGATCTCCAAATTGGTAGGTCCTGCAGTGCTGAACGTGCTAAATAAGCGGAATCTGTAACTATAAGTACATGTCCCTTAACTGTAAGTGCTTCTTTCATAGCAAAAGCTAATGCATGAATCTCTGCAAACTGTGCAGAGTGATCTCCTATAGGTAATTGCCAACTGTGCATCAAATTCATATGTGCATCATATTTTGCAATCCCTGAACCTGCAGATTTATTCACTCCTTCTCTGCTGGAGTCTACAGCTGAACCATCTGTGTAGAAAATGCATGTATAAAAATCATTTGGGTGTGTTTGATTTTCCCATGTCACTCCTTCAAAAGGGGATGGGAGGTCATCTAGTGTAGTTAAAGTTTTATCATGCACAAAATGTATTTGAGGATCCTCTATAATTGTGTACCACTTTAACCAGCGGCTTCTTAACGCCTTCCTGTCCGGAATGGTCTGTTTCTGCAATGTTGCTAGTGAAGCTACTGAAGTGTATATATAGATATCCTGTCCCTGTGCCAAATCACGTGATTTCAGCACTGTGAGTGTAATCGCTGATAATAGTTTTTCAAGCGGCAAATATCTCTTCTCTGTATTTGTAAATACATAAGATAATAATGTAATTGGTACTGTTTCCATAGCATTATAAATGCTAATGTATGCAGCTAGAGGTGAAATGTTGACATAAGCTGACAATGGTTTTGTCGGGTCGCGCTGCGCTAAGTAGGAAGCATCATTAACTGCTGCTAATAACTTTCGCAATGCCTCATCCTCAACTGTTAACCATTTAAAAGATGTTTTCGGTCTAGTCTGCTCTGACTTAATCTCGCGTGATGTTGCGTGATGTAATGGTTCAATCAGTACATTAAAATCTGGGATAAACGTCATTGAAAAATTCAGTAACCCAATAATGCTTCTTAACTGTTTTAGTGATTTAGGAACACTGATGTTGGAAACTTTTTCTCTGTAATTAGTAGAGAGACCTCTGCCATTTTCAGCTATTTCAAAGCCTAAAAATGTCACAGTTTCTCTTGCAAGCTGAGATTTCTTTAAGGAAACAAGGTAACCTGCTTCTGTCAATGTAATTAATACTTCTGTCATGGCTTTAAAATGCTCTTCTTCTGTGTCATGCGATAGAAAAACATCATCTACATAAATTTCTGTATTGTCAAATTTAGACAATAGTGAGACTACGTCTGCTGTGAACAAAGCTGGACTATTTACAAAACCTTGTGGTAAACATGTAAAAACCAATTGTTTACCTTGCCAGGTAAATGCAGTTAGCCAATAACTCTCAGGCGTGATTGGATGAGAAAAGTACCCGTTGCTTAAATCATACGTAGTTTTAAAGCGTTTACGCTGTAATCCGTTTAAGATTGAAGGTGAATGTGTATTCTGTGCTGTCACTGAAGGTGTGACTCTGTTCACTTCCCTATAATCTAACACCATTCGCCATGAACCATCTTTTTTAGGCACTGGATTTACTGCAGTATTCATCTGGCTATACTGTTCAAGCAGTACTCCTTGTTTAAGCAAATCATTGATTACAATTTGTATGCTTGGTAAGGCGGCATGATTAATTTTATATTGAGCCTGTTTCTTTGCAAGTGTAGAACATGTGTTAATATCATGTACAATTCCTTTTCTTAATCCCACCTGATTTTCCCATTGCTGAAAAATATATTTGTGTGTCATTAACCAATTATACAATTTTGTTTTGTCATTAAAAGCACTTTCATTACTTTGATCTGTGATAATTTTTTCCAAGTCAAATTTCACAGTCAATTCCGTCTGCTTGCGGTTTTCTGTAACTTCCTCTTGTATTGTAAAGAAGGAAGCCACATCTTTGTATGCTATTAGAAAGTCACAATCTAATCTGTCATGTTCAACTAATTCAATAGAAACCTTTCTGTCATTAATTTTTAATTCTAAATAATACGAAGGATAAGTGCCATTTCCTTCAATTGTTTGTATCGTGATGTCGTGTACATAATTTTCATCTATTAAAATATCAGTTCTTACAAGGGATATGTCGGCTTGTGTGTCTAATAGGCCAGTATAATCTTTTCCCTTGTAGTGAATATGTAACGTTAAGTTTGTCATTCCTCAAAGAGGAGGTCTGCAGGGAAGTGTGTAATCTTTCCAACAGTTTTCGTTGTTGCTGGTGCAGAAGCAGCTTGTTGTTTAACCTCACGTTGGCTATTAGTTAAACCAGAAGTTTGCGTAGCAGAACCTGTACGCTTGTCACGAAATTTAATTTCGCTAGTTTTGCCTTGCCCATATATGTCAGGAGTTTTAATGTATTGTCTCAGATTATATCTGGACACTGCACCCTCATTACGAGCTTGCTGTTCAAAGCGTGTAGTTTGTGATGTATTTTGTGGTGTAGGAGTGTTTTGTCTCTGTGTAGGAGTCTGAAAACTTTTATTATCTCTTTGAAAATTACCTCTTCTGTCCCACTGCTCGTCTCTAGGATAAACTGGAGTCTGATACTGGGTGAACGGAGGTCTCCACTTTTTCTCTTTGACAAGAAAATTTCCCCTCTTGTCTGCATTCGATCACTCAGGCTTCCTGTCACCGGCTTGTGGCCTGTGGCTTGTGTACGTATTTTTCAGGATTTCAGGAACCATAACTGGTTTTTGTTCTACTGGTACACCTTGTATTTGTCTTTCAAGGTCTAACAGCAAACCTTGTCCCTTTATCAATGCCTTCAGACAACCCCACACAATCTCATGGTTGCCTTGTGTAAAGCGTAACCCCAGAATATAAGCTGCTACAATCCCACTAGTCTTATTAACTTGTCCTAGCGTATCTGACAATGATGAAATAGTAACTTTTCCATGGGTTTTCTCATACACATTGCTGATGACTGAATCCCAGTCTCGTGCTTCAGCCAATGTGATTGACAAACCCGCTGGTAGCAAAGAATTCACTAAAGCAAGTTTCTGATTTGCGGTCGGTGTAGGATATACTCCATCTAGCGAATGCGTTCTCTCATTAAGCCACAATGCAATGTCTTTTGGATTAGATGGCAACCTTCCAATAGTAGCCTTAATGTTCGCCATAGGAATACAAACTTGTACCCGAGCTGGTACGTCAATTAACGCTGGAGCAGCTCCTCTTGTTGCTAAGAGGGCATTAACAATTTCTCTTAACAGCGTGATTTCTGCAGTTGCATTTCCGCACTCTGTCAGAACGTCGCGTGCTGCTTGTGTTAACTCAGGTAATGTAACTGGTGTAAATAAGTGTGTGCGATTCTCCCCATATTTCGCACCAGAATTAGTAGGACCATGTCTGTCCATGCCTGTAGCAATCACAGGCTGTTGTCCCAAAATGACAGTCGCTGCATTATGTGTCAAATTAATGATCGTGTGTGTCAACGGATCATATGCCTGTTGTATGTACTGATATGTGTTTGGATCAGCTGTGGCGTCTATTGTTAGATAGCAGTATCTTGCCCCAGGTCCCCACGGGCCAAATTGAATTTCAAATGCCAGAGTTTCACCGTTAATCAGATCTCTCTGATACTGACTCCTCATTAAAACATTCAGATCTGCAGCTCGTGCAAAATCTGTAACAGCCATGATATACTATATATATATATATAATGAAAATTGTACCTTCTCTTTTATAAAGAGGAAATAGCATACACGTGTACTTTCAAGATTAAATGGGTAACGTAAAATTTATTATACAACTCATGAGTAATTAACCACGTTGGGCGCCATAATCTGGGTTCAAAAACCTACCTTCCTATATCAAGTGTCGCCTTATGGTAAGTTATATCCTGCACTAAGCAGAGAACACAAACCACAATGTTGCACTTGAAAAAGTCTCGGCCACACTCTCACATATTATGATATTATGGAGGGTATTGTGAGATTATTATAAAGAAAGGTTACTCAGAGTTTGTATAAGAAAAGGTTTATCATTTATTGTATCACAACAATATTCAGAAATATCAGAAATATCTAAAATATCAGAACAAGCTTCTTATAAGCTAATGGCTAGCAGTTACAGTATGTTACCAATCCATTCCTAACTATGCAGAGATTACAACTAGATATGCATTGTCAATACTCACAAACCAAAAGATATTACGATAGGTCAGCCAGTCCCAGCTCAAGTCTCATCTGTGTGACTTCACACCTAAGTTCGGTTCTCTCTCTGGTCTAACATGGAGTCGGGCAAACCTATTATAGAGTGCATTGTTTGCTGCGTAGGTGTGTCACGTGTCATGTGTCCATGCTCTGTGGTTTGTGACGTATGATGTTTACGATCTAGGAATTACAGTTAGTGACGTATGATCTTTACGATCTAGGAATTACAGTTAGTGACATATGATATTTCATAAGTAACCGTGCAGACCGCGGCCTGTTTGCCGGTGTTAGTTCCCCTTTTTAGGTCTATGTAACCTGTCCCAATATCCTGCCACTTCTCAGCAAAAACAAGCTATTATTTCTAAGACAAGAAAGCCAGGATTTTAACAGTATACTCTAAGCTATACAAGGCCTTATAATGATACTATGTATATATGTACCTGTGACCTGTATTCATTATGCATTATATGCCAGAAAATACCTGTAATCCATAACAGGTACTCCGTCGCCCCTTCCTCCGTGACATCTCCCACGGTGCTGCTGGTGTCAGCCATGCTTCATGCACAGACACCACGCTGGGGGATGTACTGGTCCTGCTGATCCCGCCTGCAGGCTCCATTTTGCAGTGACGTCAGCAGCATGCAACGCGCACATGCTGTGCGTGGACGGCGCACTCACAAGGTGAATCAGGGCCTGGCCTCTGCCCATTATTCCACAGCTGCTGCAAACCCCTGTTCTGCCTATCACAGCGAGGGATACTGGTGAGCTCCTTCCTCTACAGTCTTCCTATTGGTCCAGGGTACTATTTATGCTCAGACAGCTCCTTGGCAAGATGACTGAGCATAAGACTTCATTCGTGCGGAGTGTTTACTACAATCCATGCCTCCTGATCTTGTTCCTGGTACCAGTCTCCCTTCATGTCCGACCTTGGCTAGCATCTGGACACCTGACTTCTCTACTCCTGACCCCGGCATTACCTACGACATCTGCACCCCTCCAATCTCATCCCCACCTCTTCCCTGCAATCGCACCCTGTTTGTGGTGAGCACTCTGTTACATCACCCCACTGATTTGCAATGTACTTTCAGCCACATATTTCTCTGAAAAGGGCAAATGCATTTATTTTTCCTGTCACTGGAAATCTAAACTGCAGATTACAAATCCATGAAATGAGACAGACATTGGGTAATGTAGGATTTCGGTGCACACGCAAGTGCAATTGCAGTATGGGTAATGGTTAAAAAAAAAACTAGTGAAAGACAGTTACCAGCCAGAGCTGACCCACTTGAAACTCCAACTCCCGAATGCCACACCCTCCTAGTGAAACAATATCTGGGGAAAGGGTGGGGGGTGTACACCAACAGCATCTCTGGGATCGCCGATGATGCCGCTGCGGCCTCGGCTATCTCTGCTTTTATATTACTTTGAATTTCAGCCTGTTTTAGGATACACTCACAATAACTGCCTGGAACGCATGTGCAGGTATGCATGTCATGGCTGGTGTCTGCGTGTCATCACACATTGTTTTTTTTACTTACTTTTCTATTAGTAACAGGAAGAAATCCCATTAGTTTGCACTCAACTAAATTATAACTCTGAGTGTAGATAATTATTTATTTATCAAACCATATGGGTACCAGGAGGTTTAAAACATAAAACAAAAAAATATTTATTACTATATATATATATACACATCTAATTGAAATCTAATAAACTAATTTAAAAGTAATCTAAAATCTCTAAAGATAGCGGCGACGGAGCAGGTCGGCAAATCCCAGTATGGGTGTATAGATATAGAACAAGTGTGGTATTCAATATACTGTCACGGCGGTCCTGTAAGTGGATATGTGTGCATATATTCAGAACTTATCAGTATAAGTCTGTATAAGTCTGTATATAGTGAATCAGCGGTGTGCCAATGGGCTTGGGTAATCCCAGCTGATTACACTTCATGCACTGACTAATGTGTGACTAATGTGTGCCCAAGACCGTCTAGTGTGCGTCACTATACAGATTGCATCTATATGCCCTTAAAGTGTATACTCCTCAAAGATGGGCATAATACTCCATGAGAATGCAAAGTGTCTATAGTGCGCTAAATATCACCCGTTTCCGAGATGTGACTCGTGAGTTAGTGGGGATGCCTCACGCTCCATCTTCAAGCTCCAAGACAAAAACTGGCTGACGTCATCGGTCTGCGCGTCGCCTGACACCCGACGATCGTTTCACGCCGCTTGGCGCTTCTTCAAGGGGGGAGGAGTGTACCATTGCTCCTCTATGGTATGTATTTATACACCTCCTGGGGGCGGGATTAGGGGCGTTTTTAATAATAACGCAGAGTCCCTATTCGTTAGTCTGCCTCAGTTTGGTTAACTGATTAGATGGCTCATATTATTGTAGCCATATCGATTAGTATTGAATAGCAATGCACAGAATTAAAACAAAATACTTAGGTAATACATATGACTCTTAGTGCGAGTGACGTGATAGGTAAGTATAAGAGTAATACGTGCTTACATGCAGCATATAAAAATCTTAGGTCTAGTGTATGTGATGGCTAGTCGGTAGGACCGCAGATAGACGTACAACTTATTAAGTCTATATTGCTAAGGTATATCTCTATGTCTGTCGCGGTATGTGCACATACAGTATATCACATAGAAAGTAAGTGGGTAAGTTTGCAACAGGGCTAGATTGAGTATGTAATGCCTTAATGCCATAAATTCATACAGATGTAATATAGTTAGACATATAGTGGTACATTGTTGTAAGTACATATATATGTGCCTTAGGCACAAAGAGGTAATGTAGGGTGTAGGAGTGACCTCTAGCTGTTTAGACCGCCCAAAAGGGTCAATGCGGTCTTAATAGTTCTTAAAATATATTTAAGCTGACTAAAAAATGGTATATTAATCAGTGGTCCCACTATATGTCTACCAAGTATGTATACATACATGTAGGGTAGTTACCCTTAGCCCATTTCAAATTAGGGATAGGTAAGTGTATGATAACCTAGCATTTGCAGCATTGTTGACACTTGGGATGAACATATATATATATATATATATATGTGTGTGTGTGTACCAAGGGTACTGGGGGAGAGAGAAAGGATGTATAGTGAGTGTAGGAGTGACAGCTAGCTGTTTAGTCCGCCCAAAAGGGTCAATACGGTCTGGCTGAGTATTAAGTATATTTACCCTGACTGTGTTCAGATGTTAGATGAAGGGTGAATATATGAATCCCTCATTCAGTCCTATAGGGCTGAGGGTCTTTAACGTATATATCCATTTACACTCTTTTTGTAGGAGTAACCTATTCCAGTCTCCCTTTCGTGGTCCCAGTGGTACCAATTCTATCCCTGCGAAATGTAGATGTTTAGAAACACCCTCGTGAACGCCATTTACATGTCTGGCCAGGGGTGTATCTTGTTTATTGCGTATGGAACCCAGATGTTCCAGGATTCTTACTTTAAGCTGGCGAAAAGTTTTACCCACATATATTTTGTTGCATGAGCACGTGATGATGTATATTACTCCTTTGCTATTGCAATTTATGAAGTCATTGATTTTGAATGTTTTCTCTTTTGTATTGTCTGCGAATGATTTTGTGGGAGGCATGTGTATACATGCCTTGCACTTGCTGCAAGGGAATGATCCCTGCGGTTTGTGGTCAAGCCACGTCCTATTGGGTATTGGTTGGTAGTGACTCTGTACCATCCTGTCTTTTAGGTTACGTGATCGTCTAGATGTAAGTGTTGGTGATGGATTCAACACTTCTATCAAATCTTCGTCCTCAGTGAGTAGGTGCCAGTGCTTTGTGAAGATACATTTTAAATCTTGCCACTGTGTATTATAAGTGCCAATAAAGCGTATTACCTCTTTGGTGTCAGTCCTCGCTTTATTTTTCGTCAAAAGCATGTCTCTTTGTGTGTATTTGGCTCTTTTGTATGCTTTCTGGACTACATTCTTACTATACCCTCTGTCATAGAACCGCTGACTCATTTCTCCTGCCTTAGTTGTAAACTCTATTTTCTCAACCCAGGGGGAGCATGTGGGAGAAAACACAACAAGAAAACACACTAAGTGCAGACTGGAATGTACAGGTGTGAGATGATTGTGATGCTTGGCCTCTAAGTGCTGCCTACTCACAGGATGTAGGTAGGATATGTATAGTGGCGTGATCAGTAGAATCTGGTGGGTCCCTCTGAGTAAACACAGGAGGTGTGGCACATACTCCTGACGAAGCCAGCCATTCCATTGGCGAAACGCGTAGAGTGGACCCGCCCAGGAGGTGAGAGGATTGGTGCCCGCGAACTGCCAATCAACCGCCGAACCGGAAGTGACGCGACGGAGCTGATCGTGCAGACCGGAAGTGACGCGACGCACCGGAGAGACCGCAGCTGGAGATCCCCACACTGCCTGGGTGTAGCAGGGAGCCTGCGGAGGAGAACTATCCAGGATATCGGCGGTGCGGTGAGCTGAGGCAACCATCCCTACCCTCCCATCACTTATATAGTGAAAAACGCGTATTTTGCTTTTAAATACTGTGAGTGCACATTTTATATTCTTTCATAAAGTTTTTTGTATACCATTGATCTGCACCATGGAGGTCTGTTTTTATCTTTCCATGTACACCTGCTAATGATACCCCAGTTCCAGCCACCTCCTGTGTTTACTCAGAGGGACCCACCAGATTCTACTGATCACGCCACTATACATATCCTACCTACATCCTGTGAGTAGGCAGCACTTAGAGGCCAAGCATCACAATCATCTCACACCTGTACATTCCAGTCTGCACTTAGTGTGTTTTCTTGTTGTGTTTTCTCCCACATGCTCCCCCTGGGTTGAGAAAATATCGTTTGATCTTCTGGGACCAGTCAAGACAGTCCCTTCCAGAGGGTCTGAGCAGGGGGTTGCAACTTATATTACACTTTCACCTTTGCACTATTTGAGTCACGATTTTCTTTGATATCACTATTTAGGAGCTATATATATTCACTGTAATTTAAGTGATCACTAGCACTTAATTAGCGCCAGTTTTTTTCACCAATCACGTTATCACAATTAGTTGTAAACTCTGCCAATGTGGAGCAGTTGCGTCGAAGGGGGAGAAATTATCCCGTGGGTATATTTTGGACAAGATGATTGGGATGGTGGCTGTCCACCTGTAGAATGCTATTAGTGGCTGTGGGTTTTCTAAACAGTGTGGTTTGCAGATACCCATCAGTTTCCTTGTAAATAGTTATGTCCAAAAAGTCAATGCGATTTTTATCCATTTGCATAGTTACAGTAGAGGCAACGTTTATTCTAACATTTGCCGTAAACTAGCCGGGTTACATTCTGGGTATGTGCTGGGTATGTTCTGGGCTAGTTTGAGGCACGTTTAAGGCATTTCTGCATTGACTAACGACCCATAGGATTAACACAGCAGGGATCCCTGGCAGTCCAATTCAGTTTGAATGGGACTGCCAGGGACCCCCGCTGTTAATCTGATAGGCCATTAATCAATGCAGAAATGCTGGGGCTAGTTTAAGGAAAGTTTAAGGCATGTATTCAGAATGAACCTGGGTGTTTCCTGGGTTTTTTGGGGAATTGCCACTGGTTTTTGTTCGAATAAGATTTGCCTCTACTGTAGTTTTAAATTGAATTTGTTGTTATTCAATTTCTCACAGAACTCATGTAAGAGGTCTGATGGGCCCTTCCACAGCATGAAGATATCGTCAATGTACCGGACCCACATAATAATGTTGTCCGTGTACATTTCCAGGTCACAGCCGAAAACCACGGTTTCTTCCCACCAGCCTAGATATAGATTGGCGTAGGTGGGGGCACACGTGGTTCCCATGGTTGTGCCCTGGATTTGATGGTAATACTTCCCATTGAATATGAAGAAGTTGCTTTTGAGTACAAATTCTAAAAGGTTGGTGACAAAGGCATTGTGTTTTTTAGCCTCTGTATCTCTAGATCTTAGAAAGAAGCTAACTGCCCCTAGGCCAAATCCATGTGGGATGCTAGTGTATAGATTCACTACATCTAGGCCTACCAGGTAAGTGTCATCATTAATTTGTACATTATCTATTCTCAGCAATATATCTTTAGTATCTTTCAAGTGTGATGGGAGTGAGCTCACAAATGGTCTTAAAAGTTTGTCGCGGTATATGCTGGCATTTTAGGTTACATTTCCTATTCCTGACACAATCGGTCTTCCGGGAGGTGGGGATAGTCCTTTGTGTACCTTCGGCAGGTGATAAAATGTGGCTATCCTAGGGTGAGGTATGAGAATGAATTCGTATTCTGTTTTTGTGATCACTTTGTTCTCTAAACCTTCCTTCAGGATGGTAGTTAATTTGGTCTTAAAAGAGTCAGTAGGGTCTATGTCAAGTATGTTGTAACATTTTGGATCTTTAAGCAGATTTACACATTCATGGATATAGTTAGTTTTATCTAAAATCACTATATTGTCCCCCTTGTCAGAAGGTTTTATGATGATGTTTGTGTCTGTTTACAGATCTTTTAAAGTTTCTATTTCTCTAATAGATATGTTACTGTATTTTATTGTTTTTTGCGTGTGTAATTCTTCGATTTCTTTCGTAATTAAATTAGTAAAGACCTCAATGTTGGAGCACGTCTCCATAGCGGGCATAAATTTGGATTTATTCCTTAAATTCGTGAATGGGCCTTCCCCTGGTGGTTTTTCACTTTCCTTTAGTAGGTCTCCAAGGAGTCGTATATTCATACAGTCAATGTGATCGTATCCCTCCATGGGTGTGTTAAGATTAAGTCTCTTCTCGCGTCTGGTGTGAAACAAATGAAGTAATAGTTTGCGCGAGAAGAGATTTAGATCTTTAATACACTCAAATTTGTTAATTAGGTTAGTGGGGCAGTAGGATAATCCTTTAGATAGGACCGACATGTGAGCTGAGGTCAATACTTTATGAGATAAGTTGATTATCTGCGAAACCTCCTTTTCCTTGAACCCCTCCCCTTGTATTGGGGTCTGTACCCCCAACGGTCCCTGTCTCTCAGTTGGTTTTGATTTAGATTTTGTGCCCCCTCTCCTTGTTCTCTTCCGTCTCTGTTTGTATTTTGGGGGGCAGGATGTTCTAAAAAATCAGACGGGGTGTAATTTAATCTCTGTTCCTTGGTGTTGTTGGGTGTGTGACTTGTATCTAGGTCTGTGTCACTATTCTCCCATTCTGTGGAAGATTCCCCTGTATTGGGATATTTTCCAGAGGGTGGGGGGAAAAGGCGTGTTTTTTTGCGAAATATTTTCCCTTCTTCGAAATTCTTTACATCACGCAAATACTTTTTTTGTTTTCGTTCAGTTATATCTGCTTTAATTTTGCTTATGTTGGTTTTAAGCTTTGTGTCCAGGTTATCAAATTCGGAATGGTCTTTCCAAGTGTGTGCAGTCTCTAATAGTACTGTGATGTTTGTGTTGGTTTTCTCTAGTTTTTTCTGTTCATATTCTATCAGAAATGTCATCAACTTTTCTGAACAGTCTAGCAAAAAAAATTTCCCAGCCCTTATGAAAATCATCTTCAACAATGAGATGAGATGGTGGTATAAATACTCGCAGTCCTCTAGGTACCAGTTTTGCAGCCAAATATTTCTCCAGACTGGTTATTTCCCACCAGGTTTTTGTCTGTGTAACAAATAGCTTGTCTAGCTCTGCAAAGTATTTTTTAATATCTGGTAAGTCTGTCGTGTCTGTGGCTAATCTAGTGATAGAAAAAACATCTTGTGCCTCTGTCGTCCAAACATTGAAATCCGGTTGGTGTGACAGAATACCTGACATACTCACTCAGCAAAAAAGGGTCAATATGAAACCAACAATCCTAATGTGAGTAGATAGGAAGATCTGTATTTAATCTATGCAAGTGCTAGGGAGCAAAGTGGTGTAGGAAAGGGATAAAAACAATCCCAACAAGTATAGATAGGTAATGTTCAAACACTGCATAACCTTAATATTCAAATATTATAGGTAAAAAGTGGTGCATCGGAAATGGTTACATAGTCGGTAGGGTTGGTCAGAGATGACCAACAGGAAGAAATCCCTTTAGTTTGCACTCAACTAAATTATAACTCTGAGTATAGATAATTATTTATTTATCAAACCATATGGGTACCAGGAGGTTTAAAACACAAAACCAAAAATTATTTATGTATATATATATATATATATATATATATATATATATATATATATATACACATCTAATTGAAATCTAATAAACTAATTTAAAAGTAATCTAAAATCTCTAAAGATAGCGGCGACGGAGCAGGTCGGCAAATCCCAGTATGGGTGTATAGATATAGAACAAGTGTGGTATTCAATATACTGTCACGGCGGTCCTGTAAGTGGATACGTGTGCATATATTCAGAACTTATCAGTATAAGTCTGTATATAGTGAATCAGCGGTGTACCAATGGGCTTGGGTAATCCCGGCTGATTACACTTCCTGCACTGACTAATGTGTGCCCAGGACCGTCTAGTGTGCGTCACTATACAGATTGCATCTATATGCCCTTAAAGTGTATACTCCTAAAAGATGGGGCATAATACTCCATGAGAGTGCAAAGTGTCTATAGTGCGCTAAATATCACCCGTTTCCGAGATGTGACTCGTGAGTTAGTGGGGATGCCTCACGCTCCGTCTTCAAGCTCCAAGACAAATACTGGCTGACGTCATCGGTCTGCGCGTCGCCTGACACCCGACGATCGTTTCACGCCGCTTGGTGCTTCTTCAAAGGGGGAGGAGTGTACCATTGCTCCTCTATGGTATGTATTTATACACCTCCTGGGGGCGGGATTAGGGGCGTTTTTAATAATAATGCAGAGTCCCTATTCGTTAGTCTGCCTCAGTTTGGTTAACTGATTAGATGGCTCATATTATTGTAGCCATATCGATTAGTATTGAATAGCAATGCACAGAATTAAAACAGAATACTTGGTAATACATATGACTCTTAGTACGAGTGACGTGATAGGTAAGTATAAGAGTAATACGTGCTTACATGCAGCATATAAAAATCTTGGGTCTAGTGTATGTGATGGCTAGTCGGTAGGACCGCAGATAGACGTACAACTTATTAAGTCTATATTGCTAAGGTATATCTCTATGTCTGTCGCGGTATGTGCACATATATCACATAGAAAGTAAGTGGGTAAGTTTGCAACAGGGCTAGATTGAGTATGTACTGCACCGACACACTTTATTCGAGCAAATACCCAGTATGTACCTGGCAGATACCTGGAATGCGCCGCTCCTCACCTCTGACAAGCCCCGTTGCGTTTGCCTTCCCAGCCTGGGTTCATGCCTGGCTGACGGGCGGCTGATCTGTTAAATGATAATGATTAGGATTTAATAGGCTGCAATGCTTCACGTGTCTACCAGATGGCATAAATTCATGAATTGTAATGCAGTATATATATATATATATATATACTGTGCAGTATTGCAGCCAGCGGGAATAAAATGCTTCAATCCCTGCCTGGAAAATACCTCAATGCACTCGGGCAGAAAACAGTCACAAACCTCAATACACCCGGGTATACCCGAATTCGTGGGACTAGCTGAGCTCGAATAAAGTGTGTCGCCAGTGTAATGCCTTAATGCCATAAATTCATACAGATGGTAATATAGTTAGACATATAGTGGTACATTGTTGTAAGTACATATATATGTGCCTTAGGCACAAAGAGGTAATGTAGGGTGTAGGAATGATCTCTAGCTGTTTAGACCGCCCAAAAGGGTCAATGCGGTCTTACTAGTTCTTAAAATATATTTAAGCTGACTAAAAAATGGTATATTAATCAGTGGTCCCACTATATGTCTACCAAGTATGTATACATACATGTAGGGTAGTTACCCTTAGCCCATTTCAAATTAGGGATAGGTAAGTGTATGATAACCTAGCATTTGCAGCATTGTTGACACTTGGGATGAACATATATATATATATATATATATATATATATATATGTGTGTAGAGGTATCAGTACCGTGTTAGCCGAGCTTCAATAATCAAAAAATAAATAGATGATACCGTTCTGTGGCTAACGAAATGCTTTTATTTGTGCGAGCTTTCGAGATACACTGATCTCTTCTTCCGGCGATGTTACAATGAATGAAGCAAGGATAACTTAAAAACAGTGTCTCTTGGAATGTTATCTGTGCTGGTCCTTCCCCCGGTGTGGATGAGATTTATGGCTGGAGGTGTCAAAGGGTAACTGAAAGCAAGTGAAGAAAGAGTGTGTATGTGTATCAGTGTGAATAAAAATGAATGGAGAGCCCACAGTATAAATATGTGTACCAAGGGTACTGGGGGAGAGAGAAAGGATGTATAGTGAGTGTAGGAGTGACAGCTAGCTGTTTAGTCTGCCCAAAAGGGTCAATACGGTCTGGCTGAGAATTAAGTATATTTACCCTGACTGTGTTCAGATGTTAGATGAAGGGTGAATATATGAATCCCTCATTCAGTCCTATAGGGCTGAGGGTCTTTAACGTATATATCCATTTACACTCTTTTTGTAGGAGTAACCTATTCCAGTCTCCCTTTCGTGGTCCCAGTGGTACCAATTCTATCCCTGCGAAACGTAGATGTTTAGAAACACCCTCGTGAACGCCATTTACATGTCTGGCCAGGGGTGTATCTTGTTTATTGCGTATGGAACCCAGATGTTCCAGGATTCTTACTTTAAGCTGGCGAAAAGTTTTACCCACATATATTTTGTTGCATGAGCACGTGATGATGTATATAACTCCTTTGCTATTGCAATTTATGAAGTCATTGATTTTGAATGTTTTCTCTTTTGTATTGTCTGCGAATGATTTTGTGGGAGGCATGTGTAGACATGCTTTGCACTTGCCGCAAGGGAATGATCCCTGCGGTTTGTGGTGAAGCCACGTCCTATTGGGTATTGGTTGGTAGTGACTCTGTACCATCCTGTCTTTTAGGTTACGTGATCGTCTAGATGTAAGTGTTGGTGATGGATTCAACACTTCTATCAAATCTTCGTCCTCAGTGAGTAGGTGCCAGTGCTTTGTGAAGATACATTTTAAATCTTGCCACTGTGTATTATAAGTGCCAATAAATCATATTACCTCTTTGGAGTCAGTCCTCGCTTTATTTTTTGTCAAAAGGATGTCTCTTTGTGTGTATTTGGCTCTTTTGTATGCTTTCTGGACTACATTCTTACTATACCCTCTGTCATAGTACCGCTGACTCATTTCTCCTGCCTTAGTTGTAAACTCTGCCAATGTGGAGCAGTTGCGTCGAAGGCGGAGAAATTGTCCCGTGGGTATATTTTGGACAAGATGATTGGGATGGTGGCTGTCCGCCTGTAGAATGCTATTAGTGGCTGTGGGTTTTCTAAACAATGTGGATTGCAGATACCCATCAGTTTCCTTGTAAATAGTTATGTCCAAAAAGTCAATGCAATTTTTATCCATTTGCATAGTTAGTTTTAATTGAATTTGTTGTTATTCAATTTCTCACAGAACTCATGTACAGTAAGAGGTCTGATGGGCCCTTCCACAGCATGAAGGTATCGTCAATGTACCGGACCCACATAATAATGTTGTCCGTGTACATTTCCAGGTCACAGCCGAAAACCACGGTTTCTTCCCACCAGCCTAGATATAGATTGGCGTAGGTGGGGGCACACGTGGTTCCCATGGCTGTGCCCTGGATTTGATGGTAATACTTCCCATTGAATATGAAGAAGTTGCTTTTGAGTACAAATTCTAAAAGGTTGGTGACAAAGGCATTGTGTTTTTTAGCCTCTGTATCTCTAGATCTTAGAAAGAAGCTAACTGCCCCAAGGCCAAATCCATGTGGGATGCTAGTGTATAGATTCACTACATCTAGGCCTACCAGGTACACTGGCGACACACTTTATTCGAGCTCGGCTAGTCCCACGAATTCGGGTATACCCGGGTGTATTGAGGTTTGTGACTGTTTTCTTCCCGAGTGCATTGAGGTATTTTCTAGGCAGGGATTGAAGCATTTTATTCCCACTGGCTGCAATACTGCACAGTATATATATATATACTGCATTACAATTCATTAATTTATGCCATCTGGTAGACACACGAAGCATTGCAGCCTATTAAATCCTAATCATTACAATTTAACAGATCAGCCGCCCGTCAGCCAGGCATGAACCCAGGCTGGGAAGGCAAACACAACGGGGCTTGTCAGAGGTGAGGAGTGGCGCATTCCAGGTATCTGCCAGGTACAAACTGGGCATTTGCTCGAATAAAGTGTGTCGGTGCAGTAAGTGTCATCGTCAATTTGTACATTATCTATTCTCAGCAATATATCTTTAGTATCTTTCAAGTGTGATGGGAGTGAGCTCACAAATGGTCTTAAAAATTTGTCGAGGTATATGCTGGCATTTGAGGTTACATTTCCTATCCCTGACACAATCGGTCTTCCGGGAGGTGGGGATAGTCCTTTTTGTACCTTCGCCAGGTGATAAAATGTGGCTATCCTAGGGTGAGGTATGAGAATGAATTCGTATTCTGTTTTTGTGATCACTTTGTTCTCTAAACCTTCCTTCAGGATGGTAGTTAATTTGGTCTTAAAAGAGTCAGTAATTTTTTGTTTTGTGTTTTAAACCTCCTGGTACCCATATGGTTTGATAAATAAATAATTATCTATACTCAGACTTATAATTTAGTTGAGTGCAAACTAATGGGATTTCTTCCTGTTGGTCATCTCTGACCAACCCTACCGACTATGTAACCATTTCCCATGCACCACTTTTTACCTATAATATTTGAATATTAAGGTTGAGCAGTGTTTGAACATTACTTTTCAATTAGTATACAACAAAACACCCTCCAACAAAATCCTCAACCTCCATCATGCATATTGTAAAATAAAAGATCAATGCACTGTAGCCGTTAAAACACTATTAACAGTGGTAGATACAGTACAGTAGCTTGAAGATATAACTTTTGCTTAGTTTTCTGTTTATTTGATGGTGAACAGGACAACTCCAATGTGTCACCAATTAATCAACATTGATAACAAAAATCCTATTTTAAGGACAAAACAAGTGAGTTTGCTTAACAATGTTGATTCAGGTGTTAGTGCAAATAAAGAAAATAAACAAGAGTGCAAGCTGTATTATATTTACATTCTAAACAATGTAATATTTTCAAAATAAACATCTCTCACCCCTACTCTGTCCTTCTTTGTTCCCCCAAAAAACTAAATAGTGGTACATTGCAGTTGAATAATAAATATTTGTTGAGAGAGGTGAGATTACTATAAGTACAAGATAAATATAATTCAAGACTAGAGAAGTGGTATAAGTGCATAGAAACATTATAGGGTTAAACATTATTGGGTTAATACTGATTAACACGTGCAATGTATCCCCCCATATCTCCGGATATGGTCCAATACTGATTGAAACATTGTTAAAGTCACATCGCATAACCCTAGTCACATGGAACCTTGCAGAAGCGGGGATATAAAGTGTGCACATTCAAAAATGTGTTACAGGTACAGTATGTGAGGCAAATGTAGATGGCGGGGCATCCAGCCACAGTAGTGATATTCCCAGAGAAGATAAAGGTAAGTCTAAGCCAAAGAAGGGTGTGATCCCCTCCAACATTTTAACTACATGCATCATCCTCAACTTGTTTGTCTAGACATGTCATCTACAAAGAAGGGACTGGGGGTAAGTGGTAATCAGACTGAATTAGTGTAAATTTTAATATCCGTTAAATGGTATCACCTTTTGCTCCCTTAATGAGTTAGGTCATTTTGGCGCATTAAGGGCTGGTTCTAAGTAGCGATGAGCAAAACATGTTTTTGGATTTGGGTTTAGCTAATTTCTTTGGTGGAGGATCAGTCTCAAAAATGCCAATCCGCTTTTTTTCTATCACTGGCAATCCGTGCAATGGATTAATCATCGTAACCATAAAGCTTAATCCTTGACCTGCAGATGAGGGGGAGGGGTATAAATAGAGGTACAGCCTCAAACTGAACCCATTTATTGCAGGGTTTAGCTGTGGGTTGGTTAGGCTATGTTGCAGCTGTACTACTGTCTTTTTAAAGAAAAATTGACCTCCTTGGTGCTGTTTTTCACTCCGTGCTCAGTGCAGTATATAAGAGAAGAATAAAGAAAAACACAGTACAATACAAGTGACAATAACACCTCTGTGAACCGGTAGTTTGAACAGGATGTGAATACCTAACGATAACATCATAATCTTAAATGAATTATCAGGCGACAGACCAATTAACCATTGGTACTGATTATAGGATACACCCTAAGGGGCCTATGCAGAAAGCTCCAAAAAAAATTATCAGCAGGGGTTTGAACTCGCCATGTTTTTGGTGAGTTGCTCTCATGGAATGCAGGAAGGCCCAAATACCTGCGAGAGCAACCTGAGAAAACATGGCGAGTTGCCGGTGGCGAGATGATCTGCCCTGCGAGAAGGGCTCCCCTGGCGAGATCTGTCTGCAGCAGAGTGGAGATCCGACACTCTGTGCGCAAATCTCGCCGGAAAAAAATAATTTAAAATAAAAAATGTATTCATAGTGTAAATGAGCAGGGGGTCTCTGGAGCAGAACTGCGTTGGTTTCAGCCTTGGGGACCCCCTACTTCCCGAGATACAGGCCCCATTACGTGGTGCCGGTATCCCTCTGCTTGGAGATGTCCCAATCACGAGATTGGGACATTTAAATTCTGCATGGGGATACTGGTACCCCATAAAGGGGCCTGTATCTCGGGAAGTAGGGGGTCCCCAAGGCTGAAACCAACTATATTCAGCTCAGGAGACCCCCTGCTCATCTACACTATTGTCAAAACACAACAATAAACAAGAATAGTCGCTAAGGTAATGAAGCTGGTGTCGCCGCCATTTTTATAGCCATCCACATCACGTGACGTGCGACATGTAAACATTGGGATACCGGCACCCGATGCCCCATACCGGGCCTTTAACTCTGGAATCAGGGGGTCCCTGAGCCAGAAATCAAAGCGGTTCAGCTCAGGAGACCCCCCTGCTCCAACACAATATTAAAACAATACATTAAAGCAGCTCCATTACCTTAGTGGCTATTCACTAAGGCAATGAAGGGGTTAAGGCACAATAGCATGTTTATTGGAGACAATTGCCCCCAATAAACATTGCAATATACAACACACACCCCCCCCCCCCCGCTCCCTAACACATACAATTCAGTAATGGGCAAAATTACTATTATCCACATATGGATGCAGTACTTCAGTATTTGGTGGTCACTCAACACATTGCACTAATACAAATGAATTAAATTGATTAAATGTGTATATGTTTTGCATGACATTATTTGTAACATATAATTTACCCATTATATCCACCATTATCGCTTTGGGTATATCGCTCAAGTTGTGTATTTTTTCCAGCTGTACTATTGTATCTAAAAAAAAATATTAATTTTTTACTTAATAATAGTTTTTGGCTTAACCTGCTGTGATTTAATGGATTTTCAGTGAAGTGGGCTCTGGCCCTCATGCTGCACATATGTCTGTGATTGTAGTATATTATCTTGATGTATATATATATATATAGCAGCAGCTATTATTTTTCTTGATATTACTGTAAAACATAATCCAAATAATAATTATTAAGCTTCCAGAATAGTTAATTGTAACGCTGACCATTTTTTGCATGGACAGGGATACTATCTCAAGTGCTGTACTGCTTCAGCTTGATTTTCTATCATTCTCTACTTGCATGTTATTGGCGATAAAGGGCACTGCTTTTACGCTTAGTTATACTAATATGAAATCCATCATGTAAAAAAAATATATACACTGGCGACACACTTTATTCGAGCTCGGCTAGTCCCACGAATTCGGGCATACCCGGGTGTATTGAGGTTTGTGACTGTTTTCTGCCCGAGTGCATTGAGGTATTTTCCAGGCAGGGATTGAAGCATTTTATTCCCGCTGGCTGCAATACTGCACAGTATATATATATATACTGCATTACAATTCATGAATTTATGCCATCTGGTAGAAACGCGAAGCATTGCAGCCTATTAAATCCTAATCATTATCATTTAACAGATCAGCCGCCCGTCAGCCAGGCATGAACCCAGGCTGGGAAGGCAAACACAACGGGGCTTGTCAGAGGTGAGGAGCGGCGCATGCCAGGTATCTGCCAGGTACATACTGGGTATTTGCTCGAATAAAGTGTGTCGGTGCAGTACCTTGTTATTTACGTAAGAAAAGTGCAACCTACAGTAGCTGAACAATTAAACAACCAGGCATGCATTAATAAATAACCTGCGGTGAATGACTGGACTGGAATCGGTGATTTGGTGTCATCTGCAGCTGTGGACTGAGAGTTGGAGCAGCGGTGCCTGATCTGGTGACAGAGACACGGCTACTGCATGGGGCTGTGGACCTGATCGATTGGAGTTGGTGACCTTAGAGGCTGCTGTGGTGTGCCAGCGAGTTTATATGGCTGAGCAGCAACCTACAGGACCAGAGCAGGTGATAGAGAGAGGCATTGCTGAAGTGCAAAGAGCATTTGTCATGTGCCGGTGAGTCCACGTGTCTGAGCTGTGCCCTGGAATACCGGAGCAGGTGATCCAGGGGAAAGCTGTCAGAGTACCAGGTAGATACGGAGATTGGATGAGGCTGTGGTTTACACAGCAGAGTTCCCCACAACACTTACACCCCTAAAGGTACCTGTTTTAGCGTGCAGTATGCTACAGACAGCAGGAGCAGCCTACAAAGATCCCGGTGACACTGCTCTCAAAAAATCTTCTGAAGAGCAGAAGAACCTCACCTAAGGTACTTACACATATACCTCCTACTAGTCAGCAATCTCATATGGAAGAACTTGCCTAAAGGTACAAATAACTCTCTCATGCACACTGCTTAAAGGGTGCCAATAGCAGTATTAAGACTAATACTAGCCTCAAGTGAAAACAAGTAAATTATCAAACAGATCCATTATCCTAAAGGGATATCATTTTCTTCCGTCTACAATTGATAAATAACTCTCAATGTACCTTAAACAGAAGTGAAATTCTACTAAGAATCCAACACACAAGGTTATTATTGTCCAAATTTTGAAATTCACTTAAAGTGAGGAACTGCCATCTGTCGATTTTATTTCAGTTCAGCTACAGATTTAGTCTGTTGTATCCGGGATTTACCTGACCCGAGCCTGTCCCTTATGTGATATTTCCCAAGAAATTTACTTGAGTTATCAGCTATTTAACCTGGGTGAAGTGAGACCTGAAGGCTGTCAGAAATTTGATATGTGACATTATATGCAATACCAGCCAGAATCTCAAGTTGGTGATCGCAAGTTATTGTGTCCCCTCCCGTATAGCTGTGGGAAAAACTGTACTGGATGTTACATGAGGTCAAGGGCTAGGCTGAGTGATACTCATTGTACTGCAGGGTACATGCTGACAAGCACTAGGTTTAGTGACACTGTCGCATAATTATATATGAGGGGTAACAGGCTCTCAATAAAGGTATTGGGCCCATCTGGTTACCTCTGATCCATATTTGGGGTTTTAGAGTTTCATCTCTTGAACTTGTTAATTGTAACTGCAATGTATACAATTGTGCGACAATAAAGAATTTACTGTGTTTTACCTTTCCCAGTGTGCCAGCAAGCAGAGACTGCTAGGCTATGAGTTTCAAGGGTGGTTTTATGAAGAAAGTCTTGTCATAATGTGTCTAGATAGCTGGGTTCCAGTGTTGCTGGATACCCGAAAAATGCACCCTGGAATCAGGTCGGATTCTCGGATACATTGAGACACATTGCTCTGGCTAAATCTCCCCTTAAGAATGCTTGCGCAACTCACCGCTTGTATTCCCTGCTTCAGCATAGACCAGAAAGGTAAATGGGGCACAGGGATGTGAGATATCCCTGAAACTGTAAAGGGGTTCCCAGTGTTAGGGGGATGCCCAGTTAATGCCTTGATCACCCAGAGCCTGGTATAAGGGTTCTGGGGTACTCCAGCCATAGGTAATGCTGCGAGGGTGTTTAAAAGTCTAAGGGCTCTATGCAGTAAGCGCCGAAAAAATGCTCTCGCCAAGTGTTCTCTATCGGCATGATTTTGGCGATTTGCTCTCGCAGTATTCAGTAAGGGCCGAATCGCTGCCGAATCCCTGGCGAATCACTGCGAAAGCAAAACGCCGATGAACCGGTGATAAAAGAGTCTGGATCCCGATAGCCTGGCGATTGACCGTTTCTGCCGATGTGTGTTTGCAGCAGAGAGAGATCCGACACTCTCTCTGCGCAAACATCGGCAAAATAAAAATCTTTCTAAACAACTTTTATTCATAGTGTACATGTGCAGGGGGTCTCCGGAGCTGAACCGCATTGGTTTCAGGTCCGGGGACCCCCTGCTTCCCGAGATACAGGCCCCTTTATGAGGGGCCGGTATCCCTCTGCATTTAAATGTCCCGATGACGTGACCGCGGAATGTAAACAAAGCAGAGGGATACCGGTACCCCCTAAAGTGGCTGTATCTCTGGAAGCAGGGGGTCCCAGGACCTAAAACCAAAGCGGTTCAGCTCCGGAGACCCTCTGCACATCTACACTATGAATAAAACACACAGAGATGTAACCAGGTCCCCACTGCGTCTTTTCTGCCCCGTGACCCCCCCCTGGTTACCTCCGCTGCTGGGGGTCACTCGATAGACCCGCTGGCACTTCTGGAGGGTGGGGGCCAGGCAGGGAGCGCTTCGGCAATCAGGAGGTTCCCGGCAGCTCCCATGCAGTGCGCCGTCATCTTTAAAAAGGTTGCGCATGCTCAGTGAGAGCTCAGGCGGCCCGGACAGTTGAGCATGCGCGAGCAGCAAGAGCGCGAACACTAGCCTACCAGGGAGGCTCTTGGAATTGGACTACAAGTCCCATGAGCCTCAGGAGCGGCCCCATGATGCCAGGGAGCCAATAGGGCAACAGGAGCTCCCTGCTTGCAGGGAATAGATACATTTTCACGCGCTGAGCCTACTTTAGCAGTCTGGACCAGGAAGATCTAGGGGAAGGAGGTGAGTGCAGGGGTCTGTGACCCAATGCATTAGGCCAGCAGCCCCCTAGGCCCCAGTTAGGTCCTGAGCCCCTCACAGCTTGTGGTGCTACAGGGACAGGCCCTAGGTTAGGGACCCTGTCACATTAGTGTCAGTGATAGTTAGGGACCCAGCGGACGCTGCGCTCCCCGAGAAGAGACTTGGGCTCAAGCCTGTGCCCAAAGAGACAGAGACTATCTCCAGGGTGGGATCGCCCCTGGCGGACCCTCGTGCAAGGAAGGACCGGATCGCAGACGGGACCACAAAGCGTCGGATCCTTTTCGAATTTGCTTGCAGGCCCGAGTGCAGGAGCATTAGGCAGATACCTTTATAAGTGCACCAACGAATCACCTAAATACATATCTATACTCTCACATAGTGGCAGCGCTGACCACGGGACAAAAGGGTTAACTGTGGACACAGTTTGGGGGTACACGGTGGTGGGTGCAATGTACACTCCTAGTGGAATGAAAGACACTTTGGACTGCGTTATATGTTGTGGAGTTACCCTCTAGGGGAAGTAGTATTAGAAAGTACATAGTGGTCACTGATAAGTAAAGTGTGTGATTATTCCTGCATATATATATATAAACTGGTTATATATATCTCCGTGTATGTACTTATTGTATATGTCGGTCCTGTGTAGGCAACCTTCTACATTCCTAGAACCCTACACAGGTGGAGGCGCTGCAAACCAGATCGAGCTGAAGGACTCACCCCAGGTTCCCAACAAGCGGAGGCTCAGGCCTCTTGTGAACCTACAGGTATATGCACCACACCTGGTTTCCACCCACATACTATATCTGTGCTTGGGATAGAAGGAATACCCGTTACATATAAATAAACAATCATTCCTTACATTAGCGGCTATCCGCTATGGTAATTAAGCAGCCTTAATGTATTTTTAATAATATTGTGCGGGAACAGGGGGTCCTCTGAGCTGAATCACATTGATTTGTGGCTCAGGGACCCCCTGCTTCCCGAGTTACAGGCCCCGGTATGGGGCATCGGTTGCCAGTGTCGCCGCCATGTTTATAGAGCCGACTCCGCGTATTGGACGCTAAAAAGATGGCGGCGACATTGGCCTCCGATGCCCCATACCGGGGCCTGCAACTCGGGACGCAGAAGGTCCCTGAGCCACAAATCAATGCGGTTCAGCTCAGGGGACCCCAGCTCCTGCAAAATATTATTAAAATATATTAAAGCAGCTTCATTACCATAGCGGATAGCTGCTAAGGCAATGAAGGGGTTTAGGCATAATAGCATGTTTATTGGGGACAATTGCCCCCAAAAACATTGCAATACACAAAATACACCCCCTGTGCCCCCAACAACCCTTATAACCCCATTACATATATCACATTTTTGGGATGCACAGCAATGATACTAGAGGCCGGCGGGGGCCCTCGGGTGTTACCCGCAGGCCTGCAGTACCAATTATGTGCCCCCCCCCAAAAAAATACAACAACACAAATACTTTACAATAAATACACCCCCCCTAAAACATACAATACAGTAATGGGCAAAATTACTATTATCCACAAATGGATAATAGTGCATTTGTCCATTTAAAATACATAAAGAACAATAAATACATTAAATATATATAGCACTCACCTTTGTCCGGCTGCCACGATGAAGGCCATCCTCATCTTCATCACCGTCCATGCCCCCTCCGATGCTGCAAAACAGAAACAACAATAAAAACAGCCAATGTAATGTCCCTTAACCCCTTAATCACCATAGCGATTATTAACCGCTACAGTAATTAAGGGGTTAACCAACCCTCACCACCATTCGGGAGGCCTACATACCCTCCCCCACTGACCCCCCACCCCATGAGGCCTAACCACCCTCACCCAATACCCAGCCGGGAGGCCTACACACATACCCTTGGGGTCAATACCCCCTCCCCCCACCCCCAGTACGCACAATAAAAATAATACACTGCCCCACAATAAACATCATTCTATTTATTAAATACCCACCCCCTGTGCCCCCCATAAATACATGATTTATTCTTTTACATACAGGGTTCATACCCCAGGCCCACGTGGGTCCCCGGTGGGCCTGACGGGTCACCTCACAGACCTACAGTTTACCAGATGTGACAAATAGAAGGGGGAGGGGGGAGTGGGGAATGCACTGGGGGCTTCAAAAAGTGAAATGTAAAAAACAGTGTCTAAAAAATTAAATAAACCACATAATGTGAAAAACACTTATAAAACCTTCACCAACCAGTGATACAAATGATTATAAAATGTGTTAAATGCTGCTCAACTTCCTCAAGAAGGACTGTTCCAGGTCCCAGGATGTAAGATTTCTTTGCTTGTGGGAGAGGAGGAGCGCAGAAGTGCTCAATGATATATGTGAAATAAAAATAAAGCAAATATAGTGCAGATTGTAGATACTGGTATATATCACTCTGTTAGCTATAAATAATAGCACTCACAAAACTTATCGTGATCTCTAGCATGTCAGAGATCCATCTCTCTCTGACTGGAGCCCTTGCGATGAACAAGTGTCAGGATATCCCTCAATGGATAAGTATGGCAGACATAGAAAAGAAAAAGCCACAATAGTGCATACTGTTCGACCAATATATTCAATAGGAAGTATCAAGAGTAAGTTAAACTCACATGTTAAAATAAAAAAACATGCATGGGAGAGAACCGCAGAAATGCAGAAGGACTCCGTCTGTGCACAGCTTCACAGCGTCTCACTCGCACCTCACGATTGATTTCCACGTACGTCACTTCCGTGGTCGCGTCATAGGTGAGGGCAGAAGTGCAGTCTGCCTCTGGAGTCAGCCCCAATCTTGCCAGTCCTTCAGCTCTCTGGTTCTGATGAATGACGAAGCAATTAGCGAAACGCGTAGAGTTAGCGTTAGCGTTGAGAACCAGAGAACTAAAGGACTGGCAAGATTGGGGCTGACACCATACATACAACATAGAATTAGACGCACAAACTTGTTCTGTTTAACGATTGAAATAGTTAATTGTTTAAGTGTTATGGATGGAATTTAAATTGTTTAGTGATTTAATTAATGAATGCTAATTGATTTATGGTGACTTGATTGGTTTAAATAGTATACTTGTTTGGATGTATTGGTATTTTGTTTGGAATATGTTATTGTTAACATTCATTGGCAGAGTGTACATGGTGCATAGATTGTATGCATCATGTATTTAATGTAAATGCAATGTTTTGATTGGCATTTGAGGCTTTTGATTGGAAGATGAGATTGGATTTTTATAGGAAATATGATTTTATTGTACTGTATCTGTATGGAGAAGTGGTATTTGTAGTAGAGCATCTTTTTGATAACACTTCTACATTTATTTGTATATTGGTTCATCATGTGTGTGTGTATGTATATATATATATATATATATATGTGTATATATATAGTTGCATGATGAAGCCACTGTACAAATGAATGGGTGAAGGGTGGGTATCGGGCCAGGGTGGCTTAACCCCTTAATTTCCTTTGCGGTTATTATCCGATAAGGTGATTAAGGGGTTCATTGATATCTGAATGTAATTGCAATGTATTGGCTATGTATTTTGTTGGAAAAGGAGGACAAGGATTTTGCTGGCGAGGGGGCTTCTTATTGATGAGGTCAGTGGAACTTTATTTATTTTATTATGCTACTTAATGTGTTTAATAATGGGCTAATAATCTATTATCCCTATCTGGATAATAGTTATTTGGCACATTATTGTACTGTATGTGTTGTGGGTGGGGGGGGGGGATTGATGTATTTAATGTATAGGTCAGGTTTATTTTTTTTACATACAGGGTTGGTTCCTCAGGTCTGCGAGAGACCTCTGGAGACCTCCTCCGTTATCCTCAGGCTTCTCACGGGTATCAGGCTGCGTGGTCCACGGGGGACACCTGCAGGGAAGAACCGGTGGCCACACATTTGTGGGGGCACCGGGGACCCATAGGGACCACCTGTTGGTCCCCAGACCCCTGTGGGAACCACCCGAGGCCCCTCAGACACCTGTGGGTCTGACCCGGGGCCCCCAGACATCCACGGGCCTACCGTGGGGACCCAATTGTGGCCCATGGTGACCCGCGGAGAACCTCTGGTGGGCCATGGCACCTGGCGGGACTCCAGAACCTGTGTGAAACATGTTGCTGGTAACCTGTAGGTCTGTGAGGTGATCCGTCAGGCCCACCGGGGACTCACATGGGCCTGGGGTATGAACCCTGTATGTAAAAGAATAAATCATGTATTTATGGGGGGGCACAAGGGTGGGTTATGTATTTAATAAATAGAATGATGTTTATTGTGGGGCTGTGTATTGTTTTTATTGTGGGTATTGACCCCAAGGGTATGTGGGTAGGCCTCCCGGCTGGGTATTGGGTGAGGGTGGTTAGGCCTCACGGGGTGGGGGTTAGTGGGGGAGGGTATGTAGGCCTCCCGAGTGGTGGGTGAGGGTAGGTTAACCCCTTAATGACTGTAGCGGTTAATAACCGCTATGGTGATTAAGGGGTATGGGGACATTACATTGGCTGTTTTTATTCTTGTTTCTGTTTTGCAGCATCGGAGGGGGAATGGACGGTGATGAAGATGAGGATGGCCTTCATCGTGGCAGCCGGACAAGGGTGAGTGCAATATGTATTTAATGTATTTATTGTTCTTTATGTATTTTAAATGGGCACATTCACTATTATCCATTTGTGGATAATAGTAATTGTGCCCATTACTGTATTGTATGTGTTAGGGGGGGAGGGGTTATTTCTTTATAAGTATGTATGTGTTTTGACATAAATTGGGGGGGGCACAGAATTGGTACTGCAGGCCTGCGGGTAACACCCGAGGGCCCCCGCCGGCCTATAGTATCATTGATATGCATATATGTGTATGTTAGGGGGGTATAGGGGTTGTTGGGGTATATATATTTATATATTTTTTTCCATTATTTATTTATTTATTTTTATTTATTTATTTAGTATGGGGCTGTTGTGTGTGTATTTTTTTTATTGTGGGTAGCGGGGGTGGGTGAAGGGGTTATTTGGCCCCAACGGTGGATGTTTAGGGCTTGCAGATGGGTAGCGGGCGGGCTTAACCTCTTCATGACCGTAGCGGTATTAACCGCTATGGTCGTGAAGGGGTTAAGTGCACCCACAACCCCCCCACAAGCCCTAAACAACCACCAAGGGCCAAATACCCCCTTCATCCACTTCCGCTACCCACAATAAACCTGGCACGGCTGGTTAACCCCTTCATTGCCTTAGCGGTTAGCCGCTAAGGTAATGAAGTGGGCTTTAAAAGCATTTTTCCTGCCTCGGATGCATGCCGGGGGGGTGCTCCGGTGCTGATATTAATGGGTATCAGCTGCGGAGACCCTGGCATCAATCACAAACAGGAAAAAGGCCTGATTTTTTCTAAGTGTCGACCTTGCCGATGCTTATACACCACCAGCCCGCCAACTTTAGTTGGCGTGCTGGATTGGCGTTCAAATCTCAATTCTAGAGTGCCGATCAGCAGCGAAAAGCTGATCAGAGCTACTAGAATACTGCCGATTTCTAAAAGTGCCGAAAAGTTGCTTATCGGCACCCGCATGCCGATAAGTTTTAATCGGGAACAAAAATTGCAGATTTTGGCCACTTTTCGTTGCTTACTGAATCTGGAAGGCATTTTTGGCGAGAAAATGGCGAGAAAAGCCTTTTTGGCGCTTACTGCATGAGGCCCTAAGTCCGGTTTTCAGTGTGTGTGGGATAAGGATGGTGAAAAATGAACCCCTGTAACGAAAGGACTTAGAAAAAATCGGTAAAAGTAAAAAAATTTAAAGTGTATTAAAGTACATATGCTTGTGCACGGTATATGAGCTGGGGACTTCCAGGTCCACGGTTCCGAGAGACCATGTGGCTACCAAGTTTGGTGCCATCAAGTCTGCTCATGTCCCTGACTTGAAAGCCTCAGAGGATGCCAAGGTGTAAAAGCCATTTGGGTAGCGGAGTTAGCCTCAAGTACTCACATCTTGGGATGAATGGAAGACATCGGACCACCATTTTCTCATCCCCAGACTTTGAGGAGCTTAACTTAGCGGGTGGCTTCTGACTGACAAGTGGCAGAGGTGCCAGGTTGCCGCATGCCCTTGTCAGATTCCAAATCCGAGCTTGCCCGGCTTAGATAGACTGGCAGCGCTCTGATAGGCTGGTAGGATTCTTCCCACGCTCGGATTGGCGATAGAATTTCATGAATGAACTCTGAAATACTATAAGAAACCCTCAGCCAATCCATTCACAAAATTCTAAGCACCAAGATAGCAAAAGCAAATTCTAAATTACCAAAAGATGCTCTTGGAGAAATAGCAGCGAGCTGGTTTCAGAAATTTCAAGGCGAGAAATCTTCCCACTTTTCGGGCCCTAGTTCTGAGAATAGAATTTAGCGGTCGTGGCTAGGATTGTGAGCCAAAAAGAGTACCAGGACGTTTGGTACTATCTCCTGATCAATGGATTTCGGCAGCTCCGAAGGAGATTCAGCGGTGGCGTCAGGAACTTCATGCTGATTTGAGTTCCAGGACATTTCGGGACAAGTCCCGGTCAACTTAAACACTTAATTTTATGTACCATTTCCCCTAGGAAAGCCCAGTTTTGTAGCCCAGATTCCCATTAAGTGTGTTTTCTTCTGTACAGTATTTTGTAATCCACTGTGTACGTCTTATTCTGTAGAATAAATGACAAATTCTTTTACTATCTTGTTTTGCTCAGTGAATGATCCGGTAAAAAGGTGTAAATACCTGGTCTCCTGTGACACACTCACTGTACTGCATGTTTCATGCTGACAAGAGCTACGCTGAATGTGTACTGCATGGTACATGCTGACAAGGGCTAGGCTGAATGTGTAAGAGAAAAAGAAATGAGGGTGCAAAAAGTAAGGATAACACAACTTTTATAGTATAAAAATAAAAGCAACCGTAGTAACATGCACTTGGATACACAAATGTATAAAATCAGTGTTGCAGTAAAAGAATAATGAAACGGGATAATTGCCTGTGATAGCTGAGGTAGCTGCTGCTGGGACCACGTAAGAAAGCCTCTTCACTGTGTCCTTGTCACGAGTGCTCACCACAAACAAGGGGGGGGATCGCAAGGCTGAGGTGGGGATATTGATAGCCACCGACCAACAACTAAGCAGGCATGTCCAGAGTTCAGAGTCGTAGACATGTTGCCGGATCAGTGTAGGATTGGTCTTAGTGATCTAGGTACTTGCTGTGGTCAAAGAGAGATCAGATAATCATTGATGCGGTGCCCCTCTGATGAAGTCACACTGTCAGCCTTTATCTGCTCTTGATCACACGGACCTATTCAGCAGCCCCATTCAGCAGGAGAAGAGAGCGACAGGCATTACGGTTGTTGCCAGAAGGCTGGGATCCCTCATGCGTGGATGCGCTGCACTGATAAGGAGAAAGAGCTACCTAGCGCTTTCTCAAGGTAATGCAGACACTACTGGAGCGTCATTTCCCTGGTATTTTATCTTGATTGGCTGGAGGTACGTCTTTCAAAAAAGCCAATCATATTCGGCAGGGTAACATGACGCGGGCATACAGAGCCCTGCCTACTATTTAGTTTGACATTTGCGGTGCTCAAAATGCCCTGTTAAAGGGATATTCCTATATTTGGTCCAAATATTATAGCATTATAGATGAACCTCACAGGTGTAAGTACACCCATGTTTAGTGACCAGAGGTGGTATACCATAGATTAAGCTAAAAAATTGCGAGATAGATGCACAGGTAACAAACTTAGGGTGGAACTGCAGAGTGTGTTATTATAGCACGATTGATAAATGGACCTCTGTATATATATATACAAATAAATGTATGGGTCGTAGGAGTGTGTGATCCGTAAGAAGGCCGCCTCTAGTAGTCAATACGACCAGGGGGAGTTTTAAGAACTCCAACTGTATACCCAGAGCCCCAAAACAAAGGAGTATATACATATGTGTGTATAAATTGTAGGAATGTGAGATCCTTATACAGCCGCCTCTAGCAGTCAATACGGCCATAGGGAGTTTAGGACTCAAACTGTATATGCAGAGTTAGTATATAGTACATGTACTATTAATGGGATGAAGCCACCCTGAACTATAAAAACGGGGAGTAAATGTATCCCTCATTGAGTCCATGTGGCTGAAGGGTCTGGAGGGTGAATATATATTGGCATTCGCGTTGTAAAAGACGCTTGTCTCAATTGCCCTTTCGGGGGCCCCAAGGGAGATGTTCTATCCCGCAGAATGTTAAGTATTTTGGGTCCCCATTGTGGAGGTCATTGACGTGGCGTGCGACCGGGGTATCAACAATATTCCTTATTGCCCCCAGATGTTCCAGGACTCTCACCTTTAGAGCCCTGTGGGTTTTCCCCACGTACCGCATGCCACATCTACAAGTAATGAGATATATGACTCCCACTGTAAGGCAATTGATAAAGCTAGTGATAGTGTGTTCTGTTGCATCTATTATGTCTGGAATGCTCTTCGTGACCCTCATAAAGGGACACGCCCGGCAACGACCACAAGGATATGATCCTACTGGTCTCCTGTCGCCTAGCCATGTACGGGGTGTTACAGTTCGGTAGTGGCTGTGTACTAACCTGTCTTTAAGGTTCCTAGCCCTCCTGCAGGTCATGGTCGGTCTTTCCTGCAGTACCTGCCTCAAATCAGGGTCATTCATAAAGATGTGCCAGTGTTTCCCAAAGATGCCCTTCAGGTCATTCCACTGTTTATTAAAGTTACCAATAAACCGTATGATCTTTGATTCTTGTGTGTTTGTATTTTGTCTCTCAGCAAGCAAGGGTGTACGTGACGTGTCTCTAGCTCGTGTATAGGCCCTATGAATAGAGTTCTTAGAGTAGCCACGTTTTGTAAACCTTAGCTTCATGTCCACTGCTTGCTTCTCGAACTCTTGGACCGTAGTACAGTTCCTACGTAACCTCAGGAATTGTCCCGTAGGTATATTCCGGGTTATATGTAGTGGATGGTGACTATCCGCACGTAGGAGACTGTTGGTCGCTGTAGTTTTACGGAATATGGTCGTGGACAGCCTACCATCTATTTGTTTGGAGATTGTCAAATCCAAAAAATTAAGGACACTCTCATTCACTTCCATGGTCAACTTCAGATTGTGGTTATTGTTATTAAGTACACTGATGAACTCGTTTAGCAGTGGTTTGGGACCGCTCCACAGCATGATAATATCATCAATGTAGCGGCCCCACCACTCAACGTGTCTTGTATATTCCTCCAGGGCATCGCTGAAAACCACCGTTTCCTCCCACCAGCCCAGATATAGATTGGCATATGTGGGGGCACAGGTGGTTCCCATCGCGGTGCCCTGGATTTGATGGTAGACTTTTTGGTCAAACAAGAAGTAGTTTCGTGTCAATACGAAATCCAATAGTTTGTATTATAAACTCATTATGTCTATTACAACTTGTGTCGCGTTGGGTGAGAAAGTGTGTCACAGCCATAAGGCCAACTGGGTGGAGTATACTAGTGTATAACCCCTCCACATCCAATCCTACTAAAAACGTGTCAGGGGCTACCACCATATCCTCCAACCTCAGGAGCAGATCTTTTGTGTCTCTTAAGAAGGACGGTAGTGCATTAACGAAAGGACGGAGTACAGCATCGAGATATTTACTCGCATTCCCTGTTAGATTATCAATCCCCGAAACAATGGGTCTTCCTGGGGGTGGCATTTTGTTTTTATGTACCTTTGGTAGATGGTAAAACGTGGCAATTAGGGGACACTTCACCATAATAAATTCAGATTCCCTCTTAGAGATTACCTTGTTGTCCAGACCTGCGGATAGTATAGTTGTAAGTTGTGTTTTAAATAGAGTAGTAGGATCCTCAGATAATACTCTATAACTTCTGCGGTCAGATAGTAAACGTCGACATTCAGTAGCATAGTCTTCCTTATTAAGAATGACTATATTGCCCCCTTTGTCAGAGGGTTTTATAACTATCAGAGGGTCTTGTTCTAAATCAAACAATGCAATACGTTGTAAGTACGTCAAGTTTTGTTTTTTATTTCCCTTTGGTAGTCTCATGATGTCTGATGTTACTAATTTGATGAAGGTATCTACATTAGAGCTCGACTCAGAGGGGGGAGTAAAGGTAGATGGATTCTTGAGGTCTGTGAAGGGTCCCTCTCCTACTCCCCTATCACATTCTACAGCTAGTTCTTCCAACATGTCGATTTGGTCAAGTTCCCTAGTGGTTAAATTCTCCAAAATTGTCCCCTGTATTGCGTTCATTCTCCGTCTGGAGAAAAATTTATGTAACAGGGGTTTCCTGGAGAATAAGTTGAGATCTTCAATGCAGTCAAACTGTACCAAATCGCATGTAGGTGAGAAGGATAGCCCTTTTCTAAGTACCTCTACATGGTGAGTGTCTAATTCCTTGGTAGAGAGGTTAATTATCTGTTTTTCTTCTTCCTCCCCCTGTAGGTCCTCCTCGTTGGTGCCTATGACTGGTAACCCCATATCTCTCTGTCTCTTAGCAGTACTCCCCTTCCCCCGTCTGGTCTTCCGCGGCCTGTTGGAATATAGCCGCCTCTCCCTAAAAAAGGTGGAAACTCTAGAGTATGTTGGTCAGGGCCTCCTCTGGTTTGGCCTTGGTATGGGGGGTCCCTCTCCCTGATTATCGGGGTCTGTATCGCTCGCAGAGTGTTCCCACTCTGTAGATGACTCTAATGGGGCCGAGGTATATTTCCTCCTTGACGCTTTAATTTTGTAACCGAAGATATTCCCTTCCTTAAAATCTGTGGAGTCTCTTATGAACTTTTTCCCTTTTCTGATTTTGATATCGGACTTGAGTTTGTCAATATTAGTTTGGAGTTTTTTCTCCAGATTACTAAACTCATCTTGCCCGTTCCATGTCTCAATCTCTTTACGTACTGTAGTTGCTCAATGTTAGTGTTCGTTTTTGTCAGTTTAACTTTTTCATGTTCTAAAAGTAATTTCATTAACTTAAATGAGCAATTTAGCAGTTCAGTCTCCCAAGCCTTATGAAAAGCCTCATCTGTATGATATGCAGAGGGTGCCAGATTAAGTCTCAGGCCTCAGGGTACTATATCTAGTCTGAGATAATTCTGCAGGCTAGTGATTTCCCACCAAATTCTGGCTTGCAACTTCATTGCTTTTTCTAAATCATTAAAGAAACTCTTAATATCATTTTGACCTGTACTGGGAGGTAGTTCATAATCCAAGGAAAATACTGTGCTGGCCTCACTCTGCCAGGCGTCAAAATCAGGTGTAGTGGACAAAAAGCCTGCCATGCAGGAATGGCGTAGTGACGGTAAGCAGTATGGTTAATATAGGTAGAGATGTATACCATAGCACGTATCACGCAATACAGAAAGCTAAAACCATGCACCACATCTGGGGAGCTGGCAAGCAGAAAAGAACAAAGGTTCTTGCAAGCATATGTATACACAACAAAATATATTGCCGCTCTCCAATAGTAATGAATAGTGTAAAAAATAGGGTGCATACGGGATAGGTACTGTAAGTACGTGTAAGTGGGGAGGGTACAAAGGGAGTAGCCCAAAAAGAACCTATTTGCCCTCGCTATTTCCAATAAATGGTTAGGAACAATTGAATCCTAGGGAGGAGCCCATACACCATTTAGTAATACATATTAAAACATTTTATTAAACATCTATGCAAAGACATATACCTACTAATGGGTTAAAAATTAATCAGAGGGTGTGTGGGGACAGAGGGTAATGTGCTAGGTACCTCCTATGTGTACTTGTAGTAATACCACACAGGTGATTCTATGGCACCAGTGGTTGAGTCAAATAAGTATTGTACTATATCTGTTCCCTATGATGGGATATGTGCACTTTCCCTGTCGCTCACATGAAACAGAGGAGCAGGCATATAATGTTTACTACCGCTCTATATCGTCAGACACGCACTGTACACACACATAAATACACATGGTCTTTTGTCAAACGCAGATATCATGCGGGCCTCCCAGTTATCAGTTATACAGTGACTACTGTCGCGCGATGTTATGATCTTGCTGGTAAGGTCATGATATGTTCAGGCATATATTCTATAATGCGTGTGTACAAGTGTCTTCCTTTTCTATCGTGGAGCAAAGAAACAGAGAAACAGACTCATGCAGCTCTAAGCTGCTTACTGCGCCAACCAGGGCTTGCTACAAATAACCCAGTCTTAGTATAAACCATAAATAGGTTTGATCGCAGACTTGCGGTACTGCTGGGAAGGTAGTATACGACCTGGACTTTCAATCACCGCTCCGACCCCGCGCCGCCTGATGACGTCATAGTTGGAACATCATAAAAGAAACCGACGTACGTTTCGCGCCACCTAGCGCTTTCTCAAGGTAATGCAGACACTACTGGAGCGTCATTTCCCTGGTATTTTATCTTGATTGGCTGGAGGTACGTCTTTCAAAAAAGCCAATCATATTCGGCAGGGTAACATGACGCGGGCATACAGAGCCCTGCCTACTATTTAGTTTGACATTTGCGGTGCTCAAAATGCCCTGTTAAAGGGATATTCCTATATTTGGTCCAAATATTATAGCATTATAGATGAACCTCACAGGTGTAAGTACACCCATGTTTAGTGACCAGAGGTGGTATACCATAGATTAAGCTAAAAAATTGCGAGATAGATGCACAGGTAACAAACTTAGGGTGGAACTGCAGAGTGTGTTATTATAGCACGATTGATAAATGGACCTCTGTATATATATATATATAAATGTATGTATGGGTCGTAGGAGTGTGTGATCCTTAAGAAGGCCGCCTCTAGTAGTCAATACGACCAGGGGGAGTTTTAAGAACTCCAACTGTATACCCAGAGCCCCAAAACAAAGGAGTATATACATATGTGTGTATAAATTGTAGGAATGTGAGATCCTTATACAGCCGCCTCTAGCAGTCAATACGGCCATAGGGAGTTTAGGACTCAAACTGTATATGCAGAGTTAGTATATAGTACATGTACTATTAATGGGATGAAGCCACCTTGAACTATAAAAACGGGGAGTAAATGTATTTCTCATTGAGTCCATGTGGCTGAAGGGTCTGGAGGGTGAATATATATTGGCATTCGCGTTGTAAAAGACGCTTGTCCCAATTGCTCTTTCGGGGGCCCCAGGGGAGATGTTCTATCCCGCAGAATGTTAAGTATTTTGGGTCCCCATTGTGGAGGTCATTGACGTGGCATGCGACCGGGGTATCAACAATATTCCTTATTGCCCCCAGATGTTCCAGGACTCTCACCTTTAGAGCCCTGTGGGTTTTCCCCACGTACCGCATGCCACATCTACAAGTAATGAGATATATGACTCCCACTGTAAGGCTATTGATAAAGCTAGTGATAGTGTGTTCTGTTGCATCTATTTTGTCTGGAATGCTCTTAGTGACCCTCATAGAGGGACACGCCCGGCAACGACCACAAGGATATGATCCTACTGGTCTCCAGTCTCCTAGCCATGTACGGGGTGTTACAGTTCGGTAGTGGCTGTGTACTAACCTATCTTTAAGGTTCCTAGCCCTCCTGCAGGTCATGGTCGGTCTTTCCAGCAGTACCTGCCTCAAATCAGGGTCATTCATCAAGATGTGCCAGTGTTTCCCGAAGATGCCCTTCAGGGCATTCCACTGTTTATTAAATTTACCAATAAACCGTATGATCTTTGATTCTTGTGTGTTTGTATTTTGTCTCTCAGCAAGCAAGGGTGTATGTGACGTGTCTCTAGCTCGTGTATAGGCCCTACGGATAGAGTTCTTAGAGTAGCCACGTTTTGTAAACCTTAGCTTCATGTCCACTGCTTGCTTCTCAAACTCTTGGACCGTAGTACAGTTCCTACGTAACCTCAGGAATTGTCCCGTAGGTATATTCCGGGTTATATGTAGTGGATGGTGACTATCCGCACGTAGGAGACGGTTGGTCGCTGTAGTTTTATGGAATATGGTCGTGGACAGCCTACCATCTATTACACTTATTTTAGTTTGGCAGGGCACCATCACTCAATTGCATGCTTTTATTCTTCACCTCATCACTAACCCATTTAATCTTTCTTTCACTTCTCAGCACCATCACCATCATATCTCTTATCTTGATCTCTGTTTATATGTTGATTTAGATATGAGAGTCCATACAGACATATACAGAAAACCCAATGCCCGTAACACCCTATTACATGCTACTAGCTCCCATGATAAAAATTTATTTAAAGGTATACCCCGGGGCCAATTTTTACGCATTCGCAGGAACTATTCTAACATTGAAGATTTTGAAATGAGATCATTGGAGATGATCGAGAGATTTGAGGCTAGAGGATATGATCCCATTATTCTTCAAGAGGCTTATCAAAGTGCAAAACTAGAACCCAGAGACAACCTAATCCAACCACGGGGAACTATTTCTAATAGTAAACGTAATAAAATTTTAGAACGAAGTAAAGAGAACAACCAACTGCCACCTTTCTTTATCACTAGGTTTAGCAACCAGGCTTATGATATCAAAAGGATTATAAAAAAGAATTGGTATATCTTGGCCACTGACTCTTTTCTTAAGGATATGGTGACCCATGATCCAAGAATAGTTTTTCAAAAATCTGTAACAATCGGTAATTTATTATCACCGAGTGTGCCTAAATTGACTTTGAAATCAGGTAAGGGATTTTTCCCAAATCTTATTGGTTGCTATCCCTGTCATCATTGCAAAATGTGTAAATATCTTATTAAAACCAAAACTTTTTCAGGGTCTGATGGTACTAGGGTGTTTAACATTTTGTCATGTATAACCTGCAATACGGATCATTTTATTTATATGCTCATGTGTGATTGTAACAAACGGTATGTGGGTTTAACCACAAGACCTTTGAAGCAACGCATACTTGAGCATATGAGATTGATTATCAAGAAAGATCAGTTACACCCAGTTTCAAAACATCTTGATATTTGCCAGAAAGGGAGTCTGACTAACATTAAATGCGTTGCACTGGAATCTGTCAAGCCACACTTTAGGGGGGGAGATAGAGGCAATCTGCTTCACAGACGTGAGGCATTTTGGATATTTACACTCAATACCTTAGTACCCAATGGGTTAAATATTGACTGGGATTTAAAAAGATTTGTATAGATTTTTCATGAATTTTTCATTTTTTCATTATTCTTTACCATATACTGTATATATTTAATTAATTGAATAACAGTTGTATATTATTATGGTTCCTCTAAATTCATCTAATTCTATTGTGACTACTGAGGCTTAAGTTGTAGTAAACCAAAACAACAAGTGACATATACTGCTCTCTAATTATTAGGACGGTGTGGATGGGATATGAATTCGTCCACAAATGCCTAGATTGGTATCGGGTGCATACAATGAGCTAGGAATGATAATAGTATCAAAAATTAGAAGGAGAAGGTGTTTTTGACTCCTATACCTTCTAGCTAGAAGCTCATTTGTTGTAGCACTCCTGGGACAGTTAAAATATAACTTTTAATAAGTCTCACATAAAATAAAGTCAACAAATATAGACATACAAGAATACAATATTCATATAAGTTGGAAGGCTATGGCAGTGGTTGGGTGAGGGTTGGATGTGAAACCAAATCAGCGTTGTCCTAATTATTATAGGTTAAAACATGTATGGGACAACCCAAAAGCCCACAGATACAAAGCGGTAAGATATCTCTATGCTGTCTGGAAATGTGACACAATAAGTATGCAATGTATCAAAATGCAGTCGGATGGCGTCCGGCGTAGTGACGTCGCTTGGAAGGTGCCGTGCAGTGTTACAAACTGGTAACATGTATCTCTCTTGATCTTGGTTACACAGAAGAAACTGGCGGCGGGCCAATTATTGCCGTCTGTATTTGACATCACGCTTGCTGCCTGTGTTATGTGTTTATTAGCTGTATGCTGTTCGTTGTATTTATATGTAGCACCTCCATGTGCATTGTAACTCAGAACTGTGCTTAACACTCATTGTGATTGCGGGTGCTCTAGACTGACATGACATTAGAGGATCTGATTGCAGACAATCTGCGGCTTGTCTGTTCTATGTACTAGCACTGACAAATCACGTATTGCACAATAGGTGGTCTGTTTCATTTATGGCCATATTTCTCTGAGCTACACACATTTATTTAATCGACTGCACAGCAAGCATCTTTTATATGCATTGTCTGATTCAGTCACTGGTTATATACACCTACTATAGTCAATCACTATATTTTTGTTATTGCAATATTGTTGTCACACACGGATTTAATCCACATACCACCAACCCATGATTGTGTTAAGTTCATCACATCAATTTAAGAGAGTGAGACTCCACCCTATATAGATTGATATAGACAGCTATATACCTTATTCTGTGATCTTTGCAGACACTGTTCTATCACCTTTAGTATTTATCAGGATAGGTACTGTACTAGTGTTGGACTTTACTACATAGCGATCATGGGTTGGCTTGATCGGTATGCTGTGTTAGTGACTGCATTTTGATACATTGCATACTTATTGTGTCACATTTCCAGACAGCATGGAGATATCTTACCGCTTTGTATCTGTGGGCTTTTGGGTTGTCCCATACGTGTTTTAACCTATAATAATTAGGACAACGCTGATTTGGTTTCACATCCAACCCTCACCCAACCACTGCCATAGCCTTCCAACTTATATGAATATTGTATTCTTGTATGTCTATATTTGTTGACTTTATTTTATGTGAGACTTATTAAAAGTTATATTTTAACTGTCCCAGGAGTGCTACAACAAATGAGCTTCTAGCTAGAAGGTATAGGTGTCAAATACACCTTCTCCTTCTAATTTTTGATACTATTAAGTTGTTGTAATCGTTAAAATTATTCGATTTCATATATTCAATGTTTTTCCCATTTTTTAGTTTATTGTCTCTACTTCCATTCATAGTGGCCTTCATAGATTCCAGATATAGCTTTATTAATATCCTTGCCATTTTATGATGTTTTTTTGTCTGTCTTAATTATTTTTTAATTTTTCATATCAACTTTTGTTATGGTTAAATTGTTATTGAATGCTTTCCAATAGAATTGTCCATTCTGAACTATCTATACTAATCCATGTGTAGGATTTATGATAGTATTTTTTCTCCACATTAGTGGTATTTTAGTATATGTGTATTTTTGTGATGGGCTCTGTTCTCTGTCACACGTAATTAATCTTTGTTGGGTGAGTCTTTTTACCCACGCAAGTTACAATTTTTACATACTGGACACAATTATTGTTAAGCATATTATTTCTTTATTTACTTAATTTTTCTATTAAGAGTTAAGGTGTCTCTGCTGTTTCATTCTTTTGCAGGGAAGTTTTCTTTCTTTTCTTTTTTCTTTTTCTTCTCCGTTTTCTTTTCTTTTCTTCCTGCAAGACAAGATTAATTAATTATTTAAAACAGCTGTCTTGTATGACGGGGAGTGTGTTAAATATCCTCCCCCATTTCGTCACTCCTTGAGAAAGCGCCATTGTGGGCGTGAAAAGCATGGGAGAGTTGTTTGTGCTGTTTGTTTTTTCGTTTTTATGTAGCTTAATAAAGAAGATTTTTAACCTCTTTGCTGGTTAGTTCTTACCATTTTTTTTTCACGGAGCGGATGGTCAACCGATCCTTACCCTTTCCTGTTACTACTAGCTGTAGCCAGATCATGGAACCACAGAGTGCATGTAATGAACTGTGATAGTGTGCAGAGTATTTAGATGGAGCTTTGCTAGCCTCGGGTTTAACCTACTCTCTGTAAACCGCACCCATGTGCTGTACAGATCCAAAAGGAATGGATTCCTGCCGGAATCGCGACTCCTTGAGGACAGCGAATGAACTGTGCTCAAAATGGAAGTTCCTTTGTATGAGAATGCACAACGTGAGTCACATCATCTGGCGCAAAAGAAAGGACCCCACCCAAGAGTCGTGATTGGCTCAGCCATGAGTCAGTCACACCCTGTTCACATTGCCAGGTGCCCCTCCTCCAATCTCCACCAGAGGGAGGGGGCACAGTGACAACCAATGCTCAACGACGGCTGAAGAAAATGGAGAGACCGATGTGGCGAACCGCACACTTCATTCTTCAGAACCTGGCGAGCAAGAGGAGTGAAACTACCATTGCTCTTGTGCCCATGCTTCCAAGAAACTCTGACTATGTCTGGCGATATGGACTTTACCCAATATTGGCTACCGGGAAGGCTCCTGGTACAGTAGTTACAACCCTCTGTCCCAAGTGTGACTATCTAGGAGGTGACCTGATCTGGGGAGCCCGATGTGTCTGCTGCAGAGCACGTTTCCTGAAGCCCATGCTGCGGTGGCCTACGGAATTTGCTGACAAAGATGCGACCGACCAAATACCTGGGTGTTCGTCCCTGCTGCAAAAACCATGTCTACCTCAACTATGGAGGCCTCAGAGGCTCCGTGTGCCTCAGCAGAGGATCAAGGGGATACAAGTACCCCGATGACTACAGAGCAGGCTCATGTGGTTCTGGACCCGGTTCCTGCAGAGGAATCAGAGACAGTCCGTGAGCCGAACTAGCCCATGAGCAACCGGGTAAGAGGACTGCCTGGTGTGGTGAGACACCATTGTTCTCAGAGGCGCAGGGGCCGGGAAAGGCTCTGTTGATTGCTGCTGATGACTCGGAAATGATCTGATGTCTCTCCCCCGCGGAGTTGTCCCTCCCATCCTCCCATCCCAGTAGCAGACAGTCTTCTGTTGTGTTTCGACTGCTGTCAAATATGCCGACCGAAGCTGTAGAGGGACTGACCAATCCCAGTGGCTCTGAGAGACGGAGGAGCCAAGTCCTGGAACCACAATCGTGAGACCTGTGAGGCGGGTGAGCCTGACAATTTTTGAGGTGGCCAGTGGCCTATCCAGGGTTTCTCCGGTGTCGATGGAGGTACCTTCCGGTACCGATGTCCATGCAGATGATGACAATGCCACACCCATGCAATAACTGGATGTCAACGTTCTGCCGGTGGGAGTTCCGGAGCTGAACAAGGACCCCGCAACACCTGCTGTAGATGACATCATATTGATAACCCTTCAGTAAAAGGAGCTGCCTTTAAGCAGTCATTAAGGGAGCGCCTATCACATAAGAAAGCTATGCCTCTGGTATGACCTGAAGTTCCTACTCCCTACTTTTCTGAACCAGTATAAGGACTATATGATGGCTCATAAACCTGCACTCAAATCTGTGATAGAACTGGCGAGGGGACAGATACTGACCAAGACTTTTCCTCAGCCCTGCCAACCAGTACCACCTCCCAGACCCAGTCAGTATCCCGACCTTCTTGTTCAAAGAACCCCAGAAGGGGGGCACAGGCTCTTCTTAAGCCAGCTATGCCTTCACAGGACTACCGGGATTGGGACTTTTTGAATGGGAAGTATGACAGTGATGACGAGGATATGTGCAGTGTGACCAGTGGGGTTAGTCAGTATGTGATGTCCGTAATGTCAGGCACGTCTGTATTTTCCACCGCAACCTCCTGTTCTGGGTCTACCTCTTCCAAACCAGCTCCAACACTTCCCTGGTGGGCCCCTCAGTTTCAAAGGTATGTGCCTTATATGGACCGCCCACATTTTATGTTAGAAATAGATGGCATAATAGATCATTGGTGGGCGGAAGGAAAGTTCAGCCCCGAGGAGGCCGCAGAGGCTATGAGATGCGGAGAGCACGAGATAAGGTTGGGCATAGTGCAGCCCTAGGGAGTGGCCTTAGATGATTACGAACCCACAAAAATACAGTTATCGCTCAGTACCAAAAACAAACAATCAAGTATAAGGCTCCAGGTGCATAGGGAGGAGATAAAGCAAAAACACAAATGGCGAACAGAATCACCCAGGTCCCTATTGGCAAGCAGTCATAATGCACAAGTATAATTAACAAGGATGCATATCCATTAATTTCAACCAAAATTCCCACTACCCCAATGAGGGTATATCAACAATAACAGACAGTCTGTATAAAAACAGAAAATAACAAAACTTTAATGTTGACAGATAGTCACGCCGAAACAAGTGTAAGTATTTACAGGTGAGTTAAAAAAGGAAAAATAAATGATCCCCTGAGGGGAGGTGTATCAGGTGGAAAGTTAGTAGTGAAATCAATCAGCTTAGTAGCTGTATTGTAATAATCTTAGCCTCACTACAAATCATTCCATATATATAAGGTGGTGCGGTAATTACTAATATAACCCTGCTAAGGTATATACCCTACAAACTGAATACATATCGTAAGCTGCAGCCGCAGCAGAGGTAAGTATAATAAAGAGTGTGATATATAACAACATACACGCTGTATGTGCAGGCAATAGATAGTGGTGCAGTGATAAGCACCTATACGCCTAAGAATGCCTCTGTCAGATAATGCCCCAACACTTAACCCCAAAACTGATAACATCAGAAGGCTGCAGCTGCAACACCACAATGTCAGCAGTGTCTGGTATACGACTGTATCTCCAAGTAGAGTGAGGAAATCTCCCGCCACCACTGTCCTGAACACCGTCCCGCTCGCAGGCGCCACAACCGTGACATCACTGCACCCCGACGCCGTTTCGTGTCCATAGACACTTCTTCAAGGGGAGGAGCTACATATCAGTCGCATCATGCGGAAGATATACCCTACAGAGTGGGTGGGACAAATGTAACAGAACAATCACAATAATGGTCTGATTCAATTGGTAACAGCTGTTTTAGTGACACAATCTATCCCTTAATAGGTAAGGAAACCAAAACAGATACAAACAGACAAACAGACAAACAGACAAAAACAAACTTAAAGAGGTATATATGAAAAATAAACCTAACTCGCAGTATGATGTAACTCGGGTGTAGGGAGAGACAAGATTCCTAGTAATGATCTTGTTTGACATAACAGGGCAACACATCATGATTATTGTAGGAATGTACTGCAATTCTGGGTGATCAGAGGATGGAGGGAATGTAGGTGGAAGTCATAAATCAGTAGCGTAGGACTGTACTGGAATGTACTGCAATCCTTGATGATCAAAGGATGGAGGGAATGTAGGTGGAAGTCGTAAATCAGTAGCGTAGGACTGTACTGGCCTGCGCAACCCGCCCCAAAGGGGTCAAAATGGATCTCTAAGTTTAAATTAAACTGTATACCCACATCCCTCTTCCCCAAACAACAACGATGGACAAGGTGAACATAGTACATCCTAGATGAATGATGAGTAAATAAAGCCCTCATTCAAGCCTGATGGTGCTTTCGTATTCAGTGTGTCTATCCACCTACATTCATGTTGCAATCATTTACGATCCCAGTCACCCTTGCGGGGACCCCAGGGTATGTGTTCAATTCCAATAAATGATAAGACACCTATCTCGCCCCCATGTATATCATTTACATGACGCGCTACGGGTGTATCCCGTCCATTGCGGACCGAGCCAAGATGTTCCAAGACTAACTTTGAGGGGCCTGTGTGTCTCACCAACACACTGTTTCTTACACACACATGTTATCAAATAAATAACCCCACTTGTGAGACAGTTAATGAATGTCTTGATGGGAAATGTGTGGGAATTGTTGGAGTCTGAAAAGTATTGAGATTTAATCATAGAGGGACATGCCTTACAATGGCCACAGGGATAAAATCCCTTCGGTTTGGGTTCTAACCAAGTCCTGGTACGTACGTTTTTAAAGTGGCTATGTACCAGGAGTACAGGATCATGACAAAGGTCAGTGTGTGTGACAGAGACGTCCATCGGTGTGGATTAGAGACCTCTGCTGGTTCCTTCTTGTTGTTTGGAGGGAGCGTCCTGTCTGTTATAAAACATTATTACCGTGTGTGAGCGTTCCTGGCGCGGGGAGGGACACAAATTACAGACAGTTGTATGACAAACGTCCCTGGTACCCATTATCCTCCAACCTCGCTACCTCACCGCCCGGCCACCTGAATCCAGCCCCTGAGTTACGTTCATTCCACGCAAGCTCCTGTAACCGTCCTGCACCCGCGGCACCTAAATCGGGATCATCTATGACTGGAAGTGACGCAGACGACCGCCGTAAGTGACGCGATGCAGTCAGGAAGCCTAGAGGAATCGGGCCACCTCTAATTTCTATGTGTGCATTTATTTATTTATTTATTTATAAAATATTTTACCAGGAAGTAATACATTGAGAGTTACCTCTCGTTTTCAAGTATGTCATGGGCACAGAGTAAAACAAAATAATACATGGTTACAAATACAGTAACATAATTGAACAAGGTATACATTATATACAAGACATTGCATGCACAGTTAAAGAAAATATATATTATGAGCGTATGAAACAGTTACAGACCAGATTAAAGTGTGAGACAGCCTTAGATTTGAAAGAACTTAAGCTGGTGGTGGATATGAGAGTCTCTGGTAGGTTGTTCCAGTTTTGGGGTGCACGGAAGGAGAAGGAGGAACGTCTGGATACTTTGTTGAGTCTTGGGACCATGAATAGTCTTTTGGAGTCTGATCTCAGGTGATAGGTACTGCATGTGGTAGGGGTGAGGAGCTTGTTCAGGTAGCTGGGTAGCTTGCCCAGAAAGAATTTGAGGGTGAGACAGGAAAGGTGAACTTTGCGCCTAGACTCTAGTGATGACCAATCTAGTTCTTTGAGCATTTCGCAGTGATGTGTGTTGTAGTTGCATTGGAGAACAAAACGACAAATTGAATTGTAGAGGGTGTCAAGTTTGCTAAGGTGGGTTTGAGGAGCCGAGCCATATACTATGTCTCCATAGTCAATAATTGGCATTAGCATCTGCTGTGCAATACGCTTTCTGACCAGGAGACTTAGGGAGGATTTGTTCCTGTAAAGTACCCCTAGTTTGGCATAGGTCTTGGTTGTCAGGGTATCAATGTGCATCCCGAATGTTAAGTGGGAGTCAAACCATAATCCCAGGTATTTAAAACTAGTGACAGGTGTTAGGGTGGTTTTAGCGTTGGTTCTAATCAGGAGCTCAGTCACTGGAAGCTTTACAAATTTAGTCTTGGTCCCAAATATCATTGTTACAGTCTTGTCAGAGTCTCAAAAAGTCAGACTGAAGTATGTGTTGAAGGTCAGAGAGGCTATGGCTGTGTGCATACAGGATTGTGTCATCTGCATACATGTGTATTGAGGCTTCCTTACAAGCTGTGGGAAGATCATTAATGAACACTGAGAAGAGTAGGGGCCCCAGAACAGAGCCTTGCGGGACACCACAGGTGATATCCAGGGGGTTGGAGTTAGAGCCTGAGATGGACACATGTTGGAAATCTTCCTGATAGGTACTGTAGGACTGAAACCAGTTTAAAGCATGTTTCCCTATTCCAGAGCTCTGGAGTTTGTTAAGCAGGATAACATGATCAACTGTGTCAAAAGCCTTTGCAAAATCTAGGAATACTGCACCAGTGAGTTGTCCCCGTTCCATTCCACACTGGATTTCATTGCAAACTTTTAGCAGGGTAGTTACGGTGGAGTGTTTGGGACGAAACCAAGACTGGAATTGGCTAGGGAAATTTGTCTTGGTGTAGAAGTCGCTTAATTGGGAGTGGACACATTTTTCCATAATTTGGATAGAATTGGGAGAAGTGAGATTGGCCTGTAGTTTGAGACAGTGTTTTTGTCCCCACTTTTGAAGATTGGGACAACTCTGGCAGTTTTCCAGGTCTTAGGGATATGGCCTGCAGACAGGATAGAGTTGACTATGGACGCAATTGGTTTGGCAATGGCTGGGGCACCAAGTCGTAGGAACCTAGATTGTAGTAAGTCGGGTCCACATTGGCTGCTTAGTTTTAGTTTGAGGAGTGCTTGTGTAATCTCCTCTTCAGATACTGGGCTAAATTGAAAATTGTGGGCAGTGTTGGGAGGGGGTGGGACTATAGGGGTACTCCCAGGATGAGATTCATGTTTGGGGTTTGTGCTGCGTTTCGCTAATAAGTTAGTGGCACACCCCACAAAGTAATCATTGAATGCATTTGCAATGTCAGTGGGGTTTGTCAGAGTAATATCCCCCTTAGTGATATTACTTGGTTGTTGATGGTTAGGAGCCTGGAATATATTGTTGATAACCTTCCAGAAGTTAGCTGGGTTTGATGTATTTTGGTGGAGATTGTCAGAGTAATATTGTGCTTTTGCATGCCTTGTTTGCCTTGTGCACATGTTCCGCATGCATCTGTAGTGATTGAGATCCTTGGTAGTGCCAGTTACTTTGTAGGTTTTCCACAAGGCATCCCTGAACTGGTAGAGTGCTATAAGGTCAGGTGTAACCCATGGAAGGTGGGTCCCCCATACCCTTATTTTGCATAGTGGAGCATGGGTATCGCAGAGTTTTAAGAACTCGGATTGGAGATAGTCGAGCGCAGAATCAGGGTCGGGAATTAAATCGATTCTGTGCCATGGGCAGTTGGTAAGGTCATCCAGAAACTGTTGTGGGTTAAAGTTTTTAAATGTTCTAGTGAGGAGAACTTTAGGGCTTGAATGGGGCGGCTTAATTTTCCTTACACAGTACACTATTGCATGGTCACTGAAAATATCAGGAAGGATGCCAGGGGATTGGATTCTGCTGGGGTTTGAGGAGAGAATCCAGTCTAGCAAGGAATGGTTATGCGACTTCAGGTTTATCCGTGTGGGTTGGGAAATGAGTTGTGATAGGTTAAGTGACTTGAGTTGTATCTGGATTTTGTGGTTTTTAGGGTCAAGCCAATTGAAGTTGAAATCCCCAAGAACTAGCAGCTCACTCTTCTCATTCAGAGAGGAAATGGAGGCAAGAAATTGGGTGATATCAGTCAAGGATTGTAGTGGGGCTTTAGGGGGGCGGTAGATGCCAGCAAGCAAGATGGGCTTAGAAAAGGGGAGGCAGATTTTGCCAACTAGAGTTTCAAAAGAGGGTGGACTTGGTGGGCAATGTAACAGTGTAAATTGTAAGGTATCTGCAATATAAAATAACACCCCTCCTCCTCTCTTTGACCTATCTCTCAAAAAAATGGAGTATCCCTGAATGGCGATATTTGCATCAGGGGTTTTAGAGGATAGCCATGTTTCTGTAAGAACGATGGCTTTGGGTTTATGCATAAGGCACCATGCCCTTAGTTCATCCAGTTTGGGCAGCAGGCTCTGGATGTTTATATGGGCGACAGATAGCCCTTTTTGGAATTTAAAGGTGGAATTCTCAGGGGCAAGGGACAGAGCTGAAATTGGAGGACCTGGGTTAGTTTCAACATCACCTGCTAGAGAGAGTAATAGTGTGAGTAGAAATTTGGTTAGTTGTTTGCAAGTTGTAAATTTGTGGTGTTTTCCATTAGAGTGAGCAGTGGTTGGTGTGCTGGTTTTTAGAGTACTCCACCAACATTCAGTAGATAGTGCAAGGCTTTTGAGTAGTCCAGGGTGTATGGTGATGTTGGGTGTGGGCCAGGATGGAGGAGTTTGTAGTGGATAGAGGGAGTAACATCTCCATGAGGCCAGGAGAAAGAAAAAAGTTAGAAGACATAGCAGGTTCATGATGCCAGAGGTAGGCAGTGCTGCAAGGAGCTGTTGTGAGCAGAGTGAGTGTGTGCAGACTAAACAGCAGGGGTGGGCCTGTACCTTTTCAAGTGTTTTGCTGCATTGCAATGCTAGGGTCAATTCAGGGTTTCAGTGTTTTGTGCAGTCAGTTTTGGGAGAGGCTGCAGTGAAAGAAGTTGTAAAGGGGTGGGGGGTTAAACTATGCAGGCTAACAAGCATGGGATCATAGTGTGATCTGAATAGCTTACCGTTTGTTGTCTTGAGTTAAAGAGTTTGCAGAAAGAAGCAGTCCCCAGTCACCTCTAGTCAAACTGTAGTCTAACTGTATCACTTAAAAACCTCACTTTAAATGCCTCACTGCCTAATGCAGTTCTTGCCCAATGCAGCGAAGGTGTTAGTATTATACACAAAAACAAAAGTCACATGACCCTCCCCCTCCCCAGTCAGTCAGCTTGTTCCATTTGGTCAATTAACAGCACAGAGTTAAGAGGAAAAAAAAAAAACTTTTTACATTCAAACATACTAACTTATATATCAGTTCAACAAGGCCAGATTCAGTCTTATACAGAGGGTTTCAACATCAGGAACATACTTATATATCAATTCAACAAGGCCAGATTCAGTCTTATACACAGGGTTTCAACATCAGGAACATACTTATATATCAATTCAACAAGGCCAGATTCAGTCTTATACACAGGGTTTCAACATCAGGAACATACTTATATATCAATTCAACAAGGCCAGATTCAGTCTTATACAGAGGGTTTCAACATCAGGAACATACTTATATATCAATTCAACAAGGCCAGATTCAGTCTTATACACAGGGTTTCAACATCAGGAACATACTTATATATCAATTCAACAAGGCCAGATTCAGTCTTATACACAGGGTTTCAACATCAGGAACATACTTATATATCAATTCAACAAGGCCAGATTCAGTCTTATACACAGGGTTTCAACATCAGGAACATACTTATATATCAATTCAACAAGGCCAGATTCAGTCTTATACACAGGGTTTCAACATCAGGAACATACTTATATATCAATTCAACAAGGCCAGATTCAGTCTTATACACAGGGTTTCAACATCAGGAACATACTTATATATCAATTCAACAAGGCCAGATTCAGTCTTATACACAGGGTTTCAACATCAGGAACATACTTATATATCAATTCAACAAGGCCAGATTCAGTCTTATACAGAGGGTTTCAACATCAGGAACATACTTATATATCAATTCAACAAGGCCAGATTCAGTCTTATACACAGGGTTTCAACATCAGGAACATACCTGTGAAGAGAATGCAATTAGATCCATGTCATATCAGCTGAGGTTATTGGTTATTGGTCTTGCATGAAGAAAGTGAGTATATTAACTATATATATATTAACTGTAGTCTAACTGTTTTTATCACTTAAAAACCTCACTTTTAAGTTTAAGTTCCATAATGTCTTTTCTTAGGATTGGTGCCCAAAATTGTAATACATATTCAAGGTGTGGTATTACTAATGCTTTGTAAAGGGGCATAATTATGTTTAATTCCCTTCCATCCATTGCCCGTTTGATGCAAGATAAGATCGTGTTTGCCTTTGCAGCTACTGCATGACATTGGGCACTATTACTAAGCCTGCTGTCTACAAGCACTCCTAAATCCTTCTCCATCAAGGATTCCCCCAATATATCTCCATTTAATTTGCAAATCGCCTTTTTATTCTTGCATCCCAAATGCATAACCTTACATTTATCTGTATTAAACCTCATTTGCCATTTACCTGCCCACGTTTCCAGTCTCTCCAAGTCCTTCTGAAGAGAAATTACATCCTGCTCTGATTCTATTACCTTGCACAATTTAGTATCATCAGCAAAGATGGAGACTTTGCTCTCGATCCCAACCTCAAGGTCATTAATAAACAAGTTAAAAAGCAGGGGTCCCAGTACCGATCCTTGAGGTACTCCACTCACGACTTTAGCCCAACCTGAAAAAGTTCCATTTATGACAACCCTCTGTTGTCTGTCCTTTAACCAGTCTTCAATCCAGATGCATATATTATTACTGAGTCCAATTTTCTTTATTTTGTAACTAACCTCTTGTGTGAAAACGTATCAAAAGCCTTTGCAAAATCTAAGTAGACCACATCAACTGCATTACCCTGGTCTAAATTCCTACTTACCTCCTCAAAGAAACAAATAAGGTTAGTTTCGCAAGATCTATTCTTCATAAATCCATGCTGACTATTACTAATAATTTTGCTTTCCATTAGGTATTCCTGAATATTATCCCGTATTAAACTTTCAAGTAGTTTCCCTACTATTGAAGTCAGGCTTACAGGTCTGTAATTCCCTGGGTGTGATCTAGCTCCCTTTTTAAATATAGGCACCACATCTGCTTTACACCAATATTGTGGTACTGAGCCTGTGGAAATGGAGTCCTTGAATATTAAATATAATGGTTTTGCTATTACTGAGCTTAACTCCTTTAGAACTCTTGGATGTATGCCATCCGGGCCAGGTGCCTTATTTACATTAATTTTTTCAAGTCGCTTATGAACTTCTTCCTCAGTTAACCAATTGGTCATTAATATGGAGCTTGTGGCTTCCTCCTGTGGCGCTACTATTGAATTTGATTCTTCCCTGGAAAACACAGAGGCAAAGAATTTGTTTAATACCTCTGCTTTTTCCTTATCTCCAATACCTGCCTACCCATCTCACACTGAAAGGGTCCTATATTTTCTTTTCTCTTTTTTTGTTATTAGGGTACTTAAAGAACTTTTTAGGGTTGACCTTACTTTCTATTGCAATCCTTTTTTCATTATCCATTTTTGCTAATTTAATTGCCCTTTTGCAATTTTTGTTACATTCCTTATAATTCTGATACGATGTCTCTGTCCCTTCTGACTTAAAGAATCTAAACGCCTTCCTCTTCTTGTCCATTTCCTCCCCTACCTATTTATTTAGCCACATTGGTTTTGACTTATTTATTTTATACTTATTACCCAAGAGTATACACTGATAAGTGTGCTTTTCTAACAATGTTTTAAAGACTGCCCATTTATCTTCTACATTTTTCCCTGCAAAAAACATCATCCGATTGTATTACTACTAGATTGGACCTCAGTTTATTAAAATCTGCCTTTCTAAAGTTTAAAGTCTTTGTTGAACCCAAGTAATCTGTTTTTTGATAATTTATTTCAAATGAGACCATGTTATGATCACTGTTACCCAAATGTTCCAGGACTTGAAAATTTGTTATTACTTCTACATTGTTTGATATGACCAAATCCAGAACTGCCCCTCTCCTGGTTGGTTCCTCAATAATTTGGGTCATATAATTATCTTTAAGCACCCCCAAAAACCTGTTTCCTTTTGTTGTAACGCTAATCTCATTGCCCCAGTCTATGTCTGGATAATTAAAATCTCCCATTATGCAAACATAACCAAGTTTTGATGCCTTATCTATTTTAGCTTCCTCAATCTCACAGATATTTGGTGGTTTAATAGCATATTCCCACAAACATTTTCTTTATACTTTTACCTCCACAGCTAATTTCTATCCACAAGGTCTCTACATTTTCATCATTCCCTTCATAGACATCATCCCTTATAATAGGTTTTAGATCAGGTTTAACATTTAGACATACTCCACCTCCCCTTCTATTTGTTCGATCCTTCCGAAAAAGAGAATACCCCTTTAAATTAACTGTCCAGTCATGAGTTTCATCCCACCATGTTTCAGTAATGCCTATGATATCATACTGCTCCCTTGTAGCTATCAATTCAAGCTCCCCCATTTTATCTGTTAGGCTTCTTGCATTAGCAAGCATGCATTTAATTTTTTTTCAGCCTGTACTATTATCTTATCTGCTCCTTCCTTTCTGCTCCCACTCGGTTTAGTCTTTAGAAGTTTTCTAGTATTATCTCTATTTACTATGGGTGTCTCACTGCTTGTCAAACTTGCACTTGCCCCATTCTACCTCCATACCACCTTGTATCCTCATCTATTCCATTTAGTTCATTATCTGTTTCATTCCCCTCCCCCCTCCATCCTAGTTTAAAATCTCCTCCAACCTTTTTAGCATTCTCCCTCCTAGCACAGAAGATCCCTCTTCATTGAGGTGCAATCGGTCCCTAGAATATAGATGGCTCCTATCTGAAAAGGAGTCCCAGTGCTCTAAAAACCCAAACCCCTCCTTCCTACACCACTTTCTTAGCCATGCATTAACCTCCCTGATCTCTGACTGTCTCCCTGCGGTAGCGCATGGCACTGGTAGTATTTCAGAAAATACTACCTTGGAGGTCCTTGCCTTAAGCTTTTGGCCTAGATTCCTGTAATCATTTTTTAGGACCCTCCATCTTTCTCTAACGTTGTCATTGGTGCCAACATGTACCAAGACCGCCGGGTCAATCCCAGCCCCCCCCCCCCCAACAATCTGTCTACCCGATCCGTAATGTGCCGAACCTGAGCACCCGGGAGACAACAAACTGTTTGGTTCATGCAGTCCCGGCAACAGATTGCCCTATCTACCTTCCTAATAATGGAGTCCCCTACCACCACAATCTTTCTTTGAATCTGAGCATCCTGAGTCCCTACTGTGCTGGAGGAACTATTCCCCTGGCTGCTAGAGGAATTAGTCTCCCCCAGCCTTGCCATTTCTGCCCCGACATTCCCAATATCTTCACTCAACATGGCAAATCTATTGGGATGTGTCAGCTCAGAAACAACCTGCCTCTCCCTATTGCCCCTGCTTCCCTTTCTAACTGTCACCCAGCTACCTACCTACTCCTCACTAACAGCAACTAAGCTACCTACCTGCTCCTCACTAAAAGCGCCACCATCTGCACCACTTGTCGAAGCAAGGGCCTGCTCAGTGAGCTCTAATTCCCTTTCAAGATTGCCAATGTCCCTCAATATTGCAAGTTGCCTCTTCAGATCAGCAATCTCTGATTCTAAAGAGACCACCTGCACACACTTCTCACAGCGGTATGCTCCTTGGAACAGCTGCTCCAAGTGCACATACATGTGGCAAGATGTGCATTGAGTGGCATTTTCAATCCTGCTCATTCTAGCAACTATGATGTTTAGAAGTACTAACAGTAAACTGTACTTCAATAAACTATACCTTGTTTAACTGCTTCCTTGTTCAAACTGCACACACTTTAACCAACCAGCACTTCAAATCAACCACACAGATCAATCAGTACACGCAAGCTGTATAGTATCAGTCATGGAGGCTTCCCATATGCTTTGTTAAAGGTGTGTTTTAAGATGAGTCTTGAAGATGGAGACAGTGGGTGCTGGTCGGATATTGTGCTGAAGGGCATTCCCGATGTGTGGGGCAGTAAATGAGAGGTTTTAGGCGGGAGAGGGCGTTAGATACAAAATGGTTAGATATCCCTAATTCAATAAGCTTGAGAAAATTCAAATGGTTATGTATTCATATTGCTTTACATACTCTCTCTTGAAAGTAATAGTGTTATTATAAAAGTAATTTATATCTTTACAGCAGAAGTGATTATGCTCTGAGGCAAAAGGTTTTATGCAATGGATGTAGTGACAAGTGCATTGATATATTTAAGGGCATAATTACAATGTAAGTAACAGACAGACAATAAATGTGCCAGTTATTCAGATATGCAAGCACATAAAATACAGCAATTTAACGTTTGTTTTTGTTTTACCACAATTAAGAGAGGACATTGGAAGTACAGGCATTTATTGCCTACTGGGAACAGTGCAAGTTTGTATCCAGCTATTTCCACCTCTAATTGCTGGAAGGGTTAAGTTTATCAGCAGTCTAATGTGCACTACATCAACCTAGCAAAGCTTAGTTACAAAAGACTTTCACACATCTGATGTGCTGCAGTGCTAAATACATCTAATTTGTGCTGCATCTGCTATTTTCTAATTTGTTTGTCATGCTGTGGCTGCTGCAGACTTGTTACATCAGCTCCCTGATTTTATTTAAAATAATACAGCATCTCTAGTACAGTACATTGGCTATGTGCCCTCATTGTTTCTCTGATCTTTGAATGGTGTTAAATATACCTAGATTCATGTCTTTGTTTTTCCCAGTTGATTTTGTGTAAAATAATGCTCACAGGCTACTGTTGTTCTCCTTGAAGTTTTGTTTTTGTGTATTTCATTTAACTACTGTAGGCAGTCAATTCTACAGTACTGTACTGTATGTGCCTAATGCACACATCTTTCTTTCTGCAATTGTTGCAGTACATAAACAGTTAAAGACAGTCTTGATTTTTTAATCTATGTTTGCTTTTCATTTTGTGTAGACTAGATAAGCAAAGCTTATTGTTAATTTAGTTGATTGTCTTAAATATACCTCATTTATGGTAATAAAAATGTATATTACAGCAGAGTTGGGTTCTATTTACTTTGGTGTAATTATAAGTATGAAAATTATTATTGTTATTGAATGGAATGAGGATCTGAAAAAAGTGTGCACCATATTTGCGAAAGCAAAAGATCTCATTGCTTTTAATTGATATTTTTGTTTGATAAATCTAATGGAGTTTTGCCACACTTTGGCAATGTGGAGACTTTGGCGGTCATTTATCAAAGTCTACTAACTACAAAACTGGGGCAACTAAAGTGCACCAAATTAAAATCTTTCCAATACTGTATACAGAAATCAATGCGTAATGCTGAAGACGAATGCCAGGAGAGAGATAATGGAGAATAAAAGGTACTTGTGAAGGGACCCCCAAATGAATACTTGATTGAAGACAGGTACTGGGTACGTGTTCCTAGATAGTGAACTCCCCACCTACGTAGGTAAGTAACCACAACAACACCAGGAACCCTAAGCGTTTAAAGTACCCTAGAGAGTACCAAAAGTTCTAAGGTCCATAGTATGGAAAACATGTAGCAAGCAAGTTACTCACTTATGATGCTGCAATGTCCATGTGATCCTAGAATGGAGGTCCTTGCGTGTGCATCCGTCCGATGTGTCAGTATAGCAAGGAGGAAGAGAAATGTCAGAGCACTACAACAAGTGTCCAGAAAATAAATGATCAGGAGATTGTGTATCCCATAAAAAATAGTTATTTAATGGTCATGTAGAAAAAAAGGGCCAGAAAGCCCCACCAACGTTTCACGCTACACAGAGCCAAGGTACCTTGACAAAGCGCTCTGTGTAGCGTGAAACGTTGGTGGGGCTTTCTGGCCCTTTTTTTCTACATGACCATTAAATAACTATTTTTTATGGGATACACAATCTCCTGATCATTTATTTTCTGGACACTTGTTGTAGTGCTCTGACATTTCTCTTTCTCCTTGCTACAATACTGTATACAGTAAATAGGAAACACAGAGAAAGTGACAGTCACAACAGTCCCCTTTCGTTGCACTCAAAGGAAAACAGAGTAGGTATATACATAAGGATATAATATCCACTAGAAGAACCAATTGGTCTCAATTGCAGAATAATATATTGTCCAAGAAGAGGACTAGATAGTCCTACTCAGAATGACATTTAAAGCCAAATATGGCTTGAGCGATATCTTGCTACTATCTATTTCACACCGATACTGTATAAACCAATGTCATAGTATTTTTCTGTTACAAATATAACGCAATTATATTGCAGCATTTATGCCCAACTTTGCAGCTTAGAGACTTTGATAAATAACCCCTTTTGACACAAAAAGACCATGTTATTTTTCGTCTCCCCAGTGCTGTGTTATACTGGGAGGAATCTACAGTGCTGATCAATCTACATGTGATTCAGTTCATTAACCTTCATGGCCACAGCAATATACTCCCTTATACAAATATAACAAAAGTGAACAGATGGTATATACCTTGATTCTTTCCCCCCTTATGGGGACTGATATTAATAGGTGGACATCAATGTGACAGAGGTATTTATTATCAAGAGTGATGCTTGTTGACCTTCTACAGCAATGACTGAGTTGTTACACTACAACACTGTGTTTTGATATTATCTATAGTGTAAAAAGTACTGCATTCATTCGTATTTGTTACATAACACATTGACCTCTTCCTTGTAAATAAATGATAAAGAAATCAAGCCAGCTTTGCTTTGTCAATGGAAACGTGCTCTACATTTACCTGGATATAACTTGTGCGCTCTATAACCAACAATTATATTGCCTGATAGCAATCATTCATTTGTTACCTCTTTTAACAATAATATGCATCTGCCTTTAGCAATAGCAAAGCAACCTTTATGACTGGTTGAGTCACAGAGAAATTAGGACTTCTAATATTGCATTTCTTTAATCAATAAGTTATATTATTCTGCTAATGCTGCAAAAAAATATATAAAGTCAAAGCATTTGTAAAGGATAATCAATAAGCCGACAGTCTCAACAGTGTTGATCCTTGCAGGAGTAAATCTCCATTGGATGCATCAGCACAAAGCTTGGGCCTACTGTAGGAGTTAGGCGAGGCCATCCGGATTGTTCATTATTCTTCATGTAATGCTATCAAAGACTCTTACAGTGACTGGAAATGTCATTACATTAACTGAAAGAAAATATTTCATTTTGTTTCAACTAGAAAATTACACAGAACAGAAAGTAACAGATATAATTATCATGGTCTAAGGATGTCATGGGGTAGTGTTAAGCGTAAATTCATCCAAACCATAGTCCAATGCCCAATCATACAGTAGGGAGGAATATCATTGGCCAATTCGCATATATATTTATTTAAATATTTGCTCTTTCACCTTTTTTTCTTTACACGATTTTTGTTCTTCAAATTGTACAACAAAGTATTTGTTTGAGAATTAATATCATCATTTTCAATAGAATAATTTAAATAACAATTTAAAATCTAAATATTTTATTCAAAATAACTGAAAGATAATAAGTCAATATACAAATTCAGACTACCAATAAAAGTAGTAAGCATTAGTGAAGTGTTCGATGAGCTCATTTCTATGAGCTCATGATTGCCTTTGGAACAATAGTATAACAAACAGTAAAGTTAGGATTAAAAACATAAAAATCATTATTGCCCCTGAAAACTGCATGATATTCCAAGCTTTTATATAAATATATTATAATTTAGAAACAGTTAAGGTGGCATCACACTCAATGGGTCATTAATACATTAACGCTGATTGACTATCCTACTGACCAATCAATACAGAGCTGAGGGAAATGATTAACCACTTTCCCATAAAGACCAGCAGTGCAATGATTAACCCCTTCCTGACCAGAGAGACCCGCAGAGCATTGATTAACCCCTTCCCAGTTATAGGTTAAATAGAAATTAGGGAGTAATTAATGAGGGGAAATGGTAACGAGGGGACATTACTGAGATAAAATAGATATGAGGGGCAGTTACTAAGGCAAAATAGATATGAGGGACAATTGCTGAGGTAAAATATTAATGAGGGGCAATTACTGAGGTAGAATAGATATAAGGGGCTGTTACTGAGGTACAGTAAAATAGATATGAGGTGCAGTTACAAAGGTAAAATAAATGGGGTAAAAAAGATACAATGGGCAATTATTGAGGTACGGCATTGAACGATATTGACTTCAATAACTGGGATGAGGCTTTGATGATTCCAAATGTATCTTTAAATGCTGTTGATTGTGGTTTAAAGTATTTGATAAATAGTGACCAACAGTTTGGATGAAAAGTAATGATCTTTGATGGTCATTTTTTCCAGTTTCACCCCATGGTGCAGCGTGGTTAAAGAGGCAAATCATTGGCTTTTCTGTCAAATCTTCAAACCTTTGGCCAAAGTTTAAAGTTGATAAATTGTCACAAAATTTGAGTACTCAAGTAGATCAAATCCACTTGCGAAGTAGCTGCTTCAGAATGCTCAACTTCGCGTAACTTGTACATGTGGCAGATTGACGAAAAAATCCTTTGTACTCATCCTGGGGAAATCATCACTTCTTACAGTATCGACGAGGCCCGTTCTGTCGGTGCTATGTAGGGGGTGACGATGCACAGCCGAACTTCCAAATTGAATATCTTAATTCATTAACTGCCACAGGACTCCCATTACATACACAATCTGAAAATCAGGCCAATAATGATGTAATTGCAGAACATTTCGATTGTTTAACCAAGATAGATTGAATGGAGTGTGAGTCAAAGGGTGCTTGATGTTAATATTATAACTTATACGCCAACGACGACATTTTTCAACCGTGGAAGATTATGATCTCCAGGTTAGGGATCTTTTTGATCGTTTTCTACAACGTTGATATAACCCAGATGACCTGTGCAGATCTAGTCAGGAGGTCTCTGCTATGGATAGGGAGGAATTACTTAAACGGTCAACAAAGAGCTCTTTTATGAATGAATCACCCCTGTATCACCTCCTTTAGTGCCCAAGCTGAGCAAATCAAATCTATACTAAAAAAACATTGGGCAGTACTTTCTTTAGACCCCATTCTTAAGCTATTTATATCGTCAGGCCCTAATGATGTTTATAGGAGGGCAAAAACAGTGGCCAACACATTCTCCCCTAGCCTTTTCGTCTCAGGGATAGAAACTAAAACAAATCTTCCGAAGGGCTTCATCCCATGAAACAAATGTAAGATCTGTAATAAAATGCACTCATCAAAAATATTTACTTCAACTAATACTAGAGTAGTGCACAAAATCACATCATTTATTAACTGTAACTCTTACTACATCATTTACCTCATCTTATGTGGCTGTGGTAGCCAGTATGTGGGGAGGACAACCAGGAACCTTAAGGTTCGGACGATGGAGCACATTCGGTTGATTTCCAAAGGTGATCTCAATCACCCAGTTTCTAAACATTTCACCCATTGCTCTAAGGGGGGGAACAGAGAATTTCAGATTTCAAGGCATAGAATCTATCCTGCCCTTACCAAGGGGAGGTAATAGAACCAAGTTGTTTAATCAACATGAGGCATTCTGGATTTTTATGTTAAAAACCAGGTTTCCCCATGGATGAATAGATTGGACCTTACTTATTTTTTGTAATTGATCATATTTATTTCTAAAGTTAATTATCTTATGTTACAGTTTTATTATTATTATTATTATTATTATTATTATTATTATTATTTATCAATATACAGTCATGTGAAAAAGAAAGTACACCCTCTTTGAATTCCATGGTTTTACATATCAGGACATAATAACAATCATCTGTTCCTTAGCAGGTCTTAAAATTAGGTAAATACAACCTCAGATGAACCACAACACATGACATATTACACCGTGTCATGATTTATTTAACAAAAATAAAGCCAAAATGGAGAAGCCATATGTGAAAAACTAAGTACACCTTATGATTCAATAGCTTGTAGAACCACCTTTAGCAGCAATAACTTGTAATCGTTTTCTGTATGACTTTATCAGTCTCTCACATCGTTGTGGAGGAATTTTGGCCTACTCTTCTTTACAATGTTGCTTCAGTTCATTGAGGTTTGTGGGCATTTGTTTATACACAGCTCTCTTAAGGTCCAGCTACAGCATTTCAATCTTGTTGAGGTCTGGACTTTGACTGGACCATTGCAACACCTTGATTCTTTTCTTTTTCAGCCATTCTGTTGTAGATTTGCTGGTATGCTTGGGATCATTGTCCTGTTGCATGACCCAATTTCGGCCAAGCTTTAGCTGTCGGACAGATGGCCTCACATTTGACTCTAGAATACTTTGGTATACAGAGGAGTTCATGGTCGACTCAATGACTGCAAGGTTCCCAGGTCCTGTGGCTGCAAAAACAAGCCCAAATCATCACCTCTCCACCACCGTGCTTGACAGTTGGTATGAGGTGTTTGTTCTGTTATGCTGAGTTTGATTTTTTGCCAAACGTGACGCTGTGCATTATGGCCAAACATCTCCACTTTGGTCTCGTCTGTCCAAAGGACATTGTTCCAGAAATCTTATGGTTTGTTCAGATGCAACTTTGCAAACCTAAGCCATGCTACCATGTTCTCTTTAGAGAGAAGAGGCTTTCTCCTGGCAACCCTTCCAAAGAAACCATACTTGTTCAGTCTTTTTCTAATTGTACTGTCATGAACTTTAACAATTAACATGCTAACTGAGGCCTGTAGAGTCTGAAATGTACAATAACTCTTGGGTATTTTGCAATTTCTCGGAGCAGTGCACGGTCTGACCTTGGGGTGAATTTGCTGAGATGTCCACTCCTGGAAAGATTGGCAACTGTCTTGAATGTTTTCCACTTTTGAATAATCTTTCTCACTGTAGAATGATGGACTTTAAATTGTTTGGAAATGGCCTTATAACCCTTCCCAGATTGATGGGCAGCAACAATTGCTTCTCTAAGATCATTGCTGATGTCTTTCCTCCTTGACATTGTGTGAACACACACCTGAATGCTCCAAACCAGCCAACTGCTACAACTTCGGCTTTTATAGAGGTGGTCACACTTGCTGATGATCAATTAATCAAGGGCATTTGATTAGCAGCACCTGTCTGCTACTTAGCATCATAATTCCAATGGACGCAGTAAGGGTGTACTTAGTTTTTCACACATAGCTTCTCCATTTTGGCTTTATTTTTGTTAAATAAATCATGACACGGTGTAATATGTCATGTGTTGTTGTTCACCCGAGGTTGTATTTACCTAATTTTAAGACCTGCTAAGGAACAGATGATTGTTATTATGTCCTGATATGTAAAACCATAGAATTCAATCATGGTGTACTTTGTTTTTCACATGACTGTATGTTAATTATTGTCTATGTAGTATCCTTTATGATCACTTTTTATCATTAATTATACGCACTTTAAATGATCTTTAATTAAGTTTGTATATATATATATATATATATATATCAAACGGAAATATAACTGTATGCCCATTTGCATGTCTTAGGCAGGTCTGCAACCCCGCCTTTCCCCATTATCACCCAGCACACAGCACGGTTTTTGTCATGTTAACGTTTTATTTTTTATTGTTTTCCACTTTTTTGTTTTCTCCTTAATTTTATCTTTTAAATAATTTTGTTTGTTTACTGTTTCAATTAAGTTTGTTTTGTATAATTAGTTAGGTCACCTGATTCCCATGGCCTATCAGGGGTGGCGCTTGGTTGCCCGAGGCAATGTCGCGGGACTATGACGTCACCCTAGGTTCCGGATTGGTCTGGCAGGCTGAGGGGGGTGTCGTGTCGACACAACGGGCCTCAGACGCGGAACCATGACGCCTCACCGGTAGGTTTTAGCGCGAACAGGGGACGCTATAAATGTTAATGTATTTGTTGTTTAATCACACCTTGATAAAGTCCCACGGAATGAAACTCGTTGGTGCGTGCGTTATTTCACTCTCATTGTGAGCTGATTAATTAAAGCCTATTTATTTTTACCTGGAGTTGCCCTCAACTTATTTTTTCATGGGGGAAACTCTCTTGCTTTTCTCTTACGTCCTATACTGCTTGTTGCTGCTTCTACTTTGCAGGATTGCACGCCCTGGAACACTGGATTTACTGTGGACACCTTTTTGAGCAGGTAATGGGCAACAGCTCTTTTATATTTACCTTTAGCCTTACTACTGGTGATGATCATATCTATTGGGGGTTAATATTCAAATGCCATTGGTTGTGGTGGTCAAGTGGACACTACTAGGCCCTTTGTCCCCCTTATACACTTTTGGACATTAAGCTATCATGGACAGTTCCATTGTGTTTATTACTGTTTATACAGTAAATGTATGATATATTATGTTCAGAGCATACACTTATATGTGAGCACCATTCTCTCCAAACCTCTAAACCAAGGCAAACAAGTATTTATATCAAGTATCAATTTGAACACAAAGAATTATCTTAATTTAACATTTGCTGTGCATCGTCGTCAATTTCCAGTTTGATTGGCATCTGCAATTCCCATTAACAAGTCTCAGGGCCGTTTAAACACGTTGGTCTTTTGTTAGATAAGTCCATATTCTCACTTGGACAATTATATATTGATTTATCTCGAGCTCCAGGATTTAATTGTATAAAGGTCTGGCCCCATGACCTAGTGCCTATGCCATGCAGAAGGAATGTTTGTTTTCAAGTTAGATCACATCCTGCATTACTATGGGGCACAGGACGTGTTCTTCCACTTCCGAATTAAAGTTTGCAGTGGTCACTTAACCGATATCAAGAGCGGTCATGTGACTGCACTTTTCCATGTACTCCGGCACACAAGGGGCTCAAACTTTTTTCTTTCTTTTTTTTAACACATTGGTTTCATATTTTGGTCCTGTCCCTGGACCATTTCTCATGACAAATATATAGTCAAAAGTGACCTGTACAAATACCCACTGTATAAAGTGGATAGCGCAAGAAATCTCTCAAACGGCACCAAAAATGGTTGCTATGCAACCCTCATTGCACAACAAACACAAAAGAGGGAAAGTAAGGCAAAGACAAAAAAGAGCTAAAATATTTAAAACAGGTACATTGATGTATTAAAAGCACATGGCTTGGAGATTTAACAAGACTTACTGTTCCGGTGACCACACAAAACTAAATACAAATCCCTAGCACTTAATTTGGCTGAGCCGCGGCTGCCAGATGGTGTTGTGATGCTGCATTAGTCCTTTGCAGTAATGATAAGTGGTGCTAGTGTGTCTTTAAGCTAAATTCAATGCACTGTATTGCTACAGTACGCACAAAGTATATTGCTACAGTAATGTACATTTTGTACTGTTCTGTGTGATGTAACCCTCCCATTACACTGATTCAATGCTCAGAAATATGAGAACAGACACACAGCCTTTATACAGTACATACAGTATGTAGTTTTCGGTAGATTGATCGCTTCAGTGTTATGAACCCTTGAGAGGCACCAAAAATAGAAAGGATTAATACTGCCAGGTCCCTGCAACTGAATGGCACCTCACAGTGTTAATCCTTTAGAGCCATCAATCCAAACAGTCTGGAGGAGCTGCAGAGAGGTACACTACACACACGCCTTTATGGTACAGAATCAGTCTCTGTGAGTGTGTCCTTTCCCAGAGCAGGGAAGAAGCAGTCTGTGACTGTCTAACACCTTCATGATGTAAATCAGGGGTGTACAAACTTTTATTTTTGCACTTCCCGGTCTGCCCCCCCCCCCCCTTTCGAGTTCCCCCTCCTTACCTGCTCTCTGGCTTTGGTGGCATCATATGACATCACAGTGTCATGTGATGTCGCGTCGCCATGCCAAAACGTTGCCATTTGAACCTGTGGCATCATTTGAAGTCGCATTATCATTGCGATGCATTGCCAAAGAGCCGGCTGAGAGCAGGTAAGAGAAGTTACAGAGACCTCACACCTCCCCAGCATTTAATTTAAATGTCTTGGGGAAGATTGCAGGGCCTCTGTAACTGCCGAGAGCCCCTAGAACCCCCCCCCCAGGGATGCGCCCCCCATTTTGTGCACCCCTGATGTAAATGACTAACATGGCTATCTACACCATGAGGGGAATACATTCGAACCATATTCGATCATGTACGTTATCAAGGGAATTTGAAAGGACCTTTAAAAACTTTGTGCACAGTGTTATAATTCTGTGGTTGTCTATTTTTTTTTAATGTAAACTTTCATTGAAAAATTTGTGTTTTGTTCTGTTTTTTAACCGAGCAAATAGGTTATATTAGATATCATTGACAACAACCTACTAGTCTTTAGCAGCTCACAGTACCAGGTGGAGGAGGATACAGCAGTGGGTTCAAATGTCTTAAAAGTTGAGGCAAGTGATCGTAATGATAGGGCTAATGCTGCAATCTGGTACCAACTGACAGTAGTACAACTTTACATTACGACCCAAAAATGGGCTTGTAACTACTAGACTATGAGAGCTGTTAAAAATATACCTTAAGTATCAGGCCCAGGAACAGGGCACCTATCACATCACCGCCTTGTGGTGGAGCTGGTCCATCTGATTAATGTCACTGACAATGACCCGCTGGTAATGATCCGCTATTTCCCAGCTACCTCCTGCTAACACATTTTCCCTGATGAAGTAGACTGATGTCTACGAAATGCGTAGGACTACTATACAGGCTTTATTTATAAGCCCCCCACCGAGCCAATATCATACTACTCTGGACTGTTATTGTGGACTTTAAGTTCCCCATTGAGCTTACCGCTCCAGTACTGGTGCTACGGTGTTAATCGGGACTCTGCTTGATGTACCACCATTGGTTGCTATGCGACACACAGGTGACATCACAGGCCACCGCTCACCAAAGCATAGCACTGTCTCTCAAATTCATTGGGTGGACCGACTTAGCTACACAGACTGCAATCCCAGTATCTAGGAGGTCTGCAAATCCCCATTCTCTAAACGCCAGCAGGAGAATATTATTAATCTGTGGAGGTTCCAACTATACCTGTTGAGAAAGAAGGTGGCTTCTGACTGTTCTGGTGCTGAGGGGATCTACCAGCTGATGATGCTCCCGAGCTGGACATGGATCCATTGTGGTAACCTGTTCTGTTTGTCATTACATGCCTAAAATAACGTACCTTCTAAACGTGAAAAAAAGAAAAAAGTGCTGGAAAAAGCGCTTAAATATAATGCATAAAATATTTGTGTATACTCAATGTGATGAAAATAAAATTAATCTGAAACAGTACAAAGAAGCTCACATGTATGTGTGAGGTACTGTAGGCAACCTGATAACGCTGACTGAACAAAGTCAGGAAACATACAAAGAAAACATAAATACAGAACGGCGCCTTCTAAAATAAAGTCCAACAAATATCCAGATATAGTACACTGGTAAGAGCTATGCTCCTTGTAGGGCAGTCCTGTTTATCCAGATCAACCTTATAACTTTGTGGAAGGCATCTGAGATATATGGAATAAAACACAGATATTACATAGTGTATACTGCTGTAAATATAGGACAAACTAACATATAACACTAATGAACAACACTGACTGACAAAAGACAGCAAACAAACAACATTTATCATACAAACACAAGGCTGTAAACACAATTTAAACTAATTTATTAAAACATAAAATGGATACAAAATATCCATGTGCAACCAATAAAACATGATACACAATAAAGAACCCAAAAGACAATGACAGACCACCAAGACATACATACATAAAACACACATGGACGGAAATGTCATCATAAAAAAGCTCTAATAAGGCACATATAAAGCAACAAGTCCTCCTAGCTTGAGATGAATAAATGATTACTAGACATAATAGGAGATCCGTAGACGCAGGTCCATCATAAAATTGCACAATCACTGCCTGTCAAGGAAACATTTAAGGTTCAATTGTTCGTTGAGGCCACCTTCAGTACTAGTCCTAAGATTTATTTATTTATTTATAAAATATTTTACCAGGAAGAAATACATTGAGAGTTACCTCTCGTTTTCAAGTATGTCCTGGGCACAGAGTTAAGACAAATAATACATGGTTACAAATACAGTTACATAAATGAACAGGGTATACATTATATACAAGACATTGCGTGCACAGTTAAAGAAATTAATTTACCCTTTATTTATGATACCTGGGTGCTGAGATTTGTTCTTTATTTAATTTTTTTCAGTGGGGTTATGTTTGCCTCTTCTAAGTCATTGTCATATGTTGTTATAGCAGGCTCTTTATCCCTTTCTTTCTGGGGCTTGTTTATCCACATAGTAGAATACTTTTGCCTCTTTAGGGGAGAAGTTGCCTTACAGTTACGTTTTTGGAGGGCCTCGCACATGCGGGGGACTCTCACGTTATTGGGATCTGCTCGGCGCATGTAATACTGGCATCTCCTCACGTTGGTTTCTTCTGCCAGTGCTGTTAGACAGTCACTGACTTTGGAGATTGGTAGCCTGCTATCGCAGCATAGGAGGAGTGGCCAGTAAGTCTGTAGTGGTGTGATGTGTTGCCCTCACTGAAGCGGGGTGCCCCCGAGGCTGAAATTAATGAGATTCAGCTCTGGAGACACCCTGCTTCAATAATATGTAGTTATAATAAAAGCCACGCGATCACCTGTTAAAGGCACACAGGGAGAATGACTGATTCTGTCTACTCTTACTGCGTGTCTCTTACAGACTGATGTGGCCTGGTAGGATTCCCACAGCTGGCATCCCATTCAGAAGCAGGGATGCCTACAGTGTTAATCATGATGGGCCATTCCCCCCTGCCAAGCACTGTGCCATGAACACTCGACGCTTGGCCTGCAGTTCACCAGCACATGTCCTGCGGCCGCTGATAGATATATTTCAAATGGTGGTAACCTTCTGTAAGCAGATAATTTATCTTCCTAACCCTGCCTGGTGGACCAGTACCTACAGTATGATAAAGTTCTTCTCCAGTGGCAGTAATTCCATACACACATGTAAGCACTCCTCTGCCAAAGTGTTTGGTTGGTTTATACAGTAAGAGCAAATTACATCAGCAGCCTCTCCTCTTAAACTCTCAGATAGGCACTGCCTCTTTCCACTGTGACTACACTGCCATTCTTCTAGCATCATCATGGCCTGAGCTACCCAGCTTTCATATTCTTCTTCTCCTGTAGGGACTGGAACTGCACCAGAGCATGTCTTTAACATCCTATATGGGCCTTCTTCTCCACAAGGAACCATCCAATTTCTTACTAGTTGGTCTAAGGTGGACAGCACCTCCAAATTTATTTTTAATATCCTCAGATAATGTCTCATCTGGGTTCAATACCAAAAATTACCTTTCTGGGGTGAAGGTCAGGGGCTTCTTTTTAACCTCAACACATAGCATTATGGGTCAGTGCTCTTCCGTCCCAGGGATTCCCATGTGAGTGGGGATATAACTAGGCTCTATATATTGGTAACATTTTACCAGTTCCCATGAAGTGTCACTAGCAGTGTCATACTAAAGTCATTTTATGCGAGTTCTCCCCAGTGTTTTGAAGTCTGCAATACCTTTGTTATAATGATATCAGGTGTTCCCTCCGGTACCTTATACAATATTAGGCCCTACACCAAGAATACATTCTCACCCTGACACCAACTCTGCACTCTTTGGATGTCCATTTTAAAAATCGATATATAGATGCTGTGACAGTCACTAACTCAGTATACTGGAGTGGGGAGCATATGTGCACTTCCAGCATACAAGCTGGAAATCTCCTGCCAGATAACTACATGCACCTGCAGCTAATTAAGCAGGAAGGACACCTGAGAGACTGAGGTTTAAAAAGGCAGGAAGTAACCTGCACAAGTGAGTTAGTTTTTCCCCAGGAGGGTAGAGAGACTTCTCCCAGCTAGGAGAAACCCTGGCTGTTGCTATGGTCCCCCAGCCCTGTGAGGAGCTCTGCTGCTGGGACCCCAATCCCAGGATAAAAGACTGCTACGAGCTGGACACAGCCCTCTCCCCGGAAACGGCATTCTTGAAGGACTGAAGGAGTGACACAGAGACCCTGGGATAGGAATCCCCTACAAAACAGATAAGCCATAAATAAGACTCTGCAATGTTAAAAGACTGTTTGCTGCTGCAATTCAAATAAGAGACTTTCTTATTTTACTGTGTATGTGGAGCACTGGTTTTGGGGTGGATAACTAAATTAGCTGGCTGCCCAGTAGAAAGGGCTGAAGCTGAAGACGCTTAGTTAGTTTCCCTAACGGGAAGAGGTGTTTATTTTATGTTCTATTTTGCCTTAAAGCGACAGTACCCCAATGTTCATTTGCCTGGGGGATAATAAAACCACTATAGTTAAATTTCACACCGTGTCTTAGCATCTTACTGACTGCCGCGAGGCCGTCCTGCCACAATGCTTGTAAATACTGTATATGTCCTGAACGGTAGTGCTGTTGAGGGGATACTCTGGCAAGTTCAAGAGTATTCCAGAACAATTAACGCCCCCTCGATAGAACTAAACAGTGCCTTTATCTGACTGTATTTATCGTTATGGAGAAGGTATTGTGTGTTATTCACAACAATTGAAATCTCTGCAGTGCCTCCATTGTAACCCTGTCATTATTTCCATTAGACAGACTTCTTAACTTCTTGATAAAGCAGGGGTCCAAGTTCTACTACCTATTATGCCCTGTGCTATCTCACTAACTGAGCACGTGGCTGAAGGTCAGATAATAGTATACGACAGGCTTTGCATAACAACACATAGCCTGTCCTTAAACCATTGACTCATTACCAGCAGCACATACCAGAGAGGAGTCAGACAGGGGAGAGCATGCATAAATAGCTATATCATATCAAGGGGTTACATACACATTAATTTAGATTTTAATAGCTCATCAAATAGTGTTTTGGGCACTCATTATTATTACCACTAGATATAAGCATCAGTTTTAAACATGCACTTTATTACCATAGGGGTTGTTGTTCCACATTTGTAATTTGATATTACAACTGTATATATTTATAAGATTTTATATTATTGAATTTGAACACGCATCTCTGACAGTGTGAGGATTTACTTTGAGTTTTGTAATTTATTCAGTTTTATAATTTATTAAATTTTTTATGTGCTTAGAGTATATTTATATCTACAGTATTTTAATTATGTTCAGTATTAATCTTATGTTTCACTAACTCTGACTACTGGGTTATCAAATGTTTTCCAGGCTGTTATTGAAGGGAAATGTCTTTGCTGGCGCCTACAGGGTTTTCATGGGAAACATTTCTTGCCTTGTAATGAAAAACAATCACGAAAAGTGATGTCACGCTACTAATGGGCGCGCGCCTGTTACACGTTGCTGTCACGCGCGCATCTGTAGAAAATCAGAATTCCAGCCCGCACAAAGCCTGTGCAGAAGAAGAGATTGTGGGCTGTGGTTCGCATGCGCAGAAGCCAATAGTCACGCATGCGCAAAAGAGGAGGTTGTAAACCCTGCTGTTCTGTGCAAAGACACAGTTCTAAGAGAATATTTACCGGAGGCACCTAGAGTCATTTTTAAAAAAGCGGACAATATCAAAAACAAGCTAGTGCCCAGCACATTTAGAAAAAAGGTAAAAACCCAGAAAGAGAGCTGGCTACCAAAACCAATAGTTTTTTTTAAATGTTTTGATTGCAAAGCCTGCAAGCATGCGGGAAAAGAGACATTAGATTTCAGTTCCAACGTTACGAAAGAGGTTTTTAAAACTAAGCACTTTATAAATTGTAGGACCTCTTTCGTGGTGTATCTGCTTGAATGCCCGTGCGGACTCCAGTATGTGGGCCGGACCTCAAGAAGTCTTAGAGTCCGCATACTGGAGCACATAGGCAACATTAGAAGAGGCCTCACAACTCACAGTGTACCAGTACACTTCAGTTTGGCCCACGGGGGAGACCCATCGGGCCTGCTCTACAGGGGAATAGAGCTAGTTGCTGAGAATTGGAGAGGTGGGGATAGACTCAGGCGTTTAAGACAGCGAGAAACGTTCTGGATCTATCAACTTAAAACTCTAGCACCAAATGGCCTAAATGCAGATTTGGATATCCCAGCGTTTTTATAGACATGTTTACAATTACTAGATTGCAACCTAACCTAAATATACCTTGTTTTAAAATTTACTGGGTACTAATACTAGTACTTGTCTTTGTTCCCCATCCCCCTCCACCTACCCCTCCCTTCCCCCCCCCCCTTTTTTTTCTTTATTTCCAATCCATTCCCCCTCTCCCCGCTTCTTCTCTTTGCATTAAGATGGCATTTGTATGTTGTGACATATACTTATGTACATTGAAATTTTATTAAATCCGAATTATTTTATTGTGATTTTATAAGAAAGTCTTAAGTTGAATGAAACATGGGAATATACACATATTAACCCCACTATCAGCTAGACATGCATCTAGAGGTAGAGATTGAAAGTTAATCATTGTTTTAATATCATTTTTAAAGATCATAGAGAAATAAATTATGTGTGAGGTTTTTAAGTGAATTGTATAAAGATTGCTGTTTTTAGACTTCAGTGTATAAACCAAATGATTGAATGTTATGAAAAAGTATGTAAAATGTTATATGCTCTAGGAGATTGCTAATAGGCACCATTACTATTCTTAACCCACGATTGAGGAAACATAGACCAAAAGGTTATTTTAAAATACCCAAGACACTGACAAAAAACACCGGGGAAAAAAGATTGCAATGAACATTAGTGAATTTATTGGTATAATGGTAGTGTGTTACGGAACATACTAGGGAGTTTGCAATTAGCATTGGGAATAAGGCACTTATTGCAGGGAACTGTATTCACCCCACAAACCTCTTCCGCTATTTAATTAATTAGCAAGGAGGGTCTATATAAGCTCATCAGACCCTCCATACGTCACTGAATGAGCCTGAGGAAGCCGTCCAATCGGCGAAACGCGTTGCTCTAAGTCCTGTTCCTGTTTTATCCCACGGAGGCTTCCGTAGACATCCTTTCCAGCAGCATCTGCAGCCGGGCAGACCAGCCCCAGCTCTCTGCACCTCGGACGCGGGGCCGGAGCAGTTTACTGCTGAAGTTGGACCACACGGAGAAGCCATGGGACAATTTTTATGTTATGTGAGTGTGATACTTGTACTTGTCTTTGATAATAAACACCCGTTAAATTTTATCACTGAACCTGTGCCTCACTTATCCCTATATAACGCTGGGGGAGTTAACCTGCTTGACTACAAGCACTTGAGGAGGGCAGACTGGCCTTAGCCCTTGTTGGGCACAACTTGATGTGACCGGCCCGTAACTATCCTGCACGGACTAATGCAATCACAAAGACATCTGCCCCACACCTCTACTCACACTGGGCCGTGTGAGTATTGATCTATATAAATAATTAGTACGACCCCCCTGCACCTATTTGCGGAAGGGTTAGCATTTATCAGCATTTATCACAAAGATACCATCTTTGGATTGTGCTTACAGACGGCTGTGTAAGTATCTACCATATATTTTATCTCTATATATTTTTTACTATCCCACCCCCACTGTACTGGGTTCACTATATGTAAAACCTATCGTCCAAAATTGTATTTATGTGTATCTATTCATCCCTCGCTCCCCCTACTCTGTTTGTCTCCGTGCATGCGCAGAAGCCCATATTAATTGTCCCGTCCGCATGAGCACTAATGGCGTGGCCAGCGCCATGCACGTGCGCAGGACCGCCCAGCGCTGTGCACATGCACAGGACCGCCTGGTGCTGCGCAAATGCACAGGACATCAGATGACGGGCACAACTTCCCTGATCACCTGCCTGGACCCCTTCCTATGTCTGCCTCACACCAAACTCTATGCTTCACAGGTGGGCCCCCTCCCTTCTCAATAATAAGGTCTCTCACACACAGGCTCACACACAGTGTCACAAGCACACTGCCACACACACACACAAAGTGTCACACAAAAAGTGACACACACGGTGTCACACACACACGCAGTGTCACACACACATCATCACATGCATACTTACATACACACAGAGAGTCACACACACGCACACACAGTTGCATGCACACCCAGTGTTGTATGCACGCACAAAGTGTTGCATGCACATACAGTGTTGCGTGCACACACATTGTTGCACGCTTAGTGTCACATGTACCTACACAGTGTCGCACATACAGTCACACAAAGTCACACGCAATCCCACACACACACACACACACACACACACACACACACACACACACACACACACACACACACACACACACACACACACACACACACACACACACACACACACACACACACACACACACACACACACATACACACACACACACACGTGGAATTCACTGTTAGTATAAATATAGCTTAAACAGCATCACAGATAACCGACGTTTCGATCCCACAGAGAGGTCTTTTTCAAGGGGATGTGAAAATGACCTCTCTGTGGGGTCGAAACGTCTGTGATGCTGATTAAGCTAATATAACCTTTTGTCATCTTCCTACTGTGTGATGTCTCAACTTTATCAGTCCTCTGATGGTAACGTATATTCTTTCTATTTATTTTTAAGGGACAAGCACCAGTCCTTATTATTATCTTTACTAGGAGTGCTGATTCTTGCCTTTATATATATATATATATTTTATTACACACATTTAGTAAGTACCACTTAGCGCTACTTTATTGTATATATATATATATATATATATATATATATATATATATATATATATATATATATATATATATATATATATATAGTATATATATATATATATATATATATATATATATATATATATACTATATATATATATATATATATATATATATATATATATATATATATATATAATAAAGTAGCGCTAAGTGGTACTTCCTAAATGTGTGTAATAAAATAAGGCTATAGGGTAATATTCGCAATAAATGAGAGAGACAATCAGGGCCACATGTAAATGTGCTAAAATATTAATAAAATAGCCTAACAGGTACAACACATAAAAAACTTAATAACATATGTAATACAAATAATAAAATGTATTCAAACCAAATGACGAAATGCTGTAAAATAGGCCAATGTCAGATACTGTATGGTGGTGAATCCAGACAGGAGCAGGTTGTAGCTTCAATAGTGATGTTGCGACACCAAGAATACCTAACAGAAAAAAAAGAGAAAAAGACGTGCAAGCTCCATAGCATAATACTGTATGGGAAATGTATTAATGTATAAAAAAATAAAAAAGGTTTCTTGGATTTTCACTCACAAGAGAACAAATATAACCAGCATTTGTGAGAAAAAAATCTCCATTGTGGTGACGTCACTATCTGCGTAGCATCCTGAAACACGTCAGGAGGCTACGTTGTGCGTGGTGACGTCACTCCGGTTCACATGCACGCTAACACGTAAGCACAGACACGAGTGGATCTAGCATCGGTAGGCAATTCACTGACATTGTTACCAACGGGGGAAGGCAGGGAGCTCCCTGAGAACAGCTTCGCTGGAGACCGGATGTTAAGGAGTTGCTCAGAACCGTGTTTATTACCCTCTATGGTTGAGCTCCCAGGTACCTCCCAGAATCGTGACATTGGTATTGTGCATGCCTCTCTGCTTCCACTAAACATCAGACCGGTGATTATCATTACTGATGGCGAAGGGACTGTTGTATACCCTGATAGTGACGTCACCACAATTGAGATTTTATCTCACAAATTCTGGTTATATTTGTCCTCTTGTGAGTGCAAGTTCAAGAGACTTTCTTTTTTTTAGACATTAATACATTTGCCATACAGTATCACGCTATGGAGCTTGCGCTTCTTTTTCTCTTTTTTTTCTGTATATATGTGTACAACCAGAAAGTACTAGAAACTTACATTCTAGAAGTGTTAGTGCATTTCCTGGAATTTTAAAAATGGCAATGTCTGTTGCGCATTCCTATTAGGCCATTTTGAATCTCACTGGAGGGAGAGGAGACACTACTGCAAAATAAAAACACATGTAACACCCCTATTCCCCCCGGCTGCAGAAGATAAGGTGTACACATATTCAGTCTCTCCTTGCAATGCAGATAGGGTTTCTACCTGCTTCAGTGTAACTCAGTCAGTTTTTACCTTTAGTCTCAGGGCTTCTCTGGTGGATCCAGGCCTAGACTGTAGTGAGGAGTAGAATAAGTGGGAAAGGGTGCCAGGAACTTTTAACAGGTTGCTTGCATTGTCAGCAGGATCAATATACAAAACAGCATAGACAGGGCAGGATTTAAGTATCTCTCTCATTCAGCAGTTCCCCCTTTCCCTGCAGTTCCTCTCAGGACCCAACCTAAACCTGGATAGGAGTGAAGTAGGCTCAACCCCGGTCCCTATTTAAACCTTGGCTATAGCCCTGTTCCATGCAGCATGGCACCTATGTCTCCCAGCACACACACTCTGAATAGACCAGATCTCCCCCTTATCTACCCAGGGGGTGTCAACCTGTTTCCCTCCCAGTATCTCTGGGCAAACTGGATGTTGCCAACCAGTCACCCCACTGGTCACATGACCTACAAGCTCTTTCCAGACAGGCCTGTGCCTGGAATTGCAACATTCTAACTTGCCTCTGGGACAGCTCTCGTGTAGGACTGTGTGCAAAGGGTTTAACCCCTACACTGCCAGAGTGCTGTTATACCTGTAGCCCTGGTAAGAAATGGGGCTATAGTTCTATCCTCCTCCTGGTATAATTCATGATAAGGGCAGGTTACCAGGAGTTATCATGGGTTTCCCCCACTTCAAGCACTTGCCCTGAATGGTGGAGGTAGGTCACCTGACCCTGTGTCCAATCAAGAGACACAGGGGCGGTGCCTGCTGAGATCATAGATTGACTCTGGCCTTTAGCATTGATATAAGTATGTTCCTGATGTGCAAGTCCTGTTTAAAAGATTGACTCTGGCCTTTAGCATTGATATAAGTATGTATGTTTGAATATCAAAATGTGTTTTTTTCCCCCTCTTAACTCTGTGCTGTTAATTGACCAACTGGAACAAGCTGATTTATTGGGGAGGGGGAGGGCCGTGTGGCTGTTTTAGCTGTATAAAACTAATACCCCTCCTGCATTTGCAGGAACTGCATTGCCATGATATAGTGAGCTATTTAAAGTGAGCTTTTAAGTGACAAGTTATAGTTAGACTATAGTTTGACTAGAGGTGACTGGTGACTGCATCTTTCTGCAAACTCTTTTACTCAAGACAACAAACGGTAAGCTATTCAGATCACACTATGATCCCATTCTTGCTAACCAGCATATTTTAACCCCCCACCCCTTTACAACTTATTTCACTGCAGCCTCTCCCAAAACTGACTGCACAATACACTGAAACCCTGAACTGACTCTAGCATTGCAATGCACCAAAACATTTGACAAGGAACAGGCACACCCCTGCTGTTTAGTCTGCACACACTCACTTTGTTCACAACAGCTCCATGCAGCACTGCCTACCTCTGGCATAATGAACCTGCTATGTATCTTAACTTTTTTCTTTCTCCTGGCCTCATGGAGATGTTACTCCCTCTATCCACTACAAACTTCTCCATCCTGGCCCACACCCAACATCACCATACACCCTGGACTACTCAAAAGCCTTGCACTATCTACGGAATGTTGGTGGAGAACTCTAAAAAGCCGGACACCAACCACTGCTCACTCTAATGGCAAACACCACAAATTTACAACTTCCAAACAACTACCCAAATTCCTACTCATACTGTTACTCTCTTTAGCAGGTGACATTGAACCTGACCCAGGTCCTCCCACTTCAGCTATGTCCCATGCCCCTGAGAATTCCACCTTTAAATTCCAAAAAGGGCTATCTGTCGCCCATATAAACATCCGGAGCCTGCTGCCCAAACTGGACGAACTAAGGGCATGGTGCCTTATGCATAAACCCAAAGCCATCGTTCTCACAGAAACATGGCTAACCCCTAAAACTCCCGATGCAAATATCGCCATTCAGGCATACTCCATTTTTAGGAGAGATAGGTCAAAGAGAGGAGGAGGGGTGTTATTTTATGTTGCAGACACCTTACAATTTACACTGTTAAATTGCCCCCAAGCCCACCCTCTTTTGAAATTCTAGTTGGCAAAATCTGCCTCCCCTTTTCAAAGCCCATCTTGCTTGCTGGCATCTACCGCCCCCCTAAAGCCCCTCTACAATCCCTGACTGACATCACCCAATTTCTTGGCTCCATTTCCTCTCTGAATGAGAAGAGGGAGCTGCTAGTTCTTGGGGATTTCAACTTCAATTGGCTTGACCCTAAAAACCACAAAATCCAGATACAACTCAAGTCACTTAACCTATCACAACTCATTTCCCAACCCACACGGATAAACCTGAAATCGCATAACCATTCCTTGCTAGACTGGATTCTCTCCTCAAACCCGAGCAGAATCCAATCCTCTGGCATCCTTCCTGACATTTTCAGTGACCTTGCAATAGTGTACTGTGTAAGGAAAATTAAACCGCCCCATTCAAGCCCTAAAGTTCTCCTCACTAGAACATTTAAAAACTTTAACCCACAACAGTTTCTGGATGACCTTACCAACTGCCCATGGCACAGAATCGATTTAATTCCCGACCCTGATTCTGCGCTCGACTATTTCCAATCCGAGTTCTTAAAACTCTGCGATACCCATGCTCCACTACGCAAAATAAGGGTACGGGGGGCCCACCTTCCATGGGTTACAACTGACCTTATTGCACTCTACCAGCTCAGGGATACCTTGTGGAAAAGCTACAAAGTAACTGGCACTACCAAGGAACTCAATCACTACAGATGCCTGAGGAACATGTGCACAAGGCAAACAAGGCATGCAAAAGCACAATATTACTCTGACAATCTCCACCAAAATACATCAAACCCAGCTAACTTCTGGAAGGTTATCAACAATATATTCCAGGCTCCTAACCATCAACAACCAAGTAATATCAATAAGGGGGATATTACTCTGACAAACCCCACTGACATTGTAAATGCATTCAATGATTACTTTGTGGGGTGTGCCACTAACTTATTAGCGAAACGCAGCCCAAACCACAAACCTGAATCTCATCTTGGGAGTACCCCTATAGTCCCACCCCCTCCCAACACTGCCCACAATTTTCAATTTGGCCCAGTATCTGAAGAGGAGATTATACAAGCGCTCCTCAAACTAAAACTAAGCAGCCAATGTGGACCTGACTTACTACAATCTAGGTTCCTATGACTTGGTGCCCCAGCCATTGCCAAACCAATTGCGTCCATAGTCAACTCTATCCTGTCTGCAGGCCATATCCCTAAGACCTGGAAAACTGCCAGAGTTGTCCCAATCTTCAAAAGTGGGGACAAAAACAATGTCTCAAACTACAGGCCAATCTCACTTCTCCCAATTCTATCCAAAGTCATGGAAAAATGTGTCCACTCCCAAATATAGCGATTTCTATACCAAGACAAATTTCCCTAGCCAATTCCAATCTGGGTTTCGTCCCAAACACTTCACCGTATGTACCCTGATAAAAGTTTGCAATGAAATCCAGTGTGGAATGGAACGGGGACAACTCACTGGTGCAGTATTCCTACATTTTGCAAAGGCTTTTGACACAGTTGATCATGCTATCCTGCTTAACAAACTCCAGAGCTCCGGAATAGGGAAGCATGCTTTAAACTGGTTTCAGTCCTATCTATCAGGAAGATCCCAACATGTATCCATCTCAGGCTTTAACTCCAACCCCCTGGATATCACCTGTGATGTCCTGCAAGGCTCTGTTCTGGGGCCCCTACTCTTCTCAGTGTTCATTAATGATCTTCCCACAGCTTGTAAGGAAGCCTCAATACACATGTATGCAGACGACACAATCCTATATGCACACAGCCATAGCCTTTCTGACCTTCAACATATACTTCAGTCTGCATTTTTGAGACTCGAAAACTGGATTTCCCAAAACAAACTGTTTTTAAACTCTGACAAGACTGTAACAATGGTATTTGGGACCAAGACTAAATTTTTAAAGCTTCCAGTGACTGAGCTCCTGATTAGAACCAACGCTAACACCACCCTAACACCTGTCACTAGTTTTAAATACCTGGGCTTATGGTTTGACTCCCACTTAACATTTGGGATGCACATTGATACCCTGACAACCAAGACCTATGCCAAACTAGGGGTACTTTACAGGAACAAATCCTCCCTAAGTCTCCTGGTCAGAAAGTGTATTGCACAGCAGATGCTAATGCCAATTATTGACTATGGAGACATAGTATATGGCTCTGCACCTCAAACCCACCTTAGAAAACTTGACACCCTCTACAATTCAATTTGTCATTTTGTTCTCCAATGCAACTACAACACACATCACTGCAAAATGCTCAGAGAACTAGATTGGTCATCACTAGAGTCTGGGCGCAAAGTTCACCTTTCCTGTCTTGCCTTTAAATTCTTCATGGGCAAGCTACCCAGCTATCTGAACAAGCTCCTCACCCCTACCACTTGCAGCACTTATCACCTGAGATCAGACTCCAAAAGAGTGTTCATGGTCCCAAGGCTCAACAAAGTATCCGGGCATTCCTCCTTCTCCTACTGTGAACCCCAAAACTGGAACAACCTACCAGAGACTCTCACATCCACCACCAGTTTAAGTTCTTTCAAATCTAAGGCTGTCTCACATTTTAACCTGGTCTGTAACTGTTTCATACGCCCATAATATATATTATCTTTAACTGAGCATGCAATGTCTTGTATATAATGTATACCCTGTTCATTTATACAACTGTATTTGTAACCATGTATTATTTGTTTTACTCTGTGCCCAGGACATACTTGAAAACGAGAGGTAACTCTCAATGTATTACTTCCTGCTAAAATATTTTATACTGCACCGACACACTTTATTCGAGCAAATACCCAGTATGTACCTGGCAGATACCTGGAATGCGCTGCTCCTCACCTCTGACAAGCCCCGTTGCGTTTGCCTTCCCAGCCTGGGTTCATGCCTGGCTGACGGGCGGCTGATCTGTTAAATGATAATGATTAGGATTTAATAGGCTGCAATGCTTCGCGTGTCTACCAGATGGCATAAATTCATGAATTGTAATGCAGTATATATATATATACTGTGCAGTATTGCAGCCAGCGGGAATAAAATGCTTCAATCCCTGCCTGGAAAATAACCCAATGTACTCGGGCAGAAAACAGTCACAAAACTCAATACACCCGGGTATAACCGAATTCGTGGGACTAGCCGAGCTCGAATAAAGTGTGTCACCAGTGTATACATATATAAATACATATATATAGAATTAGATATATATACATATCTCAATGGGTTCATGCCTGGCTGACGGGCGGCTGATCTGTTAAATGATAATGATTAGGATTTAATAGGCTGCAATGCTTCGCGTCTCTACCAGATGGCATAAATTCATGAATTGTAATGCAGTATATATATATATACGGTGCAGTATTGCAGCCAGCGGGAATAAAATGCTTCAATCCCTGCTTGGAAAATACCTCAATGCACTCGGGCAGAAAACAGTCACAAACCTCAATACACCCGGGTATACCCGAATTCGTGGGACTAGCCGAGCTCGAATAAAGTGTGTCGCCAGTGTAAATAAATAAATAATTAATAAATAAAGAGCAGGGCACTTCCTATTTAGTGACACAGGGCTGTCTGAGTTCTGTCTGAGTGAGTTAGTGTTAGGAGTGAGCAACTCATGAATAGAGATGCTATAGCTATAGTTAGTTACATAGTTACATAGTTACATAGTAGATGAGGTTGAAAAAAGACGTACGTCCATCAAGTTCAACCTATGCTAAATTTAGACAACAGATACTTTATTGTATATCTATAATTACTTATTGATCCTGAGGAAGGCAAACAAAAACCCCATTAAGGGGAAAATTAATTCCTTCCTGACTCCAAGAATTGGCAATCGGATTAATCCCTGGATCAACATCCTTCCCATGTATACTTATTTGGTATATCCCTATATACCTTTCCCATCTAAAAAGATGTCCAACCTTTTTTTGAATAAGTCTATTGTATCTTCCATGACAGTCTCCATGGGTAATGAATTCCACATTTTAACTGCCCTTACTGTAAAGAACCCTTTCCTTTGTTGCTGGTGAAATTTCCTTTCCTCCAACCTTAAGGGATGGCCCTGAGTCCTTTGTACTGCCCGTGGGATGAATGGTTCTTTTGAAAGCTCCTTGTATTGTCCCTGAATATATTTGTATATAGTTATCCCCTCTTAGACGCCTCTTTTCTAATGTAAATAAATCTAATTTAGCTAGCCTCTCCTCATAAGTTAGATTGTCCATCCCCTTTATTAATTTGGTGGCTCTTCTCTGCACTCTCTCTAGTTCCATAATGTCTTTTCTGAGGATTGGTGCCCACAATTGTACTCCATATTCAAGGTGTGGTCTTACTAATGCTTTGTAAAGGGGCATAATTATGTTTACTTCCCTTCCATCCCTTGCCCATTTGATGCAAAATATGATCTTGTTTGCCTTTGCAGCTACTGCATGACATTGGGCACTATTGCTAAGCCTGCTGTCTACAAGCACTCCTAAATCCTTCTCCATTAAGGATTCCCCCAATATATCTCAATTTAATTTGTAAGTCGCCTTTTTATTCTTGCATCCCAAATGCATAACCTTACATTTATCTGTATTAAACCTCATCTGCCATTTACCTGCCCACGTTTCCAGTCTCTCCAAGTCCTTCTGAAGAGAAATTACATCCTGCTCTGATTCTATTACCTTACACAATTTAGTATCATCAGCAAAGGTGGAGACTTTGCTCTAGATCCAACCTCAAGGTCATTAATAAACAAGTTAAAAAGCAGAGGTCCCAGTACCGATCCTTGAAGTACTCCACTCACGACTTTAGCCCAACCTGAAAAAGTTCCATTTATGACAACCCTCTGTTGTCTGTCCTTTAACCAGTCTTCAATCCAGATGCATATATTATTACTGAGTCCAATTTTCTTTATTTTGTAACCAACCTCTTGTGTGAAACCGTATCAAAAGCCTTTGCAAAATCTAAGTAGACCACATCAACTGCATTACCCTGGTCTAAATTCCTACTTACCTCCTAAAATAAATAAATAAAGTTAGTTTCGCAAGATCTATCCTTCTTAAATCCATGCTGACTATTACTAATAATTTTGCTTTCCATTAGGTATTCCTGAATATTATCCCGTATTAAACTTTCAAGTAGTTTCCCTACTATTGAAGTCAGGCTTACAGGTCTGTAATTCCCTGGGTGTGATCTAGCTCCCTTTTTAAATATAGGCACCACATCTGCTTTACACCAATATTGTGGTACTGAGCCTGTGGAAATGGAGTCCTTGAATATTAAATATAATGGTTTTGCTATTACTGAGCTTAACTCCTTGAGAACTCTTGGATGTATGCCATCGGGGCCAGGTGCCTTATTTACATTAATTTTTTCAAGTCGCTTATGAACTTCTTCCTCAGTTAACCAATTGGTCATTAATATGGAGGTTGTGGCTTCCTCCTGTGGCGCTACTATTGAACTTAATTCTTCCCTGGTAAACACAGAGGCAAATAATTTGTTTAATACCTCTGCTTTTTTCTTATCTCCAATAACCTGCCTACCCATCTCACACTGAAAGGGTCCTATATTTTCTTTTCTCATTTTTTTGTTATTAAGGTACTAAAATAACTTTTGAGGTTTGACCTTACTTTCTATTGCAATCCTTTTTTCATTATCCATTTTTGCTAATTTAATTGCCCTTTTGCAATTTTTGTTACATTCCTTATAATTCTGATACGATGTCTCTGTCCCTTCTGACTTAAAGAATCTAAACGCCTTCCTCTTCTTGTCCATTTCCTCCCCTACCTGTTTATTTAGCCACATTAGTTTTGACTTATTTCTTTTATACTTATTACCCAAGGGTATACACTGATAAGTGTGCTTTTCTAACAATGTTTTAAAGACTGCCCATTTATCTTCTACATTTTCCCTGCAAAAACATCATCCCATTGTATTACTAATAGATTAGACCTCAGTTTATTAAAATCTGCCTTTCAAAAGTTTAAAGTCTTTGTTGATCCCAAGTAATCTGTTTTTTGATAATTTATTTCAAATGAGACCATGTTATGATCACTGTTACCCAAATGTTCCAGGACTTGAATATTTGTTATTACTTCAACATTGTTTGATATGACCAAATCCAGAACTGCCCCTCTCCTGGTTGGTTCCTCAATAATTTGGGTCATATAATTATCTTTAAGCACCCTCAAAAACCTGTTTCCTTATGTTGTAATGCTAATCTCATTGCCCCAGTCTATGTCTGGATAATTAAAATCCCCCATTATGCAAACATGACCCAGTTTTGATGCCTTCTCCATTTGCAAATGTATTTTAGTTTCCTCAATCTCACAAATATTTGGTGGTTTATAGCATATTCCCACAAACATTTTCTTTATACTTTTACCTCCACTGCTAATTTCTATCCACAAAGTCTCTACATTTTCATCATTCCCTTCATAGACATCATCCCTTATAATAGGTTTTAGATCTGGTTTAACATAATGACATACTCCACCTCCCCTTCTATTTGTTCGATCCTTCCGAAAAAGAGAATACCCCTTTAAATTAACTGTCCAGTCATGAGTTTCATCCCACCATGTTTCAGTAATGCCTATTGAGGTGGACCAAGTACCTCTCACCCTGCTTAGGGGTTGAGGGAAGAGCTAGCCCCACTCTGGATGCCCTTTGGTCCAGAGTGGAAGCAGTGACCATCACAAGGTTGAACAGTTACTGAACTGTGCATCAACTGTACCTGTCCGCTGCTGCTGCTGCCAAAGAGAATAAAGAGTCTGCTGGTTTTAAAAGATAACATTGTGTGAGACTGGAATCTCTCATCCCTGTGAGATGGATTTCTGTGGTAGGGATTCCACCCCGCATTCCTGGAGCTTACTACAGATGGAGGCGCTGCACCAATGAATAAGAACGAAGGCATTCACCCCAGTAACCTGTTCCTGTTGTCCCCAATGTCATCGCGGGAGACACAGGCCCTCCTGTTGCCAGCAGGTATGCACCACACAGAGACATATAGCCAGACCCCAGAACACCTTAGGGAGCCCGATCTGTGATAGGGTGGGGGAGTATGGGTTATAGTTGGAGGCGCTGCTGAGATAAACAGGACAGGTTTTCAGCAAAGCAGAGCTGAGAGATGTATGTACACTTTCAGAGCAAGCGCTGCAGAAGGATGGGCATTTTTGGAGACTAGGGGTAGTCAGGAGAGACAGTCCTCTCGCACAGTACACACTAGGTGCCCTAGGAGGGTGATGTAAATTTGGGTACAGTGGCTATAGCTGTTCTAGTTGCCTTGAGGCAGATTTTGTAGGATTCCTGTGAAGGTAGCCTGTTAACTAGGTCAGGGACTTCAGCACTGGGTCTGCACTATGAGTGGCCAAAAGTAGGTTGACGCCAGTACTTAGGAATGCCAAGTACACTAGCCAGTACCTAGAAAACATACCACAGAGTGCTTGTAATGAACCGTCAGCGAGTGCGGTGTACAAGGAGAGAGTTCTGCCTAGCCAGGGGTATGCCATGCGTTATATTCATTGGTTAGAGCACCATTGAGAGTAGTAAGTGTCTAGGAACGAGTTGCACCATAGGCACTGAGAGTAGCGCTATCGTGGGCTTAGAGGGCTCACTAAAGATGGCGGCGAGAGATACATGTGCTTTGCGGGGCATGGAGGAGGTAAAAATGGTGACTGCTGCGCCATTCACTGCAACGCGTGTTGCAGCCGATCCAAAATGGTGACTCCCGCCAAGCCTAGATCGCTCACGTGCTGCGTGCAAGCAGGCTGCAAGAGAAATGTGGCAAGAGATGTGCAGGGGTTTGGCGCCAAAACCAGATCCCCAGCCAAAAGAAGGGAGCGGCGTGAAAGCTGAAGCCGCACCCACCTGTGCAGTGACTGGCCAAAGGACGATGCCACGTCACACAAAGAGAGAGACTGCCCCTCCTCTTGTTTCCACCAGAGGGAGGGGGCATACGGATAACCATCCCAACAGTCCTCCCCAGCGGAAGGAGGGTCAGGAAGTGAGGCTGAGGAACTTCACTTCTGCTTGACTGGAAGGAGCTAAGTGCAAAACCAATTAGCTGGGCGAATCAACCCCTCCGCAAAAGATGGCTGACTTAAGCGTGACAACTTATCAGCTTCCAGGAGGCCTCCTGGTTGTGGATGTTGATGGCCGAGAATATCTGCGGTGTCTGTGCGTCCAATGCAGGCCACCCGGACCGGCCCCAAGTACTACGGCACAGTGCCAACAGTGTGGCACGTTCTACCTCTGGCCTATCGAGCCATGCCCTACAATAATGACCCCACGAGAAGCCTCTCCAGTGACGCTGATCGAGGTAGAGGAGGCGGATGCGAAGGCTTCACTGGTCCCATATATCACCCCTGAGGTATGGACCAAGGCCCAGCCACCAAGAGATGTCCCAAAGGAGGAGAGAGCAACCGCAGTGGAGGTACCGGAGCGTACTTATACCCACTGGCGGTGCAGCAAGGACTCAAGGTGATTCCCCAGTGGAGGGGCCGTTGCAGTCTTCATCGGATGATGAGAGAGACAGCCTGTCATTGGTGGTGATGCGCCGGCCGGCGGACCACCCCAGCTGTAAAGAAGAGGTTCCACTTACCCATGAGATGGAGCAGACGAGTTTGGAGACCCCCCCGACGGCGAGTGCTGGTGCGGCCTGAACCGCGTAGAAGTCCCACAGCTGGGGCGACTCCCAGTGCGGCAGAGATGGGACCCGAGACAGCTCCAGCGGAACCAACGAGCATCGCAAGACAGCGGAGTGGTAAGAGGACACCACAACCCCCTTATTCCCGCCAGGTGAAGGAGGAACCTGTGGAGAGAGAAGGGCTTGAGGCCTAGCTGCCCGTCCGCGACCCTGATGGTCCACTGCCGCCACTTCCGGTCCTCGATGCACTTCCGGTGCGGGACCCAGGAGCGGATGGAGATTCCGCAACAACCAGCAATGATGTCACTTCTGGGTCAGACTGGCGCAGAGGCCCAGAAGCTTTGATGGCTTCAATAAAGAGAGCTGGGCTGGAACATGCATTCGAGGAGTTTAAGGCCCAAGTAGCCAAGCGGGGAGCCCAAAGCGCTGCCGCAAGAGACAGTAAGAGAGTACCTACCGGTCGTGGCATCGCCCGACTCAGAGACACTGTAATGGACTATGGTGATCCTATGGTCACCGCCCCTAGCGCCATTGCCCCGGCCACTGCCCCTGCCCCGTCACGTGCTATGCCACCGGGTCCTAGCGGGAGTAAGCTGGATAAGAGGCCCAAGTTTCCAACTGATTGGCGGGATTGGGTGACAAGTGATGAGGGTTCTGATGAGGAGAAACCATTCTCAAGTGTTGTACATGTATCTAACCCCACTGTGTTTAATCCTGTTCCTAGAGGTAGGGCCCGAGGGTCCCAGTCTACTGCAAAAGTGGGTCCTGTAAGTCCCAAACCACCTAAGATGAATCCCACGGTTTACAAGAAGGAGGGAGGCGTAAAGGCTTGCACTCTAAAGAGGCAGCGACATCTGGTGTATCCTCCAGAGCAGAGTCTGAGGAAGGTATGAGTGTGTCATCCTCATATAAGCACTGAGATAAATGGTGGACACCGTTATTCACAGGGTATCATGAGGGGATGGACCGCACCAGATTTGTATTAATAAAGAAAGATATTATAGATCACTGGTGGGACGCAGGCACCTATTCTCCACAGGAGGTTGCCGATGAGTTAGATAACAGGTGGAGAAAAATTATGCAAAAAGTGATCACCACCAGAGGCTCATCTATTTTGTATAATGATATTGCGCCTGAGGAGCCAAAGTTCTGGGTACTGCCAGGAAAGGCTGGGAACCGGAACCTTACTAAGTTAAGTAGAGCAGATAGAGCCATAGCGGCAAGATACTGGCAATCTCATGGATATGAGTTTCCTATACGTGCCAGAGCCGATCATGCAGGAGATCAAGGACCAGAGAGACACCTGGTTCAGAGATGCCGTCCTTGCGCACTTAAGAATTAAGTTTGGTAGCACTGCCTACATAAGGGAAGACAAAATATGTTCTGTAATGAAATCCTGGAGTACAGACTGGAGAATGGGCCTGTACAACCTTTCTTTGTTAAAATTGTGGATCACAATGGGCGGGAAGCGAAGAAGCCTGATCCTCATCATTATTATTGAAGTTAAGGGTTCTCCATGTTGGGAGTTTCCTGCTATGTATGTCACAATCATGGGTGTTACAGTCTCGTGTACACAATATTGATTAACTATGTTTTGTATGTTCACAGATTGTTCACCTGCAGGATGGTCCAGCAAATTAGGTCCAAGTGGGGACCATTGGATTTCCACCTGAGGGAGAGTGTAGCCCTGGTAAGAAATGGGGCTATAGTTCTATCCTCCTCCTGGTATAATTCATGATAAGGGCAGGTTGCCTGGAGTTATCATGGGTTTCCCCCACTTCAAGCACTTGCCCTGAATGGTGGAGGTAGGTCACCTGACCCTGTGTCCAATCAAGAGACACAGGGCATCGCCTGCTGAGATCATAAAGAGCAGTGCACTTCCTATTTAGTGACACAGGGCTGTCTGAGTTCTGTCTGAGTGAGTTAGTATTAGGAGTGAGCAACTCATGAGTAGAGCTGCTATAGCTATAGTTAGTGAGGTGGACCAAGTACCTCTCACCCTGTTTAGGGGGTGAGGGAAGAGCTAGCCCCACTCTGGATGCCCTTTTGTCCAGAGTGACGGCAGGGGCCATCACAAGGGAAAACAGTTATTGGACTGTGCATCAACTGTACTTGTCGGCTGCTGCTGCTGCCCAAGAGAATAAAGAGTCTGCTGGTTTTAAAAGATAACCTTGTGTGAGACTGGAATCTCTCATCCCTGTGAGAGGGATTTCTGTGGTAGGGATTCCACCCCGCATTCCTGAGGCTTACTACAGATGGAGGCGCTGCACCATTGAACAAGAACGAAGGCATTCACCCCAGTAACCTGTTCCTGTTGTCCCCCATGTAATGCGGGAGACTTACGCCCTCCTGTTGCCAGCAGGTATGCACCACACAGAGACATAAAACCAGACCCCAGAACACCTTCTGGAGCCCGATCTGCGATTGGGTAGGGGAGTATGGGTTATATACACTACATGCTAAAAAGGGGCCTGATTTTAGCAAGGGGGCAACACACAGTATGTTGAGAACTTGGTGGTCCCCGCAGTTGAAAAAGGTGTCGTTCAGCTCCAAGAGAGCATTCATTGTGAATACTATAAGAAATACATCTCAAAACATCCCTGGGTTGTCCTCGAAGTGTGTGCACTGCTCCACACTGTTCTAACAGCTGCCATACTACAAAAATTAAGCTTTGTCAGAGCAAGGATACCAGCTTCCATTTCTCCATTCCCCAGAGCAGGAATGTCTGTTCTTATGTGCTATTTGGTTCTCACTTCAGACCAGGTGTTATTCCACTATTTTAGAGCCTGCAAATCATTTAAGGAATACTCCTGCTATGTTAAAAAAAAAAAAATAATAATAATCCTTTAAATAATTAATATTCTCTTCTCAAGCAATTCATATGATTAAAGAAAGTTCTAATCTTCAGTACAGTATTGTGAGCCAGAGTATACATACTGTACAGCTTATTGGAAAATCAAAGTCGGTAAAAAGACTACCAGACGGAACAATAATAAAAATAAACTATGAGATATTTACCTTATATTGTGAGATAAATGGAAAATACAGCACCATAAATGACTTTTTTTTCATCTGTTTTGTAGGCTAAAATACATAGGTCAGATAATACATAGGTCAGATAAATACATAGGTCAGATTTCTATTATAATGAAGTCAAATTTCTTGTAAACTGAAAAACACATTGGGTGCTTGTCACATGTTCTATGCCAACTATATCAAAATCTACAAGTGTGCTTTGAGGAATTGGTTAAATCATCAGCTACAAATAAGAAGCAGCAGAATGAATCCTCATTGTGTATCAGTTCACATAGCCATGCTCTGATTACTTCACAAGTAGAGAGCATGTTAAAAAAATGTCAAGCACTGTAATAATTTTAATTTATTCTTTTCTGCACAGTTCCAGCTCTCTGATGATCACCTTACAATTCAAGAGCTTATAAAACTGCTATGATAATTTCGAATTGCTATGCAAGGAGTGATTTAAAATTATTAGCATGCTTTAAAGTTTTTTAAGTAAGTGATTCAATTTAGAAATATTGAGACTAGTGCTGTGAAGTGAGCATTGAGCTGTTGTAAAGATATATCTGGTATGCAGATGTAGGTTCTCAGAGGCCTGAAAATGCATGTTTGAGGGAGCTTCTGAACAAGAAGATTGCTAATGGAAATAGAAGGTGCCTCAAGTATAGACAAAATGCAAGCCTTGTAGTTATGATTAAAATATATACACTGCCATGGATAGAATATTTTGCTGTTCATATTATATTATAGCATGATGCTAGCGAATGCTCTCTCATTCATTACTACAGTATCACGCACAACCTTTTTCATCAGGACGATTGACAGACTAGGAATGATGAGATGTTAAAAACACAGTGAAATTGCTGCAACTTAAAATGAATTAAAATGAATGCATTTTATCGATCAGGACACAGCACCGCAGTGGAGGCTCCACATCACGATCGTGGCAGCTTGTCTTGGAGGCTGGGAAGGAGAACTCCTGAGGTCTGGTGGTGGCAGTGCGACGATTGGTAACTCATGTATTGCACATGAAATGCTGTAAATCTACCTATCTGATGTACGCAGATATAATACCCTAATAATATACATTCATACAGAACACCTACAAGCTTTTATTTATTAGTTATTTATACATGTATATTTAGGCACTGTACCGTATATAAGTTTTTCTGGATGTGCACTGAGCTTTGTCTGTGTTTTATGTTATGTCTCTGGTTTTAAATATACATTCATATATTTTTACAAACTTCACTATGGGCGTTTGCGCTGTTGTCTTTTTTTGTGTTTCAGTTGCCTAGGGGTTTATATCCCTAATCACATAGCTGCAGATCACCAATCGATTTAGAGGTTGTATTATTCTTTATATTTAACACAAAGGTGGTGAAGGGTATAAACAATAGAAATAGTAATTTTGCGCACTTTATTTGTTTTGTTTTTCCTACTTTTATACTGATACAGGTTGATCTTGTCTGTTTTTCCACCCTAATTGAATAATCAGACCATAATGGACTTGATGATACTGTATACACATTTTTATCCCCTTTTTTCTATTGTTCTCCTTCTTGCTCTTATAGTGTGTGTGTGTGTGTGTGTGTGTGTGTGTGTGTGTGTGTGTGTGTGTGTGTGTGTGTGTGTGTGTGTGTGTGTGTGTGTGTGTGTGTGTGTGTGTGTGTGTGTGTGTGTGTGTGTGTGTGTGTGTGTGTGTGTGTGTGTGTGTGTTTTACATTGCGTGTCACCAGCCTCAGTAATGTTTTCTAGTGAAAATATGTGTTTCTGATAGGAAACCTGGGTTTCTCTGTTGAATTAGGTAGGAGCAACAGTGCTCCTTCTTGATCATACAATATAATACATTTCATTTATGTTATAGTGATATGTCGACATGCTAATCTTCTGTTGAACATATATATATATATATATATATATATATATATATATATCAATGGAAGATACAAACAGCGCAAATCCAAACACTTAGTTAATGCAGAGTTAGTCAAAACGAGAGGTATTAACACCTTAAATAACCCCTTAAATAACTAACCCTACAAAAAATGCTGCCACTTAGGTCCACGGCTCCACGCCTGCCGCCAATGAATTGTATAGAGAAAAATGACCTAGGCGCAAATATGCAGGGAAAGAATAAAAGAGAAAAACATCATAGGGCAATATATCTGAGCAATTCAGGAGTTAGATGGTAAGATATGCACTTACAATTAATTCAGCAAAAATCAGCCTTTAATCCTCAATGGGACTCAGGAACTCTGCTTCCAGTGGTGATCTTTAATTTCTCTGTGATCTTTTGTGTCCTTTGGATTTACGCAAAATTTTAATAAAATCTACCTAAAAAACAATAAATGGTATTCAACTCACATGCTGTGAATCAAATGTAAGCAGTTGAGAGTTTAAGCGAGTCTCTCACACTGGTGTCCGTAGAACGCTGGTTCCCTGCACTGTTCGTGTGTGCGGTTACTTCCGCATCACGTGCTCTGGCTCTCGCGAGACTCTGTCTCTCACTGTAGTTAGTACGCTGCCTTTGCTCCGTTGCACAGGATCTCCAACTGCTCTGCCAATGTGTTTGCCCTACGCGTTTCTCCACTTGGGCTTTGTCAGGGGCTAAAGGGTTTTATACTATCCTTTTTTCTTCCTTTACTCCCTACCCCCCCCCCCCTTCCCCTTGTGAGATCAATCCCTTGCAAGACATCATGTGGCAGCAGACGGATGGTGATGTTGAAATAACTGTCTGGAGTATCGTGAAGAGCATAAATCCAAAGGACACAAAAGATCACAGAGTGATCACAGTGTGAGTCAATATACCAGTGTTGTTTTAAATTATTTGCGAGCAAGATGTGAATGGGGCTATTGCATTGTTTCACCAGTGGAAGCACATCTTGGGTTACATTGAGGTTAGTTACATTACATCTACAGCTGTAGCAAGACTTACACTTTCAGTAACAGCAAGAAGCTAGGTCTAAATTACCAGCAATGATTTATGTTTTGCGTGCTTGATGCGGATAGCGCTAGTAACTGTGAGAGCGCCTCAACCAAAAAAAAATTGTTTTAGCGTTGATTGTAGTACTATGCAGTAATGTTAGATGGCGCTAGTATGCTAGTATGCATCTTTAATCTAAATGCACCGTAACCCATCCCTTATTCTCGTTAATTTCATATGATATAATATCCCATTTATTTCAAAGTAACCCACCACATATTCCCCTAAAAATTTCAGATGACTAAAATATATATTTTTTAAGTAATACATTTTTTTGTTAAGAGTACAGTAAATGACAGTTTAGAGATCAATATAGATGAAACTGCTGGTTCTGGCCCTATCGTCTTGCCGGTCCCGCTCGACATCCTCTGTGTAGCTGCGAGATCCCAGCGACCTGACTTAAGGGCCCATCAGATTAATACAGCGGGGACCCCAGTGTTTTAATGAGACTCGTGCTGTGTGAATCTTACTGGGCAGCACCTTTCTGTAAGAGACGTTTTCTAATAGAGAGACTGAATCAGTCACTCTACCTGCATGCCTTTAACAGGCAGTTGCCACGGGAGACCAGGTAATTTACACCTTTTTACCAGAATAATTCATTGAGCACAACAAGGTAATTAAATAAATTGTAATATATTCGGCATAAAATCGCATACACACAATGAAACATAAAATACAGATGAAAATCAAACTTACTGGGGGTCGAAAACTAGACTCTCCTAGGTGCAGGGAACTCTAAATAAGAGTTTTACCCTGCCCGGGACTTAGCCCGGAATCTCCTGTTCAAAAAATCGGTGTGAAGTTCCACACACAACCACTTCCTTCTCTTCTGAGAACATGGACTCTTTTGACTAGGAGCTACCACCGATTCTCTGGAAACGAAATCGGCATAAAATCCCAGCCGCGACCGCTACTGTCGATTATTAGAATTTGGGCACAAAAAACGGGACTTAGGGCCTCATGCAGTAAGCGCTGATAAGGCTTTTATCGGCATTTTCCCGCCAAAATTGGATTTGAGATTCAGTAAGCGCCGATAAGTGCTCAAAATCGGCAGTTTTTCTTGCCGATAAAAATTTATCGGCATGCGGTTGCCGATAACCCACTTATCGGCACTTTTCGACACTTTTTGAAATCGGCTGTATTCAAGTAGGCCCGATCAGCTTATCGGTGCTGATTGGCACTCAGAAATGGAGATTTTATCGGCAATTGGTCCCGCCAACTAAAGTTGACAAGTTGGAGGGGAGAACGATCAGCAAGGTTGCCGGGATGGCACTTAGAAAAAAAACCTCATCTCTACATCAATGGAGTCAATGGAGCGGGGACTTATAACATTATAGTAGTGTTTACGTTCTATTGCTCATAATAAAAATGTGCTTGGCATTACAGTGTCGAGGTCATTCACTTCATCGTGTCACCCCTTACGTTTATTATTTGCATAACATTGTACTTTCATATGTTATGATGATTTGCGTGTCACATTAGTCTTTATGTTATGATGTGTCAAGGGAAAATCCTATACTCAAGTCTTAAAGGAACAGGTCACATAATATCAAATATGTTACTGAAGTGTGCTTCAATTTATTATATGATGTAACACATTTCACACATCTAACACATCCAGCGTATAGTAATGTTGCTATACATTATACAATGCTTGTAATGTGTAACGCATGATCAAACGTAAATGTAGCTGTTTGTTTTCATGTTTATATGTACTTTGTGACCTCCCTCTTTTGATGACATCCGCAATTGGACACTCAATAACATTGCATGTTTACATTGTACACGATGCATTACAATCACTTCATGCTAACTTATACACACATCTATAATCAGTGTTCGACAAATCACCCAAAAATCTACTCCCCCAACCAAAAAATCTACTCGCCACCTAGTCCCGCCCCCAACCCCGCCCCTAGTCCCGCCCCAACCCCGCCCCTAGTCCCGCCCCCAACCCCGCTTTAAAATAAAATATATAAATAAAATACATTTAATAAATTCCTAGTCAGAACAACATTCGTTTTTGACAAATGTATTTATTGTATTACATTATACTACAATTAGTCCTTGTTACGTGTGTGTGTGTGTGTAAATGTTGGATCTAGAATTAAAAACCAGGTGAGAATGACTAGTTTCCTGAACCCCTTAACCAGTGTCTGGATGCCCCCACTTCACAATATCTAAAGCAGCAACCCCACCTGGGATCTTACCTGATCCGCAGTCCCTCAATGTCCATGTACCCTCATTCCTGCTATGTTATACATTGGTGTACAGAGGTGTTCCCTACCTGTCTTCTGGGTTAGGGTGGGGGGGGTTCCGATGTCTTCCGTGTGAAGCTTGAGCCAGATCTGGAAGAAAGCAGTATAGGGCAGTTAAGATTTCGGTGTAGTATAGGGCAGTTAAGATATATAGGGTAAATAAGAGATCCAGATCCAGAGTGTGAGTGACAGAGAGAGAGAGTGTGGGGGAGAGAGAGAGAGAGTATAGGGGAGAGAGAGAGTGTAGGGGAGAGAGAGAGAGTGTGGAGGAGAGAGAGAGAGTGTGGGGGAGAGAGATAGAGAGAGTGTGGGGGAGAGAGGGAGAGTGGGGGAGAGAGGGAGTGTGGGGGAGAGAGATAGAGAGAGTGTGGGGGAGAGAGAGAGAGAGTGTGGGGGAGAGAGAGAGAGAGTGTGAGGGAGAGAGAGAGAGAGAGTGGGGGAGAGAGAGAGTGTGTGGGGGAGAGAGAGAGTGTGGGGGGAGAGAGAGTGTGGGGAGAGAGTGGGGGGGAGAGAGAGTGTGTGGGTGAGTGGCTGGCTGGGTGAGTGGCTGGCTGGGTGAGTCGCTGACTGGGTGAGTGGCTGGCTGGGTGAGTGGCTGGCTGGGTGAGTGACTGGGTGGGGCAGGGGTGACTGACACAGACTAGGGCAGGGGTGACTGACACTTACTGGGGCAGGGGTGACTGACAATGACTGGGGCAGGGGTGACTGTGTCAGGGCATGCTCACCACAAATGAGACGGGACCGCGGTGCTGAGGTGGGATAGGATATAACGCCACCCACAGCCACAAGGGCACGTCTTGAGAGTAGAGTGGTCTGGAAGTCCGGATCAGGGCAGGAGAGGTACGGATGGTAGAGGATGCTGTTTGCCAAGTCCGGGGTTAGAGAGAGGGATGTTGTCATTTACCATTTGCCGAGATCGGGATGCCAGAGGTGTGGAGAGTCGTGGTGCCGTATGCCGAGTTCGGGATGCCAGAGGTGTGGGTAGACGTAGCGGAAGCCGGTTCGGTACACAAGAAAGACTGCAAAACAAGATAGGACAAGACAGGACTAGGGAGGCAGAGAGTGATGAGAACACCTGGTTCTATGCTCAGCCGACGAGTTAATGAAGCTGCAGGGTATATAGGCAAGAGGGTCCAATGGCAGAGTAGCAAGGTGGGGGTGTGTGAATGGGCCAGGCTGAGACAGGGATAGGTCTAGATGAGTTCCTGGAGGAGGAGCAATAGATCCTAGAAGAATTGGTGTATTGAATAGCAGCATTGGAAAAGGGTACTGTGCCTTTAAGAGGCTGGTGCACCTCTGTGTGGCCGCGCCTCCGTGTGGCTGCGCCTGTGGATGCGTGCGCGGGCACACGCCTTGAACCAAGGGCAGAAGAAGGGAAATGACGTGCGCGCGCGCGCACAGGGGAAACGGAGCTCTGCGTCTTAGAGGAGGAAACCGTGTGAGCCGCGCGAGACCCTGGCAGGGCTGCAGGTGAGTGAGGAGCACGCCGCGAGCGGCGTGACTCCCTGAATCCTTACAGACTGACACTGACTGGGGGTGGGGGGGTGACTGACACTGACTGGGGGTGGGGGGGTGACTGACACTGACTGGGGGTGGGGGGTGACAGACACTGATTGGGGGTCGGGGGGTGGCTGAGACTGACTGGGGGTGGGGGGGTGACTGACACTGAGTGGGGGTGGGGGTGTGACTGAAACTGACTGGGGGTGTGGGGGGTGACTTATACTGACTGGGGGTGGGGGGGTGACTGACACTGACTGGGGGTGGGGGGGTGACTGACACTGACTGGGGGTGGGGGGGTGACTGACACTGACTGGGGGTGGGGGGGTGACTGACACTGACTGGGGGTGAGGGGGTGACTGACTCTGACTGGGGGTGGTGGGGGGACTGACTGGGGGTGGGGGGTGACTGACACTGACTGGGGTGGTGGGGTGACTGACACTGACTGGGGGGGGGGTGACTGACTGGGGGGTTACTGACTGGGGGGTGGTTACTGACTGACTGGGGGGTTACTGACTGGGGTGGTTACTGACTGGGGGGGTTAATGACTGGGGGGGAGGTTACTGATTGGGGGGGAGGTTACTGATTGGTGGGGAGGTTACTGATTGGGGGGGTACCTCTGGTGTCACACACATACACATACTCCCATACACACATTCATATACACACATTCATACACACACAGACACACACACACACACACACACACACACACACACACACACACACACACACACACACACACACACACACACACACACACACACACACACACACACACACACACACACACACACACACACACACACACACACAGTGAGTCACAATGATGTGTACACTATTGTGTATTTCAGATCATATTTGACGTATTCTAGACGTTGTTTCATATCACACACAAAATGGTCAATTCTGTGTGTTGCTTACCTTAATGAACATGTCAGGACATTGATTTATATTCATTCATGTTTTCTTTTTCAAGGAATATCACTTCAATGACTGCTCATGGTATGTATTTCAATTCACATCTGTCATAAGATGTGCAAACCTCGATACAGGTATAGTTACAGGATGTATAAACAGAACGTAATGAAAAAGATGTGACAATTGAAACATGTCGTTTCTGTATTGTGTACGTGCGTTTAGCTACACTTGGTGGTTATTGTTCAGTGTCTTTTAAAATTATTAGGGACATTACATAACATGTAATTTAGCAAACGTAACAACATCCATTCATGGAATATAGGGGTGGGGTGAGAGAAGGGGATAAACCCTGCTCAGATATTGATTATGGGAGGAGAACATCCATTGATGAACATGAGAGATGTTAACACTCAATGCATGTTTGTATGAAAAGACCCCAATTTTTTAAACATCATTAACATTGCAATGTATGTGATTAGTTGTTGTATCACTTCATCTTCATGTTTATTACTACATTGTCACATGTGTATGTATAAGTGAAAGATGTGTGTTGATTTGACGTACATGTAACATGCGTCAAAATGTTAACACCATTCCGAAGTATAGTTCTTTGGCTTCTCAACATTCCCTAATTCATTCACACAATGACAATGTTGTTAATATAATTTTTATTTCATTCGCGTTAGTTATTCATAAGGATCGTGATCCTTTATAACTAATGTCAACATATGAACATAAATGAAGTGCACATTTGCATACGCACATATTTCAGCAACAGTGTGTGTGTGTGTGTTTTTTGTAGTTTTTGTGTGATGCATGTATTTCTACGTGAAATAATATAAACAAACATAATAATGTTGCTTTAATCATCGGCCTCACTTAGCTATGTATGTGTTGAACGTTTACTAATAACACTAAACTATAGTTAGTCATGTGAATAAAATTTACACACAAATGTTCATGATTTCATGATCTTTAACTAACATTCATTAGCTCATGCATGTTAGGTTAGCACTACAACTTAGGTGAAAATATAAAATGCCCACGAGTATAAACAGTTTCTATCACCTCCCTGTTGTTATTGTGTACGTTCAGATACAATGTCTACAAGTTGTTATATAGCATTTATATTCTTTGACAAGTCACACGTGAGATTATAATATATTGTAGATTAATGTGTTTGCTGAGGGATAATGTTGGTTGCATATATCACATGGCAATACATATAATGTTAGTAGAAAAGAACCAAAAAACAATATAAGTTCTAACTTCAGTGCTTAGCAACATCATTATGTTAATTAAGTGCATAGTAAATATTTGCATAATAGGATAACATTATGTAGTGATTGTTAATCTGCGCACCAATCGTTGAAAGCATTGTTACATATTTATTATAATAGTTGTTCTCTCGTCATCACAATCATCTAATATAACGATTGGCTCATCTGAAATCATACATTGTTCCCATGTATTAATCCGCGACATCTGTGAAATACAGCAAATACAGGATGTTCAAAGATGGCACATTTATATATGTCTCAGCATGACAACGCTTAACACATCTCTATATGATTGTGGATATTCACGCATAAGTAACGTATATGTTGAAATAAAACTACAGATACAGAACTGTGTCATTTTTCGAATGGCGTTGCTGGCATTACTACTGATATGATTTTTCCGTTGCCTGTATACATAATAAAGTGCGCGCACAACGTCTGTTGCGCGCGCACGTCACGAATGTGTGGACTAAGTCTTAGCGCATGCGCAAAACGATGTGTACGCTGTGCGTTCAATACATGTCCCTTCATGGTGCTGCTAGCAGTACGCATATCATGGCTGGAAGTTATGATATGGAAGCGAAACAAAATCACTTCTACACACGTACATATCTAAACTTTGTAAACGGACGTGTGCCCACGGAAAAAAAAAACGAACAGCCAATGAGCGAACAAAAGACGTGTGACGTCATGTTAAGGCACCGTGAAATGCACGCAAACACCCCTCCAACTGAATTAACATTGGCCTCCAGTGCTGTGCACGCACCGCCCTACCGACGCGCGCGCATGACACACTGCACTGACCGCAACAATAAGCTACGGCACAGCCAATACGGTTTTATGCGCGCACGTAGGTTGGGGGTGGGGCTTGCATCGGTAAACCTTTTTAAGGACGCCTTGGGACATGACCACGGTCCCACGTCATATGTGGGCGACACTTTGTTTTTATATGTTGAATGCTAAACAATGAGGTGTGTGTGTATTACAGTTAGTGTAATATGTTGAAATGATACTTTAAAAGCGATAAAAATCTAGGATGTAGGACTCCGTCACCAATGTGTACTAATGGTTCGTCATGTAGTATATTGTTATAGGAAATAATGTATTTTTGCACGCTACATGTAAGCCTGTTTGCAATGTTAAGTTGTATACACTCATTTGGCTAACAAATGGTGTATATTATTAATGTAGACATATAATTTGACTAAAGGCATAACGAAATTTGTATTTACCATTCTTGTAGAAGTCAAAACTGATTTGGCTGCAACTGCTCGCTGCAGGAAGGCACAACAGTATCATCCATAGTTGAGGCAACCGTTGAATCCTGAATCACAGACATCTCCATGAGGGTGAATCACATACATCTCCATATGGATCTGCAATGGCTTCTTCAAACAAGACGTCCGGAGGTACGTACTGTTGTTGGTTGTTTTCCCAACCACATTGGTATTGCCCATATAAGTTTGGATACATATCATAGTAGTTATGTCCATCTTGCATCTTGTCTGGCTGAATGGAGGGTGCAGGTAGATCAGCAGACGCGACAGTCGGTGGGGCTTCAGTGTCACTGGTATTAGGCAAAAATATGCTATTTAACAGAAGATATGTTCCATGTTCCATGGTAAGTTTAAATGATGGCGCAACATGCCAGCATCCATATCGTTGATCTAGCCGATCATTGACACGCTCAAAACATTCATTTGCGGATAAAGTGAATCGTACAGAAGTTTTAAAATTTCGTAGTATGTCAGGTTGTTGGTAGTATGGATATTTCTTTTGGATCAAGTCATAGATTTTGGCCACGTTTGCACTTTTCTCTGACGTTGATTCGATTGCTTCATAAATCATAAACTTGTATGATTTACGTGGATGGCTGTGCAATGTGGCAGCTTCTGCCATTTCTTCTCTCTTCAAATGTACGTTGTGTGAAGTTGAACGCATACGGATGTCTGCTGAATGTGTGAATAGTTCCATGTTATCTTCGCGGTTTCTTCCAAGGTTATAATACAACGTAGCATTTATACGCCTAGGTTTTCTCCCACAAGAAATTTGTTACAATAATTGGCTGAAATTCTTTGGGTAAGATACTCTTTTCACAAGAATCGAAACTTTACTTTCAGCTTAGGCAATCAACATGTGCAAAACAAGTAGACTCTTTGAATTAGAATAACAATGTGTGTGAAATCATCTACAGTGCTATGATGAACAGATTTCTGGTTACACTTAGCTAGATGTAACCATACACACATATCTGTATGTTTGTCTCTTTTTCTGTTTTTCTCTCTGTCTGTTTATCTCTCTTTCTCTCTCTGTTTCTCTCTCTCTTTGACTCTCTCTGTTAGTCTCTGTTGATATATACATAGATATATATATATACTGCACAGACACACTTTATTCGAGCAAATACCCAGTATGTACCTGGCAGATACCTGGAATGCGCCGCTCCTCACCTCTGACAAGCCCCGTTGCGTTTGCCTTCCCAGCCTGGGTTCATGCCTGGCTGACGGGCGGCTGATCTGTTAAATGATAATGATTAGGATTTAATAGGCTGCAATGCTTCGCGTGTCTACCAGATGGCATAAATTCATGAATTGTAATGCAGTATATATATATATACTGTGCAGTATTGCAGCCAGCGGGAATAAAATGCTTCAATCCCTGCCTGGAAAATAACCCAATGTACTCGGGCAGAAAACAGTCACAAAACTCAATACACCCGGGTATACCCGAATTCGTGGGACTAGCCGAGCTCGAATAAAGTGTGTCACCAGTGTATACATATATAAATACATATATATAGAATTAGATATATATACATATCTCAACATATATATTTATGTATATATAATTAACTATATATTGTGTGCAGATATATATATATGTATGAATATATGTAGATAGATATATATATATATATATATATATATATATAGATAGATAGATAGATAGATAGATAGATAGATAGATAGATAGATAGATAGCTAGATATAAAGATAGATATATAGCTATATATAGCTATATATCTATATCTATATATATATATATCTATATATATCTATATATCTATATATATCTATATATCTATATATATATATATCTATATATACATGCAGATGAGCATACAGTTGTATTTGCATATATATACGGTATCATCTATTTATTTTTTGATTATATATATATATATATATATATATATATATATATATATATATATATATATATATATATAATACTGAGTTAAGTTATGGTGAGTAAAAAAAGTGACAAAAACCCTCCACTGGAAGGTATGCACCTTAACCCTGGCTGTGCTCAAAGCTGTGACCATGCAGCAAGCTTAAGCCTATAGGGAAACATGTTAAAAATGGTTTTTGAGGCAAAAAGTGACACTGTGTGCTCATTTGCATGTCATTTCCCAGAATCCCTTGCTGCAGTGGAAGTGCTGTATGCTGGGTGATAATGGGGAAAGGCAGGGTTGCAGACCTGCCTAAGACATGCAGATGAGCATACAGTTGTATTTGCATATATATATATATATATATATATATATATATAGATATATGTATATAGATATATATATATATATATATATATATATGCAAATACAACTGTATGCTCATCTGCATGTCTTAGGCAGGTCTGCAACCCTGCCTTTCCCCATTATCACCCAGCATACAGCACTTCCACTGCAGCAAGGGATTCTGGGAAATGACATGCAAATGAGCACACAGTGTCACTTTTTGCCTCAAAAACCATTTTTAACATGTTTCCCTATAGGCTTAAGCTTGCTGCATGGTCACAGCTTTGAGCACAGCCAGGGTTAAGGTGCATACCTTCCAGTGGAGGGTTTTTGTCACTTTTTTTACTCACCATAACTTAACTCAGTATTATTATTATATATATATATATATATATATATATATATATATATATATAATCAAAAAATAAATAGATGATACCGTTCTGTGGCTAACTAAATGCTTTTATTTGTGCGAGCTTTCGAGATACACTGATCTCTTCTTCCGGCGATGTTACAATGAATGAAGCAAAAGGTATACTTAAAAATAGTGTCTCTTGGAATGTTATCTGTGCTCTTCCTTCCCCCGGTGTGGATGTGTTTTATGGCTAGAGGTGTCAAAAGGTTACTGTGAAAGCAAGTGAAGAAAGAGTGTGTATGTGTATCAGTGTAAATAAAAATGAATGGAGAGCCCACAGTATATACAGTGCTTTACACAAGGTGTGTGTGGAGTGGGAGTGGAAATAAATGGTGTGGGTGGGTGCAGAAATGTGAGAGTTTGTAGCACAACTAAAAGTGTGTGTGGATACTTAGTGGTCCCTATTGGTGTATAGGGATGGAAAAACAAGAAATATTAGTATGTGTGAGAGACAGCTGTGTGTGCATACATATAGCACAGTATGTACAGACATGGCCTTTAGCGCTCATGGGACGAGAGTTCACTTGTGTCAGTAATGACTCATAAAATTTCGATCTCTGTTTAGGCCACTGCTAAGTGTCCCGAACAGTTGCATAAATTTGTATTCATGCAACCGTCTCTCTTTCGGGGTTTTAAGATTACCTTTGAGTATGGCAACCCTCAGATCGTTCATTTTATGGCCAGAGTCAGAGAAATGGCTCTTGTACCGCGTGTGATGCTGTGGCGATGCAGGTTCATTCTCTTGTTTAGCCCCTGCCCTGTCTCACCTATGTAGTAGCAGCCCCCTGGGCATATCATGCACATGATGAGGTACACGACATTGCTGGAAGAACAGGTGACATTGCTGGAAGGTCCTGTTGGCGAACATTTCTCTGACTCTGGCCATAAGATGAAATTTTATTTTATTACTGACACAAGTGAACACTGTGAACAGTGTGTGTGTGTGTGTGTGTGTGTGTGTGTGTGTGTGTGTGTGTGTGTGTGTGTGTGTGTGTGTGTGTGTGTGTGTGTGTGTGTGTGTGTGTGTGTGTGTGTGTGTGTGTGTGTGTGTGTACATATATCCATAGAGATACAGAGACTACAGATATATTCATACACACTAACAGATCTGTTATTGTAACCAAAAATCATACATGATCACATGCCAACATTATGAACTATGAAAGAAGATTAAGGTAAGTAATGTGTTACAGAGTTAAGACACCAGAAAACAAAACATCAAAATGTATGCTGTTATATGGGTAGTTACTTAAAGGGTAGTTACTTAAAGTTGTATGTCAATAATATTAGCATGAAATGACTATCTACATTACCAAACAAACCCACATACATCTAATCTTGAACAAGAGCTAAGTGTCTCATTTGTAGGTGTCCATTCCTGATTTTGAACAGATGTAAGCGGTTGGATGTTGACAGGGACCTGCACAGAACTTGCACCTACTGTACCGGTATCATCCAGAACTGGGGAATGAAGAACTGATGACTCTGGAGAAAAAGTAGCAGCATGTAAAGATCCATCCTCAGATGGGGTAAGGTGGAATTGTTGCATTCTTGCAGTAATTCTCAACTGATTAGCTTGACTTAGATTTACAACTACTGTATTGCTTGTAATGTCCTGTTTACATTTTGGATTAAGGTAAGGTAAGTAATGTCCTGTTTACATTTTGGATTTCTTTAGGAACTTGGATGAATACTCTTTCAATTTGTGACATTTGTGATATTGACCTTTCATGCATCCATTCATTCAGTGATATCATCCTTTCAAGCACTGACATCATTTCTGAATGGCGACGCTTTTCTTCACCCAAGATTCTTTCTTCAGAAGCTGCAATAGCTGAGTAGGTGTCACGAGCAGGAGGACTTGAATGCTGGTGAATCCAGGAGTGGGAACATCTTCATGGTCACTTGAGTGAATTTGTCCTTGAGTGCCAACATCTGCTTCTACAAATAAAGAAAGACATTATGAACTGGCATGGAACTTTCACTTGTTTATCAATATAATGAGAGTTGTTCTCACAGTGTAACACATAACATGTTTCCATAATTTTTAATTTGTGTCAAATTAAAAGTTTATGCTTGAAGTAACAATGATGTTTCGACTCAGTGTGAAAGAAGAATGAATGAAAGGTTGTTGTAACCTCACAACTCCTAGCTGATAGTTTACAACACACACAATATATGTTGTCAGGAAACACTACATCTTCTGTGACAATAAATGATGTGAAGTTAATTACATGTGAAAGGCATTTATTTAGCATGGCAAATTAACATCTAGAAATGTACACATTAGATGTGCTGCACCTCATACACTCATCTTCCATGCTTGATGATGAGCTGGATGAGCCAGGTGATGAGACATGTTCAGTGTCATGTGACACATGAGCTTCAGGAGCAACTATATAGAAGAATAACATAAGAATTTTATTGACACGTGTACATAATTAACATAAAGTTTGTGTAGTGGGAGTATTTATGGCTAAATATCAGCATCACATAAGTAAAGGACAATATGTTTCTGGCAAGCTGTACATTATCCATCTTAACATCAATGTACATGTGAACCTAATAGGCACATTTATTGTAAAAACCATACAACATACAATGTTCATGCAGGAATGCGTTGTAAAATTAAGTGTTCTGTTGGACATATACTGCATATGTTGTGTAGTAATCTAACAATAATAATGTACATCATTACCATGACAGCAAAGTTGACTCTGCTTATAATTCAGTACCTAATTGTGGAAATGTGAATGAATGTTTTTAGTGATCTGTGTGAACATTTAAGAGAAGCAGGTGTAGCGCTCAATGTGGCTGACACTCATCAACACATGCAGTGTGTCGCTCACAGATGCTACTGGTGTGATAATGTGACGTATCTATAAGGTTAAAAGAAGATATGAGTGAACGAATGACAAACGTACGTTTTCATATATAGTGGCCTGGTGGGTGAAAGTCTTCATAGAATTACCATTTCAAATGAATGTGATGAACTTCTGTTCACCTTGTCAGCTTCTAACAACTGTAGTCCCTCCCCCAAGACGTGACAGCACCCTGAACTTTTATTTGTTTCTACCACCTGTAAGGCGTTCCACAAGACTTGACCGTAACATGACCCTGTGATCTGGCTCGGTGCCCAACCCCACCCCCTGTGTTCTCCTCTATGCTGTGATTACATATCAATTGCAACTGGTTTCACACACCGGTACATGAGCGAAAGACAAATCTGAAGTGAGCTACATATGAACACAATTAAATACCATATGGTACATGTTCCTATTTATGCTCTCAGTATACTACATGAAGCAAACACGAGCTTTAATTAAACATAACGAAATGTGTTTGTGCATATTATGAATGTTCGCCTTTGAATGCACTATCTTCCATGCAAGACTTGATGAGGCAGTAATGGCCTGTTTATAGGTGTAACATAGATTATCACGAATTTATGTATATTATATATATAGCAACTATAAATATTACTGTATGCTCATTTGCATGTCTTAGGTCTGCAACCCTGTCTTTCCCCATTATCGGCCAGCATACAGCGCTTCCACTGCAGCAAGGGATTCTGGGAAATGACATGCAAATGAGCCCTCAGTGCCACCTTTTGCCACCATATATATTACTTTTTATTTTTTGTAGGACAACTAGATATAAATATAGATAGATAGATAGATAGATAGATATAGAGAGAGAGACATATATACAGATATATATGTAGGTATGCTTATATTGGGAAGAAAGTATAAGTTGCAGCGGAAATATAGATAAGAACTGTAACCTACGACACGCCTAGTACAGTAACATTTGTCACCTGGTGGAAATGGAGCAGAAAAAATTCCGATATCTCTGTCCCCGGGCAAACCCTCCACAACGACAGGAAGACATTTTTCCCGCATCTGCTCCTCCAGTGGGGTTAAGATTATAGATTGTGCTGGCAGCCCACCTCCAGTGCCAGAAGCATGCATCCGTTGTGCTTGTATTTTTTTCTTTAAGTTTGCCCTGATATCATCGAACCTCTTCCGACAATTCGCCCGGTCCCTGACATGATTCCCACATGCAAACACAGCCAAGGTTATTTGATCCCACATTTCTTTTTTTGATGCTGAACTTGTCCGCCCTTGAAATCCATACAAAATATATGACGTTAATTATTATTATAAAAACGATAAGTTTCCTAAACTGCTAGCTGTTCCAAGAGATACCAAACATGCTGATTTAGGTGTAATATGAGTACCACATGAGCATTTACGTGTAAACATACAAATGTAAGTAAACTTGCATGAATATTGTATGAACTTTGGCAACATTTTTAGACTGATTGTTATGGTCGTTCTAAAGCATGAAGGAATATATATGTAACAATTAAGTTTTATTGATAGATATTATAGAATAATATTTTGATATTAAGACATCTCACATGACCTAGGATACATATCTTTGAAGAATCAATGTAAAGATAGATTTACCTAGTAAATGCCCATACAGACAGTCATAGTGCTCCAGAATCCCTGTGACAAGAACTGTGTTTTCCTCTTCATTGAACCGAGGATTACATGGCCGCTCCACACGTTTCTTCCGAATACGTGCAGGCCCAGAGCTTGGCTGCTGCTGACTGGGCTCTCCTTCTTCCAATGGAAGAGACTCCAAAAGTGGGCCACCAGCAACCACCCCACCACCAGACAACCCAGCAGCACCAGCAACAGAGCCACCAGCAGCACTCGCACTCACAGCAACACCACTCGCACTCCCAGCAACACCATTCGCACTTGCAGCAACAGCACTCCCCTGAATCCTACGTTCACTCAGATGCATACTCACACGACTACCAGTACCACTCACACCAGCATCACTCTTCCCACGCCTTGCGGCCATACCTCTAGCACTCACAAAGAACCGAAAAGAAATTTAAAGACAATCGCATTGAACACTTACAAAGTGAAAACAAGACAAAGATGTAAACAAAACAACACAGGACAAACCTCTCACAATACACCACAACTGTCTCAGTCAACATGAAATATGTAAATCGGTCAGTTCTGTGTGTTTCTCTCTCTCTCCCAACAACACAGAGAATTAATAAATATACACGCTGCCTTTAAATGGGCCGCTCAATCAAAAACATGCTTGCTTCGGCAGATTAAGCAAGAAGTTTCATTGGGGAACCAAACACCACCTCACCATGCACGCCGATACACCTGTGTGTGATCGGCAAATCATCGGCAGAGTGGTAGCAAATGTTTTCGGCTTGAGTCGGAAGGGATTCGGCACTTATTGCATACGGAGAGGGAAAATCGGCAGAATCATGCCGATAAGATACCCTTGGCGATTGCA